>NC_091038.1:0-334166 GCF_041296385.1 Aphelocoma coerulescens
CCCCTTAAAGACCCAAAATTCCCAAATAAAAGCCCCAAACCCCCTAAATCTCCTCAGGACCCCTGCAAAGCCACCCCTTAGCCCTGCCCATTTCCCCTTTAGCCCCGCCCCCTCCCGGCCCTGCCGACCCAAATTCCCCCCCAAAAACCCCCCAAAACCCCCAAAATTCCAAAAAAAAACCCCCCCAGAGACCCCCAAAAATCCCCTTAAAGACCCAAAATTCCCAAATAAAAGCCCCAAACCCCCTAAATCTCCTCAGGACCCCTGCAAAGCCACCCCTTAGCCCCGCCCATTTCCCCTTTAGCCCCGCCCCCTCCCGGCCCTGCCGACCCAAATTCCCCCCAAAAACCCCCCAAAACCCCCAAAATTCCAAAAAAAACCCCCCCAGAGACCCCCAAAAATCCCCTTAAAGACCCAAAATTCCCAAATAAAAGCCCCAAACCCCCTAAATCTCCTCAGGACCCCTGCAAAGCCACCCCTTAGCCCCGCCCATTTCCCCTCTAGCCCCACCCATTTCCCCTTCAGCCCCGCCCCCTCCCGGCCCTGCCGACCCAAATTCCCCCCCAAAAACCCCCCAAAACCCCCAAAATTCCAGAAAAAAACCCCCCAGAGACCCCCAAAAATCCCCTTAAAGACCCAAAATTCCCAAATAAAAGCCCCAAACCCCCTAAATCTCCTCAGGACCCCTGCAAAGCCACCCCTTAGCCCCGCCCATTTCCCCTTTAGCCCCGCCCCCTCCCGGCCCTGCCGACCCAAATTCCCCCCCAAAAACCCCCCAAAACCCCCAAAATTCCAGAAAAAATCCCCCCAGAGACCCCCAAAAATCCCCTTAAAGACCCAAAATTCCCAAATAAAAGCCCCAAACCCCCTAAATCTCCTCAGGACCCCTGCAAAGCCACCCCTTAGCCCCGCCCATTTCCCCTTTAGCCCCGCCCCCTCCCGGCCCTGCCGACCCAAATTCCCCCCCAAAAACCCCCCAAAACCCCCAAAATTCCAAAAAAAAACCCCCCAGAGACCCCCAAAAATCCCCTTAAAGACCCAAAATTCCCAAATAAAAGCCCCAAACCCCCTAAATCTCCTCAGGACCCCTGCAAAGCCACCCCTTAGCCCCGCCCATTTCCCCTTTAGCCCCGCCCCCTCCCGGCCCTGCCGACCCAAATTCCCCCCCAAAAACCCCCCAAAACCCCCAAAATTCCAGAAAAAAACCCCCCAGAGACCCCCAAAAATCCCCTTAAAGACCCAAAATTCCCAAATAAAAGCCCCAAACCCCCTAAATCTCCTCAGGACCCCTGCAAAGCCACCCCTTAGCCCCGCCCATTTCCCCTTTAGCCCCGCCCCCTCCCGGCCCTGCCGACCCAAATTCCCCCCCAAAAACCCCCCAAAACCCCCAAAATTGCAAAAAAAAACCCCCCAGAGACCCTCAAAAATCCCCTTAAAGACCCAAAATTCCCAAATAAAAGCCCCAAACCCCCTAAATCGCCTCAGGACCCCTGCAAAGCCACCCCTTAGCCCCGCCCATTTCCCCTTTAGCCCCGCCCCCTCCCGGCCCTGCCGACCCAAATTCCCCCCCAAAAACCCCCCAAAACCCCCAAAATTCCAAAAAAAACCCACCCAGAGACCCCCAAAAATCCCCTTAAAGACCCAAAATTCCCAAATAAAAGCCCCAAACCCCCTAAATCTCCTCAGGACCCCTGCAAAGCCACCCCTTAGCCCCGCCCATTTCCCCTTTAGCCCCGCCCCCTCCCGGCCCTGCCGACCCAAATTCCCCCCCAAAAACCCCCCAAAACCCCCAAAATTCCAAAAAAAAACCCCCCAGAGACCCCCAAAAATCCCCTTAAAGACCCAAAATTCCCAAATAAAAGCCCCAAAACCCCTAAATCTCCTCAGGACCCCTGCAAATCCACCCCTTAGCCCCGCCCATTTCCCCTTTAGCCCCGCCCCCTCCCGGCCCTGCCGACCCAAATTCCCCCCCAAAAACCCCCCAAAACCCCCAAAATTCCAAAAAAAAACCCCCCAGAGACCCCCAAAAATCCCCTTAAAGACCCAAAATTCCCAAATAAAAGCCCCAAACCCCCTAAATCTCCTCAGGACCCCTGCAAAGCCACCCCTTAGCCCCGCCCATTTCCTCTTTAGCCCCGCCCCCTCCCGGCCCTGCCGACCCAAATTCCCCCCCAAAAACCCCCCAAAACCCCCAAAATTCCAAAAAAAACCCCCCCAGAGACCCCCAAAAATCCCCTTAAAGACCCAAAATTCCCAAATAAAAGCCCCAAACCCCCTAAATCTCCTCAGGACCCCTGCAAAGCCACCCCTTAGCCCCGCCCATTTCCCCTTTAGCCCCGCCCCCTCCCGGCCCTGCCGACCCAAATTCCCCCCCAAAAACCCCCCAAAACCCCCAAAATTCCAAAAAAACCCCCCCCAGAGACCCCCAAAAATCCCCTTAAAGACCCAAAATTCCCAAATAAAAGCCCCAAACCCCCTAAATCTCCTCAGGACCCCTGCAAAGCCACCCCTTAGCCCCGCCCACTCCCCCTCTAGCCCCCCCCATTTCCCCTTTAGCCCCGCCATCTCCCGGCCCTGCCGACCCAAATTCCCCCCCAAAAACCCCCCAAAACCCCCAAAATTCCAAAAAAAAACCCCCCCAGAGACCCCCAAAAATCCCCTTAAAGACCCAAAATTCCCAAATAAAAGCCCCAAACCCCCTAAATCTCCTCAGGACCCCTGCAAAGCCACCCCTTAGCCCCGCCCACTCCCCCTCTAGCCCCGCCCATTTCCCCTTTAGCCCCGCCCCCTCCCGGCCCTGCCGACCCAAATTCCCCCCCAAAAACCCCCCAAAACCCCCAAAATTCCAAAAAAAAACCTCCCAGAGACCCCCAAAAATCCCCTTAAAGACCCAAAATTCCCAAATAAAAGCCCCAAACCCCCTAAATCTCCTCAGGACCCCTGCAAAGCCACCCCTTAGCCCCGCCCATTTCCCCTTTAGCCCCGCCCCCTCCCGGCCCTGCCGACCCAAATTCCCCCCAAAAACCCCCCAAAACCCCCAAAATTCCAAAAAAAAACCCCCCCAGAGACCCCCAAAAATCCCCTTAAAGACCCAAAATTCCCAAATAAAAGCCCCAAACCCCCTAAATCTCCTCAGGACCCCTGCAAAGCCACCCCTTAGCCCCGCCCATTTCCCCTTTAGCCCCGCCCCCTCCCGGCCCTGCCGACCCAAATTCCCCCCAAAAACCCCCCAAAACCCCCAAAATTCCAAAAAAAACCCCCCCAGAGACCCCCAAAAATCCCCTTAAAGACCCAAAATTCCCAAATAAAAGCCCCAAACCCCCTAAATCTCCTCAGGACCCCTGCAAAGCCACCCCTTAGCCCCGCCCACTCCCCCTCTAGCCCCACCCATTTCCCCTTCAGCCCCGCCCCCTCCCGGCCCTGCCGACCCAAATTCCCCCCCAAAAACCCCCCAAAACCCCCAAAATTCCAGAAAAAAACACACCAGAGACCCCCAAAAATCCCCTTAAAGACCCAAAATTCCCAAATAAAAGCCCCAAACCCCCTAAATCTCCTCAGGACCCCTGCAAAGCCACCCCTTAGCCCCGCCCATTTCCCCTTTAGCCCCGCCCCCTCCCGGCCCTGCCGACCCAAATTCCCCCCCAAAAACCCCCCAAAACCCCCAAAATTCCAGAAAAAACCCCCCCAGAGACCCACAAAAATCCCCTTAAAGACCCAAAATTCCCAAATAAAAGCCCCAAACCCCCTAAATCTCCTCAGGACCCCTGCAAAGCCACCCCTTAGCCCCGCCCATTTCCCCTTTAGCCCCGCCCCCTCCCGGCCCTGCCGACCCAAATTCCCCCCCAAAAACCCCCCAAAACCCCCAAAATTCCAAAAAAACCCCCCCAGAGACCCCCAAAAATCCCCTTAAAGACCCAAAATTCCCAAATAAAAGCCCCAAACCCCCTAAATCTCCTCAGGACCCCTGCAAAGCCACCCCTTAGCCCCGCCCATTTCCCCTCTAGCCCCGCCCCCTCCCGGCCCTGCCGACCCAAATTCCCCCCCAAAAACCCCCCAAAACCCCCAAAATTCCAAAAAAAACCCACCCAGAGACCCCCAAAAATCCCCTTAAAGACCCAAAATTCCCAAATAAAAGCCCCAAACCCCCTAAATCTCCTCAGGACCCCTGCAAAGCCACCCCTTAGCCCCGCCCATTTCCCTTTAGCCCCGCCCCCTCCCGGCCCTGCCGACCCAAATTCCCCCCCAAAAACCCCCCAAAACCCCCAAAATTCCAAAAAAAAACCCCCCAGAGACCCCCAAAAATCCCCTTAAAGACCCAAAATTCCCAAATAAAAGCCCCAAACCCCCTAAATCTCCTCAGGACCCCTGCAAAGCCACCCCTTAGCCCCGCCCATTTCCCCTTTAGCCCCGCCCCCTCCCGGCCCTGCCGACCCAAATTCCCCCCCAAAAACCCCCCAAAACCCCCAAAATTCCAAAAAAAAACCCCCCAGAGACCCCCAAAAATCCCCTTAAAGGCCCAAAATTCCCAAATAAAAGCCCCAAACCCCCTAAATCTCCTCAGGACCCCTGCAAAGCCACCCCTTAGCCCCGCCCATTTCCTCTTTAGCCCCGCCCCCTCCCGGCCCTGCCGACCCAAATTCCCCCCAAAAACCCCCCAAAACCCCCAAAATTCCAAAAAAAAACCCCCCAGAGACCCCCAAAAATCCCCTTAAAGACCCAAAATTCCCAAATAAAAGCCCCAAACCCCCTAAATCTCCTCAGGACCCCTGCAAAGCCACCCCTTAGCCCCGCCCATTTCCCCTTTAGCCCCGCCCCCTCCCGGCCCTGCCGACCCAAATTCCCCCCCAAAAACCCCCCAAAACCCCCAAAATTCCAAAAAAAACCCCCCCGGAGACCCCCAAAAATCCCCTTAAAGACCCAAAATTCCCAAATAAAAGCCCCAAACCCCCTAAATCTCCTCAGGACCCCTGCAAAGCCACCCCTTAGCCCCGCCCACTCCCCCTCTAGCCCCGCCCATTTCCCCTTTAGCCCAGCCATCGCCCGGCCCTGCCGACCCAAATTCCCCCCCAAAAACCCCCCAAAACCCCCAAAATTCCAAAAAAAAACCCCCCAGAGACCCCCAAAAATCCCCTTAAAGACCCAAAATTCCCAAATAAAAGCCCCAAACCCCCTAAATCTCCTCAGGACCCCTGCAAAGCCACCCCTTAGCCCCGCCCACTCCCCCTCTAGCCCCGCCCATTTCCCCTTTAGCCCCGCCCCCTCCCGGCCCTGCCGACCCAAATTCCCCCCCAAAAACCCCCCAAAACCCCCAAAATTCCAAAAAAAACCCCCCCAGAGACCCCCAAAAATCCCCTTAAAGACCCAAAATTCCCAAATAAAAGCCCCAAACCCCCTAAATCTCCTCAGGACCCCTGCAAAGCCACCCCTTAGCCCCGCCCATTTCCCCTTTAGCCCCGCCCCCTCCCGGCCCTGCCGACCCAAATTCCCCCCCAAAAACCCCCCAAAACCCCCAAAATTCCAAAAAAAACCCACCCAGAGACCCCCAAAAATCCCTTAAAGACCCAAAATTCCCAAATAAAAGCCCCAAACCCCCTAAATCTCCTCAGGACCCCTGCAAAGCCACCCCTTAGCCCCGCCCATTTCCCCTTTAGCCCCGCCCCCTCCCGGCCCTGCCGACCCAAATTCCCCCCCAAAAACCCCCCAAAACCCCCAAAATTCCAAAAAAAACCCCCCAGAGACCCCCAAAAATCCCCTTAAAGACCCAAAATTCCCAAATAAAAGCCCCAAACCCCCTAAATCTCCTCAGGACCCCTGCAAAGCCACCCCTTAGCCCCGCCCATTTCCCCTTTAGCCCCGCCCCCTCCCGGCCCTGCCGACCCAAATTCCCCCCCAAAAACCCCCCAAAACCCCCAAAATTCCAAAAAAAACCCCCCCAGAGACCCCCAAAAATCCCCTTAAAGACCCAAAATTCCCAAATAAAAGCCCCAAACCCCCTAAATCTCCTCAGGACCCCTGCAAAGCCACCCCTTAGCCCCGCCCACTCCCCCTCTAGCCCCACCCATTTCCCCTTCAGCCCCGCCCCCTCCCGGCCCTGCCGACCCAAATTCCCCCCCAAAAACCCCCCAAAACCCCCAAAATTCCAGAAAAAACCCCCCCAGAGACCCCCAAAAATCCCCTTAAAGACCCAAAATTCCCAAATAAAAGCCCCAAACCCCCTAAATCTCCTCAGGACCCCTGCAAAGCCACCCCTTAGCCCCGCCCATTTCCCCTTTAGCCCCGCCCCCTCCCGGCCCTGCCGACCCAAATTCCCCCCCAAAAACCCCCCAAAACCCCCAAAATTCCAGAAAAAAACCCACCAGAGACCCCCAAAAATCCCCTTAAAGACCCAAAATTCCCAAATAAAAGCCCCAAACCCCCTAAATCTCCTCAGGACCCCTGCAAAGCCACCCCTTAGCCCCGCCCATTTCCCCTTTAGCCCCGCCCCCTCCCGGCCCTGCCGACCCAAATTCCCCCCCAAAAACCCCCCAAAACCCCCAAAATTCCAGAAAAAACCCCCCCAGAGACCCACAAAAATCCCCTTAAAGACCCAAAATTCCCAAATAAAAGCCCCAAACCCCCTAAATCTCCTCAGGACCCCTGCAAAGCCACCCCTTAGCCCCGCCCATTTCCCCTTTAGCCCCGCCCCCTCCCGGCCCTGCCGACCCAAATTCCCCCCCAAAAACCCCCCAAAACCCCCAAAATTCCAAAAAAAACCCCCCCAGAGACCCCCAAAAATCCCCTTAAAGACCCAAAATTCCCAAATAAAAGCCCCAAACCCCCTAAATCTCCTCAGGACCCCTGCAAAGCCACCCCTTAGCCCCGCCCATTTCCCCTCTAGCCCCGCCCCCTCCCGGCCCTGCCGACCCAAATTCCCCCCCAAAAACCCCCCAAAACCCCCAAAATTCCAAAAAAAACCCACCCAGAGACCCCCAAAAATCCCCTTAAAGACCCAAAATTCCCAAATAAAAGCCCCAAACCCCCTAAATCTCCTCAGGACCCCTGCAAAGCCACCCCTTAGCCCCGCCCATTTCCCCTTTAGCCCCGCCCCCTCCCGGCCCTGCCGACCCAAATTCCCCCCCAAAAACCCCCCAAAACCCCCAAAATTCCAAAAAAAAACCCCCCAGAGACCCCCAAAAATCCCCTTAAAGACCCAAAATTCCCAAATAAAAGCCCCAAACCCCCTAAATCTCCTCAGGACCCCTGCAAAGCCACCCCTTAGCCCCGCCCATTTCCCCTTTAGCCCCGCCCCCTCCCGGCCCTGCCGACCCAAATTCCCCCCCAAAAACCCCCCAAAACCCCCAAAATTCCAAAAAAAAACCCCCCCGGAGACCCCCAAAAATCCCCTTAAAGACCCAAAATTCCCAAATAAAAGCCCCAAACCCCCTAAATCTCCTCAGGACCCCTGCAAAGCCACCCCTTAGCCCCGCCCACTCCCCCTCTAGCCCCGCCCATTTCCCCTTTAGCCCAGCCATCGCCCGGCCCTGCCGACCCAAATTCCCCCCCAAAAACCCCCCAAAACCCCCAAAATTCCAAAAAAAAACCCCCCAGAGACCCCCAAAAATCCCCTTAAAGACCCAACATTCCCAAATAAAAGCCCCAAACCCCCTAAATCTCCTCAGGACCCCTGCAAAGCCACCCCTTAGCCCCGCCCACTCCCCCTCTAGCCCCGCCCATTTCCCCTTTAGCCCCGCCCCCTCCCGGCCCTGCCGACCCAAATTCCCCCCCAAAAACCCCCCAAAACCCCCAAAATTCCAAAAAAAAACCCCCCCAGAGACCCCCAAAAATCCCCTTAAAGACCCAAAATTCCCAAATAAAAGCCCCAAACCCCCTAAATCTCCTCAGGACCCCTGCAAAGCCACCCCTTAGCCCCGCCCATTTCCCCTTTAGCCCCGCCCCCTCCCGGCCCTGCCGACCCAAATTCCCCCCCAAAAACCCCCCAAAACCCCCAAAATTCCAAAAAAAACCCACCCAGAGACCCCCAAAAATCCCCTTAAAGACCCAAAATTCCCAAATAAAAGCCCCAAACCCCCTAAATCTCCTCAGGACCCCTGCAAAGCCACCCCTTAGCCCCGCCCATTTCCCCTTTAGCCCCGCCCCCTCCCGGCCCTGCCGACCCAAATTCCCCCCCAAAAACCCCCCAAAACCCCCAAAATTCCAAAAAAAACCCCCCCAGAGACCCCCAAAAATCCCCTTAAAGACCCAAAATTCCCAAATAAAAGCCCCAAACCCCCTAAATCTCCTCAGGACCCCTGCAAAGCCACCCCTTAGCCCCGCCCATTTCCCCTTTAGCCCCGCCCCCTCCCGGCCCTGCCGACCCAAATTCCCCCCCAAAAACCCCCCAAAACCCCCAAAATTCCAAAAAAAACCCCCCCAGAGACCCCCAAAAATCCCCTTAAAGACCCAAAATTCCCAAATAAAAGCCCCAAACCCCCTAAATCTCCTCAGGACCCCTGCAAAGCCACCCCTTAGCCCCGCCCACTCCCCCTCTAGCCCCACCCATTTCCCCTTCAGCCCCGCCCCCTCCCGGCCCTGCCGACCCAAATTCCCCCCCAAAAACCCCCCAAAACCCCCAAAATTCCACAAAAAAACCCCCCAGAGACCCCCAAAAATCCCCTTAAAGACCCAAAATTCCCAAATAAAAGCCCCAAACCCCCTAAATCTCCTCAGGACCCCTGCAAAGCCACCCCTTAGCCCCGCCCATTTCCCCTTTAGCCCCGCCCCCTCCCGGCCCTGCCGACCCAAATTCCCCCCCAAAAACCCCCCAAAACCCCCAAAATTCCAGAAAAAAACCCCCCAGAGACCCCCAAAAATCCCCTTAAAGACCCAAAATTCCCAAATAAAAGCCCCAAACCCCCTAAATCTCCTCAGGACCCCTGCAAAGCCACCCCTTAGCCCCGCCCATTTCCCCTTTAGCCCCGCCCCCTCCCGGCCCTGCCGACCCAAATTCCCCCCCAAAAACCCCCCAAAACCCCCAAAATTGCAAAAAAAAACCCCCCAGAGACCCCCAAAAATCCCCTTAAAGACCCAAAATTCCCAAATAAAAGCCCCAAACCCCCTAAATCTCCTCAGGACCCCTGCAAAGCCACCCCTTAGCCCCGCCCATTTCCCCTTTAGCCCCGCCCCCTCCCGGCCCTGCCGACCCAAATTCCCCCCCAAAAACCCCCCAAAACCCCCAAAATTCCAAAAAAAACCCACCCAGAGACCCCCAAAAATCCCCTTAAAGACCCAAAATTCCCAAATAAAAGCCCCAAACCCCCTAAATCTCCTCAGGACCCCTGCAAAGCCACCCCTTAGCCCCGCCCATTTCCCCTTTAGCCCCGCCCCCTCCCGGCCCTGCCGACCCAAATTCCCCCCCAAAAACCCCCCAAAACCCCCAAAATTCCAAAAAAAAAACCCCCCAGAGACCCCCAAAAATCCCCTTAAAGACCCAAAATTCCCAAATAAAAGCCCCAAACCCCCTAAATCTCCTCAGGACCCCTGCAAAGCCACCCCTTAGCCCCGCCCATTTCCCCTTTAGCCCCGCCCCCTCCCGGCCCTGCCGACCCAAATTCCCCCCCAAAAACCCCCCAAAACCCCCAAAATTCCAAAAAAAACCCCCCCAGAGACCCCCAAAAATCCCCTTAAAGACCCAAAATTCCCAAATAAAAGCCCCAAACCCCCTAAATCTCCTCAGGACCCCTGCAAAGCCACCCCTTAGCCCCGCCCACTCCCCCTCTAGCCCCGCCCATTTCCCCTTTAGCCCCGCCATCTCCCGGCCCTGCCGACCCAAATTCCCCCCCAAAAACCCCCCAAAACCCCCAAAATTCCAAAAAAAAACCCCCCAGAGACCCCCAAAAATCCCCTTAAAGACCCAAAATTCCCAAATAAAAGCCCCAAACCCCCTAAATCTCCTCAGGACCCCTGCAAAGCCACCCCTTAGCCCCGCCCATTTCCCCTTTAGCCCCGCCCCCTCCCGGCCCTGCCGACCCAAATTCCCCCCCAAAAACCCCCCAAAACCCCCAAAATTCCAAAAAAAACCCCCCCAGAGACCCCCAAAAATCCCCTTAAAGACCCAAAATTCCCAAATAAAAGCCCCAAACCCCCTAAATCTCCTCAGGACCCCTGCAAAGCCACCCCTTAGCCCCGCCCATTTCCCCTTTAGCCCCGCCCCCTCCCGGCCCTGCCGACCCAAATTCCCCCCCAAAAACCCCCCAAAACCCCCAAAATTCCAAAAAAAACCCACCCAGAGACCCCCAAAAATCCCCTTAAAGACCCAAAATTCCCAAATAAAAGCCCCAAACCCCCTAAATCTCCTCAGGACCCCTGCAAAGCCACCCCTTAGCCCCGCCCATTTCCCCTTTAGCCCCGCCCCCTCCCGGCCCTGCCGACCCAAATTCCCCCCCAAAAACCCCCCAAAACCCCCAAAATTCCAAAAAAAAACCCCCCCAGAGACCCCCAAAAATCCCCTTAAAGACCCAAAATTCCCAAATAAAAGCCCCAAACCCCCTAAATCTCCTCAGGACCCCTGCAAAGCCACCCCTTAGCCCCGCCCATTTCCCCTTTAGCCCCCGCCCCCTCCCGGCCCTGCCGACCCAAATTCCCCCCCAAAAACCCCCCAAAACCCCCAAAATTCCAAAAAAAAACCCACCCAGAGACCCCCAAAAATCCCCTTAAAGACCCAAAATTCCCAAATAAAAGCCCCAAACCCCCTAAATCTCCTCAGGACCCCTGCAAAGCCACCCCTTAGCCCCGCCCACTCCCCCTCTAGCCCCACCCATTTCCCCTTCAGCCCGCCCCCCTCCCGGCCCTGCCGACCCAAATTCCCCCCCAAAAACCCCCCAAAACCCCCAAAATTCCAGAAAAAAACCCCCCAGAGACCCCCAAAAATCCCCTTAAAGACCCAAAATTCCCAAATAAAAGCCCCAAACCCCCTAAATCTCCTCAGGACCCCTGCAAAGCCACCCCTTAGCCCCGCCCATTTCCCCTTTAGCCCCCGCCACCTCCCGGCCCTGCCGACCCAAATTCCCCCCCAAAAAACCCCCCAAAAACCCCCAAAATTCCAGAAAAAAACCCCCCAGAGACCCCCAAAAATCCCCTTAAAGACCCAAAATTCCCAAATAAAAGCCCCAAACCCCCTAAATCTCCTCAGGACCCCTGCAAAGCCACCCCTTAGCCCCGCCCATTTCCCCTTTAGCCCCCGCCCCCTCCCGGCCCTGCCGACCCAAATTCCCCCCCAAAAACCCCCCAAAACCCCCAAAATTCAGAAAAAAAACCCCCCAGAGACCCCCAAAAATCCCCTTAAAGACCCAAAATTCCCAAATAAAAGCCCCAAACCCCCTAAATCTCCTCAGGACCCCTGCAAAGCCACCCCTTAGCCCCGCCCATTTCCCCTTTAGCCCCGCCCCCTCCCGGCCCTGCCGACCCAAATTCCCCCCCAAAAACCCCCCAAAACCCCCAAAATTCCAAAAAAAAACCCACCCAGAGACCCCCAAAAATCCCCTTAAAGACCCAAAATTCCCAAATAAAAGCCCCAAACCCCCTAAATCTCCTCAGGACCCCTGCAAAGCCACCCCCTTAGCCCCGCCCATTTCCCCTTTAGCCCCGCCCCCCTCCCGGCCCTGCCGACCCAAATTCCCCCCCAAAAACCCCCCAAAACCCCCAAAATTCCAAAAAAAAACCCCCCAGAGACCCCCAAAAATCCCCTTAAAGACCCAAAATTCCCAAATAAAAGCCCCAAACCCCCTAAATCTCCTCAGGACCCCTGCAAAGCCACCCCTTAGCCCCGCCCATTTCCCCTTTAGCCCCGCCCCCTCCGGCCCTGCCGACCCAAATTCCCCCCAAAAACCCCCCAAAACCCCCAAAATTCCAAAAAAAACCCCCCAGAGACCCCCAAAAATCCCCTTAAAGACCCAAAATTCCCAAATAAAAGCCCCAAACCCCCTAAATCTCCTCAGGACCCCTGCAAAGCCACCCCTTAGCCCCGCCACTCCCCTCTAGCCCCGCCCATTTCCCCTTTAGCCCCGCCCCCCTCCCGGCCCTGCCGACCCAAATTCCCCCCCAAAAACCCCCCAAAACCCCCAAAATTCCAAAAAAAAACCCCCCAGAGACCCCCAAAAATCCCCTTAAAGACCCAAAATTCCCAAATAAAAGCCCCAAACCCCCTAAATCTCCTCAGGACCCCTGCAAAGGCCACCCCTTAGCCCCGCCCATTTCCCCTTTAGCCCCGCCCCCTCCCGGCCCTGCCGACCCAAATTCCCCCCCAAAAACCCCCCAAAACCCCCAAAATTCCAAAAAAAACCCCCCCAGAGACCCCCAAAAATCCCCTTAAAGACCCAAAATTCCCAAATAAAAGCCCCAAACCCCCTAAATCTCCTCAGGACCCCTGCAAAGCCACCCCTTAGCCCCGCCCACTCCCCTCTAGCCCCACCCATTTCCCCTTCAGCCCCGCCCCCTCCCGGCCCTGCCGACCCAAATTCCCCCCCAAAAACCCCCCAAAACCCCCAAAATTCCAGAAAAAAACCCCCCAGAGACCCCCAAAAATCCCCTTAAAGACCCAAAATTCCCAAATAAAAGCCCCAAACCCCCTAAATCTCCTCAGGACCCCTGCAAAGCCACCCCTTAGCCCCGCCCATTTCCCCTTTAGCCCCGCCACCTCCCGGCCCTGCCGACCCAAATTCCCCCCAAAAACCCCCCAAAACCCCCAAAATTCCAGAAAAAAACCCCCCAGAGACCCCCCAAAAATCCCCTTAAAGACCCAAAATTCCAAATAAAAGCCCCAAACCCCCTAAATCTCCTCAGGACCCCTGCAAAGCCACCCCTTAGCCCCGCCCATTTCCCCTTTAGCCCCGCCCCCTCCCGGCCCTGCCGACCCAAATTCCCCCCCAAAAACCCCCCAAAACCCCCAAAATTGCAAAAAAAAAAACCCCCCAGAGACCCCCAAAAATCCCCTTAAAGACCCAAAATTCCCAAATAAAAGCCCCAAACCCCCTAAATCTCCTCAGGACCCCTGCAAAGCCACCCCTTAGCCCCGCCCATTTCCCCTTTAGCCCCGCCCCCTCCCGGCCCTGCCGACCCAAATTCCCCCCCAAAAACCCCCCAAAACCCCCAAAATTCCAAAAAAAAAACCCACCCAGAGACCCCCAAAAATCCCCTTAAAGACCAAAATTCCCAAATAAAAGCCCCAAACCCCCTAAATCTCCTCAGGACCCCTGCAAAGCCACCCCTTAGCCCCGCCCATTTCCCCTTTAGCCCCGCCCCCTCCCGGCCCTGCCGACCCAAATTCCCCCCCAAAAACCCCCCAAAACCCCCAAAATTCCAAAAAAAAACCCCCCAGAGACCCCCAAAAATCCCCTTAAAGACCCAAAATTCCCAAATAAAAGCCCCAAACCCCCTAAATCTCCTCAGGACCCCTGCAAAGCCACCCCTTAGCCCCGCCCATTTCCCCTTTAGCCCCGCCCCCTCCCGGCCCTGCCGACCCAAATTCCCCCCCAAAAACCCCCCAAAACCCCCAAAATTCCAAAAAAAAACCCCCCCAGAGACCCCCAAAAATCCCCTTAAAGACCCAAAATTCCCAAATAAAAGCCCCAAACCCCCTAAATCTCCTCAGGACCCCTGCAAAGCCACCCCTTAGCCCCGCCCACTCCCCCTCTAGCCCCGCCCATTTCCCCTTTAGCCCCGCCCCCTCCCGGCCCTGCCGACCCAAATTCCCCCCCAAAAACCCCCCAAAACCCCCAAAATTCCAAAAAAAAACCCCCCAGAGACCCCCAAAAATCCCCTTAAAGACCCAAAATTCCCAAATAAAAGCCCCAAACCCCCTAAATCTCCTCAGGACCCCTGCAAAGCCACCCCTTAGCCCCGCCCATTTCCCCTTTAGCCCCGCCCCCTCCCGGCCCTGCCGACCCAAATTCCCCCCCAAAAACCCCCCAAAACCCCCAAAATTCCAAAAAAAACCCCCCCAGAGACCCCCAAAAATCCCCTTAAAGACCCAAAATTCCCAAATAAAAGCCCCAAACCCCCTAAATCTCCTCAGGACCCCTGCAAAGCCACCCCTTAGCCCCGCCCACTCCCCCTCTAGCCCCACCCATTTCCCCTTCAGCCCCGCCCCCTCCCGGCCCTGCCGACCCAAATTCCCCCCCAAAAACCCCCCAAAACCCCCAAAATTCCAGAAAAAAACCCCCCAGAGACCCCCAAAAATCCCCTTAAAGACCCAAAATTCCCAAATAAAAGCCCCAAACCCCCTAAATCTCCTCAGGACCCCTGCAAAGCCACCCCTTAGCCCCGCCCATTTCCCCTTTAGCCCCGCCCCCTCCCGGCCCTGCCGACCCAAATTCCCCCCCAAAAACCCCCCAAAACCCCCAAAATTCCAGAAAAAAACCCCCCAGAGACCCCCAAAAATCCCCTTAAAGACCCAAAATTCCCAAATAAAAGCCCCAAACCCCCTAAATCTCCTCAGGACCCCTGCAAAGCCACCCCTTAGCCCCGCCCATTTCCCCTTTAGCCCCGCCCCCTCCCGGCCCTGCCGACCCAAATTCCCCCCCAAAAACCCCCCAAAACCCCCAAAATTGCAAAAAAAAACCCCCCAGAGACCCCCAAAAATCCCCTTAAAGACCCAAAATTCCCAAATAAAAGCCCCAAACCCCCTAAATCTCCTCAGGACCCCTGCAAAGCCACCCCTTAGCCCCGCCCATTTCCCCTTTAGCCCCGCCCCCTCCCGGCCCTGCCGACCCAAATTCCCCCCCAAAAACCCCCCAAAACCCCCAAAATTCCAAAAAAAACCCACCCAGAGACCCCCAAAAATCCCCTTAAAGACCCAAAATTCCCAAATAAAAGCCCCAAACCCCCTAAATCTCCTCAGGACCCCTGCAAAGCCACCCCTTAGCCCCGCCCATTTCCCCTTTAGCCCCGCCCCCTCCCGGCCCTGCCGACCCAAATTCCCCCCCAAAAACCCCCCAAAACCCCCAAAATTCCAAAAAAAAACCCCCCAGAGACCCCCAAAAATCCCCTTAAAGACCCAAAATTCCCAAATAAAAGCCCCAAACCCCCTAAATCTCCTCAGGACCCCTGCAAAGCCACCCCTTAGCCCCGCCCATTTCCCCTTTAGCCCCGCCCCCTCCCGGCCCTGCCGACCCAAATTCCCCCCCAAAAACCCCCCAAAACCCCCAAAATTCCAAAAAAAACCCCCCCAGAGACCCCCAAAAATCCCCTTAAAGACCCAAAATTCCCAAATAAAAGCCCCAAACCCCCTAAATCTCCTCAGGACCCCTGCAAAGCCACCCCTTAGCCCCGCCCACTCCCCCTCTAGCCCCGCCCATTTCCCCTTTAGCCCCGCCATCTCCCGGCCCTGCCGACCCAAATTCCCCCCCAAAAACCCCCCAAAACCCCCAAAATTCCAAAAAAAAACCCCCCAGAGACCCCCAAAAATCCCCTTAAAGACCCAAAATTCCCAAATAAAAGCCCCAAACCCCCTAAATCTCCTCAGGACCCCTGCAAAGCCACCCCTTAGCCCCGCCCATTTCCCCTTTAGCCCCGCCCCCTCCCGGCCCTGCCGACCCAAATTCCCCCCCAAAAACCCCCCAAAACCCCCAAAATTCCAAAAAAAACCCCCCCAGAGACCCCCAAAAATCCCCTTAAAGACCCAAAATTCCCAAATAAAAGCCCCAAACCCCCTAAATCTCCTCAGGACCCCTGCAAAGCCACCCCTTAGCCCCGCCCATTTCCCCTTTAGCCCCGCCCCCTCCCGGCCCTGCCGACCCAAATTCCCCCCCAAAAACCCCCCAAAACCCCCAAAATTCCAAAAAAAACCCACCCAGAGACCCCCAAAAATCCCCTTAAAGACCCAAAATTCCCAAATAAAAGCCCCAAACCCCCTAAATCTCCTCAGGACCCCTGCAAAGCCACCCCTTAGCCCCGCCCATTTCCCCTTTAGCCCCGCCCCCTCCCGGCCCTGCCGACCCAAATTCCCCCCCAAAAACCCCCCAAAACCCCCAAAATTCCAAAAAAAACCCCCCCAGAGACCCCCAAAAATCCCCTTAAAGACCCAAAATTCCCAAATAAAAGCCCCAAACCCCCTAAATCTCCTCAGGACCCCTGCAAAGCCACCCCTTAGCCCCGCCCATTTCCCCTTTAGCCCCGCCCCCTCCCGGCCCTGCCGACCCAAATTCCCCCCCAAAAACCCCCCAAAACCCCCAAAATTCCAAAAAAAACCCACCCAGAGACCCCCAAAAATCCCCTTAAAGACCCAAAATTCCCAAATAAAAGCCCCAAACCCCCTAAATCTCCTCAGGACCCCTGCAAAGCCACCCCTTAGCCCCGCCCACTCCCCCTCTAGCCCCACCCATTTCCCCTTCAGCCCCGCCCCCTCCCGGCCCTGCCGACCCAAATTCCCCCCCAAAAACCCCCCAAAACCCCCAAAATTCCAGAAAAAAACCCCCCAGAGACCCCCAAAAATCCCCTTAAAGACCCAAAATTCCCAAATAAAAGCCCCAAACCCCCTAAATCTCCTCAGGACCCCTGCAAAGCCACCCCTTAGCCCCGCCCATTTCCCCTTTAGCCCCGCCCCCTCCCGGCCCTGCCGACCCAAATTCCCCCCCAAAAACCCCCCAAAACCCCCAAAATTCCAGAAAAAAACCCCCCAGAGACCCCCAAAAATCCCCTTAAAGACCCAAAATTCCCAAATAAAAGCCCCAAACCCCCTAAATCTCCTCAGGACCCCTGCAAAGCCACCCCTTAGCCCCGCCCATTTCCCCTTTAGCCCCGCCCCCTCCCGGCCCTGCCGACCCAAATTCCCCCCCAAAAACCCCCCAAAACCCCCAAAATTCCAAAAAAAAACCCCCCAGAGACCCCCAAAAATCCCCTTAAAGACCCAAAATTCCCAAATAAAAGCCCCAAACCCCCTAAATCTCCTCAGGACCCCTGCAAAGCCACCCCTTAGCCCCGCCCATTTCCCCTTTAGCCCCGCCCCCTCCCGGCCCTGCCGACCCAAATTCCCCCCCAAAAACCCCCCAAAACCCCCAAAATTCCAAAAAAAACCCACCCAGAGACCCCCAAAAATCCCCTTAAAGACCCAAAATTCCCAAATAAAAGCCCCAAACCCCCTAAATCTCCTCAGGACCCCTGCAAAGCCACCCCTTAGCCCCGCCCATTTCCCCTTTAGCCCCGCCCCCTCCCGGCCCTGCCGACCCAAATTCCCCCCCAAAAACCCCCCAAAACCCCCAAAATTCCAAAAAAAAACCCCCCAGAGACCCCCAAAAATCCCCTTAAAGACCCAAAATTCCCAAATAAAAGCCCCAAACCCCCTAAATCTCCTCAGGACCCCTGCAAAGCCACCCCTTAGCCCCGCCCATTTCCCCTTTAGCCCCGCCCCCTCCCGGCCCTGCCGACCCAAATTCCCCCCCAAAAACCCCCCAAAACCCCCAAAATTCCAAAAAAAAACCCCCCCAGAGACCCCCAAAAATCCCCTTAAAGACCCAAAATTCCCAAATAAAAGCCCCAAACCCCCTAAATCTCCTCAGGACCCCTGCAAAGCCACCCCTTAGCCCCGCCCACTCCCCCTCTAGCCCCGCCCATTTCCCCTTTAGCCCCGCCCCCTCCCGGCCCTGCCGACCCAAATTCCCCCCCAAAAACCCCCCAAAACCCCCAAAATTGCAAAAAAAAACCCCCCAGAGACCCCCAAAAATCCCCTTAAAGACCCAAAATTCCCAAATAAAAGCCCCAAACCCCCTAAATCTCCTCAGGACCCCTGCAAAGCCACCCCTTAGCCCCGCCCATTTCCCCTTTAGCCCCGCCCCCTCCCGGCCCTGCCGACCCAAATTCCCCCCCAAAAACCCCCCAAAACCCCCAAAATTCCAAAAAAAACCCCCCCAGAGACCCCCAAAAATCCCCTTAAAGACCCAAAATTCCCAAATAAAAGCCCCAAACCCCCTAAATCTCCTCAGGACCCCTGCAAAGCCACCCCTTAGCCCCGCCCACTCCCCCTCTAGCCCCACCCATTTCCCCTTCAGCCCCGCCCCCTCCCGGCCCTGCCGACCCAAATTCCCCCCCAAAAACCCCCCAAAACCCCCAAAATTCCAGAAAAAAACCCCCCAGAGACCCCCAAAAATCCCCTTAAAGACCCAAAATTCCCAAATAAAAGCCCCAAACCCCCTAAATCTCCTCAGGACCCCTGCAAAGCCACCCCTTAGCCCCGCCCATTTCCCCTTTAGCCCCGCCCCCTCCCGGCCCTGCCGACCCAAATTCCCCCCCAAAAACCCCCCAAAACCCCCAAAATTCCAGAAAAAAACCCCCCAGAGACCCCCAAAAATCCCCTTAAAGACCCAAAATTCCCAAATAAAAGCCCCAAACCCCCTAAATCTCCTCAGGACCCCTGCAAAGCCACCCCTTAGCCCCGCCCATTTCCCCTTTAGCCCCGCCCCCTCCCGGCCCTGCCGACCCAAATTCCCCCCCAAAAACCCCCCAAAACCCCCAAAATTGCAAAAAAAAACCCCCCAGAGACCCCCAAAAATCCCCTTAAAGACCCAAAATTCCCAAATAAAAGCCCCAAACCCCCTAAATCTCCTCAGGACCCCTGCAAAGCCACCCCTTATCCCCGCCCATTTCCCCTTTAGCCCCGCCCCCTCCCGGCCCTGCCGACCCAAATTCCCCCCCAAAAACCCCCCAAAACCCCCAAAATTCCAAAAAAAACCCACCCAGAGACCCCCAAAAATCCCCTTAAAGACCCAAAATTCCCAAATAAAAGCCCCAAACCCCCTAAATCTCCTCAGGACCCCTGCAAAGCCACCCCTTAGCCCCGCCCATTTCCCCTTTAGCCCCGCCCCCTTCCGGCCCTGCCGACCCAAATTCCCCCCCAAAAACCCCCCAAAACCCCCAAAATTCCAAAAAAAAACCCCCCAGAGACCCCCAAAAATCCCCTTAAAGACCCAAAATTCCCAAATAAAAGCCCCAAACCCCCTAAATCTCCTCAGGACCCCTGCAAAGCCACCCCTTAGCCCCGCCCATTTCCCCTTTAGCCCCGCCCCCTCCCGGCCCTGCCGACCCAAATTCCCCCCCAAAAACCCCCCAAAACCCCCAAAATTCCAAAAAAAACCCCCCCAGAGACCCCCAAAAATCCCCTTAAAGACCCAAAATTCCCAAATAAAAGCCCCAAACCCCCTAAATCTCCTCAGGACCCCTGCAAAGCCACCCCTTAGCCCCGCCCACTCCCCCTCTAGCCCCGCCCATTTCCCCTTTAGCCCCGCCATCTCCCGGCCCTGCCGACCCAAATTCCCCCCCAAAAACCCCCCAAAACCCCCAAAATTCCAAAAAAAAACCCCCCAGAGACCCCCAAAAATCCCCTTAAAGACCCAAAATTCCCAAATAAAAGCCCCAAACCCCCTAAATCTCCTCAGGACCCCTGCAAAGCCACCCCTTAGCCCCGCCCATTTCCCCTTTAGCCCCGCCCCCTCCCGGCCCTGCCGACCCAAATTCCCCCCCAAAAACCCCCCAAAACCCCCAAAATTCCAAAAAAAAACCCCCCAGAGACCCCCAAAAATCCCCTTAAAGACCCAAAATTCCCAAATAAAAGCCCCAAACCCCCTAAATCTCCTCAGGACCCCTGCAAAGCCACCCCTTAGCCCCGCCCATTTCCCCTTTAGCCCCGCCCCCTCCCGGCCCTGCCGACCCAAATTCCCCCCCAAAAACCCCCCAAAACCCCCAAAATTCCAAAAAAAACCCCCCCAGAGACCCCCAAAAATCCCCTTAAAGACCCAAAATTCCCAAATAAAAGCCCCAAACCCCCTAAATCTCCTCAGGACCCCTGCAAAGCCACCCCTTAGCCCCGCCCATTTCCCCTTTAGCCCCGCCCCCTCCCGGCCCTGCCGACCCAAATTCCCCCCAAAAACCCCCCAAAACCCCCAAAATTCCAAAAAAAACCCCCCCAGAGACCCCCAAAAATCCCCTTAAAGACCCAAAATTCCCAAATAAAAGCCCCAAACCCCCTAAATCTCCTCAGGACCCCTGCAAAGCCACCCCTTAGCCCCGCCCACTCCCCCTCTAGCCCCACCCATTTCCCCTTCAGCCCCGCCCCCTCCCGGCCCTGCCGACCCAAATTCCCCCCCAAAAACCCCCCAAAACCCCCAAAATTCCAGAAAAAACCCCCCAGAGACCCCCAAAAATCCCCTTAAAGACCCAAAATTCCCAAATAAAAGCCCCAAACCCCCTAAATCTCCTCAGGACCCCTGCAAAGCCACCCCTTAGCCCCGCCCATTTCCCCTTTAGCCCCGCCCCCTCCCGGCCCTGCCGACCCAAATTCCCCCCCAAAAACCCCCCAAAACCCCCAAAATTCCAAAAAAAACCCCCCCAGAGACCCCCAAAAATCCCCTTAAAGACCCAAAATTCCCAAATAAAAGCCCCAAACCCCCTAAATCTCCTCAGGACCCCTGCAAAGCCACCCCTTAGCCCCGCCCACTCCCCCTCTAGCCCCGCCCATTTCCCCTTTAGCCCAGCCATCGCCCGGCCCTGCCGACCCAAATTCTCCCCCAAAAACCCCCCAAAACCCCCAAAATTCCAAAAAAAAACCCTCCAGAGACCCCCAAAAATCCCCTTAAAGACCCAAAATTCCCAAATAAAAGCCCCAAACCCCCTAAATCTCCTCAGGACCCCTGCAAAGCCACCCCTTAGCCCCGCCCACTCCCCCTCTAGCCCCGCCCATTTCCCCTTTAGCCCCGCCCCCTCCCGGCCCTGCCGACCCAAATTCCCCCCCAAAAACCCCCCAAAACCCCCAAAATTCCAAAAAAAACCCCCCCAGAGACCCCCAAAAATCCCCTTAAAGACCCAAAATTCCCAAATAAAAGCCCCAAACCCCCTAAATCTCCTCAGGACCCCTGCAAAGCCACCCCTTAGCCCCGCCCATTTCCCCTTTAGCCCCGCCCCCTCCCGGCCCTGCCGACCCAAATTCCCCCCCAAAAACCCCCCAAAACCCCCAAAATTCCAAAACAAACCCACCCAGAGACCCCCAAAAATCCCCTTAAAGACCCAAAATTCCCAAATAAAAGCCCCAAACCCCCTAAATCTCCTCAGGACCCCTGCAAAGCCACCCCTTAGCCCCGCCCATTTCCCCTTTAGCCCCGCCCCCTCCCGGCCCTGCCGACCCAAATTCCCCCCCAAAAACCCCCCAAAACCCCCAAAATTCCAAAAAAAACCCCCCCAGAGACCCCCAAAAATCCCCTTAAAGACCCAAAATTCCCAAATAAAAGCCCCAAACCCCCTAAATCTCCTCAGGACCCCTGCAAAGCCACCCCTTAGCCCCGCCCATTTCCCCTTTAGCCCCGCCCCCTCCCGGCCCTGCCGACCCAAATTCCCCCCCAAAAACCCCCCAAAACCCCCAAAATTCCAAAAAAAACCCCCCCAGAGACCCCCAAAAATCCCCTTAAAGACCCAAAATTCCCAAATAAAAGCCCCAAACCCCCTAAATCTCCTCAGGACCCCTGCAAAGCCACCCCTTAGCCCCGCCCACTCCCCCTCTAGCCCCACCCATTTCCCCTTCAGCCCCGCCCCCTCCCGGCCCTGCCGACCCAAATTCCCCCCCAAAAACCCCCCAAAACCCCCAAAATTCCAGAAAAAACCCCCCCAGAGACCCCCAAAAATCCCCTTAAAGACCCAAAATTCCCAAATAAAAGCCCCAAACCCCCTAAATCTCCTCAGGACCCCTGCAAAGCCACCCCTTAGCCCCGCCCATTTCCCCTTTAGCCCCGCCCCCCTCCCGGCCCTGCCGACCCAAATTCCCCCCCAAAAACCCCCCAAAACCCCCAAAATTCCAGAAAAAAACCCACCAGAGACCCCCAAAAATCCCCTTAAAGACCCAAAATTCCCAAATAAAAGCCCCAAACCCCCTAAATCTCCTCAGGACCCCTGCAAAGCCACCCCTTAGCCCCGCCCATTTCCCCTTTAGCCCCGCCCCCTCCCGGCCCTGCCGACCCAAATTCCCCCCCAAAAACCCCCCAAAACCCCCAAAATTCCAGAAAAAACCCCCCCAGAGACCCACAAAAATCCCCTTAAAGACCCAAAATTCCCAAATAAAAGCCCCAAACCCCCTAAATCTCCTCAGGACCCCTGCAAAGCCACCCCTTAGCCCCGCCCATTTCCCCTTTAGCCCCGCCCCCTCCCGGCCCTGCCGACCCAAATTCCCCCCCAAAAACCCCCCAAAACCCCCAAAATTCCAAAAAAAACCCCCCCAGAGACCCCCAAAAATCCCCTTAAAGACCCAAAATTCCCAAATAAAAGCCCCAAACCCCCTAAATCTCCTCAGGACCCCTGCAAAGCCACCCCTTAGCCCCGCCCATTTCCCCTCTAGCCCCGCCCCCTCCCGGCCCTGCCGACCCAAATTCCCCCCCAAAAACCCCCCAAAACCCCCAAAATTCCAAAAAAAACCCACCCAGAGACCCCCAAAAATCCCCTTAAAGACCCAAAATTCCCAAATAAAAGCCCCAAACCCCCTAAATCTCCTCAGGACCCCTGCAAAGCCACCCCTTAGCCCCGCCCATTTCCCCTTTAGCCCCGCCCCCTCCCGGCCCTGCCGACCCAAATTCCCCCCCAAAAACCCCCCAAAACCCCCAAAATTCCAAAAAAAAACCCCCCAGAGACCCCCAAAAATCCCCTTAAAGACCCAAAATTCCCAAATAAAAGCCCCAAACCCCCTAAATCTCCTCAGGACCCCTGCAAAGCCACCCCTTAGCCCCGCCCATTTCCCCTTTAGCCCCGCCCCCTCCCGGCCCTGCCGACCCAAATTCCCCCCCAAAAACCCCCCAAAACCCCCAAAATTCCAAAAAAAAACCCCCCAGAGACCCCCAAAAATCCCCTTAAAGGCCCAAAATTCCCAAATAAAAGCCCCAAACCCCCTAAATCTCCTCAGGACCCCTGCAAAGCCACCCCTTAGCCCCGCCCATTTCCTCTTTAGCCCCGCCCCCTCCCGGCCCTGCCGACCCAAATTCCCCCCCAAAAACCCCCCAAAACCCCCAAAATTCCAAAAAAAAACCCCCCAGAGACCCCCAAAAATCCCCTTAAAGACCCAAAATTCCCAAATAAAAGCCCCAAACCCCCTAAATCTCCTCAGGACCCCTGCAAAGCCACCCCTTAGCCCCGCCCATTTCCCCTTTAGCCCCGCCCCCTCCCGGCCCTGCCGACCCAAATTCCCCCCCAAAAACCCCCCAAAACCCCCAAAATTCCAAAAAAAACCCCCCCGGAGACCCCCAAAAATCCCCTTAAAGACCCAAAATTCCCAAATAAAAGCCCCAAACCCCCTAAATCTCCTCAGGACCCCTGCAAAGCCACCCCTTAGCCCCGCCCACTCCCCCTCTAGCCCCGCCCATTTCCCCTTTAGCCCAGCCATCGCCCGGCCCTGCCGACCCAAATTCCCCCCCAAAAACCCCCCAAAACCCCCAAAATTCCAAAAAAAAACCCCCCAGAGACCCCCAAAAATCCCCTTAAAGACCCAACATTCCCAAATAAAAGCCCCAAACCCCCTAAATCTCCTCAGGACCCCTGCAAAGCCACCCCTTAGCCCCGCCCACTCCCCCTCTAGCCCCGCCCATTTCCCCTTTAGCCCCGCCCCCTCCCGGCCCTGCCGACCCAAATTCCCCCCCAAAAACCCCCCAAAACCCCCAAAATTCCAAAAAAAACCCCCCCAGAGACCCCCAAAAATCCCCTTAAAGACCCAAAATTCCCAAATAAAAGCCCCAAACCCCCTAAATCTCCTCAGGACCCCTGCAAAGCCACCCCTTAGCCCCGCCCATTTCCCCTTTAGCCCCGCCCCCTCCCGGCCCTGCCGACCCAAATTCCCCCCCAAAAACCCCCCAAAACCCCCAAAATTCCAAAAAAAACCCACCCAGAGACCCCCAAAAATCCCCTTAAAGACCCAAAATTCCCAAATAAAAGCCCCAAACCCCCTAAATCTCCTCAGGACCCCTGCAAAGCCACCCCTTAGCCCCGCCCATTTCCCCTTTAGCCCCGCCCCCTCCCGGCCCTGCCGACCCAAATTCCCCCCCAAAAACCCCCCAAAACCCCCAAAATTCCAAAAAAAACCCCCCCAGAGACCCCCAAAAATCCCCTTAAAGACCCAAAATTCCCAAATAAAAGCCCCAAACCCCCTAAATCTCCTCAGGACCCCTGCAAAGCCACCCCTTAGCCCCGCCCATTTCCCCTTTAGCCCCGCCCCCTCCCGGCCCTGCCGACCCAAATTCCCCCCCAAAAACCCCCCAAAACCCCCAAAATTCCAAAAAAAACCCCCCCAGAGACCCCCAAAAATCCCCTTAAAGACCCAAAATTCCCAAATAAAAGCCCCAAACCCCCTAAATCTCCTCAGGACCCCTGCAAAGCCACCCCTTAGCCCCGCCCACTCCCCCTCTAGCCCCACCCATTTCCCCTTCAGCCCCGCCCCCTCCCGGCCCTGCCGACCCAAATTCCCCCCCAAAAACCCCCCAAAACCCCCAAAATTCCAGAAAAAAACCCCCCAGAGACCCCCAAAAATCCCCTTAAAGACCCAAAATTCCCAAATAAAAGCCCCAAACCCCCTAAATCTCCTCAGGACCCCTGCAAAGCCACCCCTTAGCCCCGCCCATTTCCCCTTTAGCCCCGCCCCCTCCCGGCCCTGCCGACCCAAATTCCCCCCCAAAAACCCCCCAAAACCCCCAAAATTCCAGAAAAAAACCCCCCAGAGACCCCCAAAAATCCCCTTAAAGACCCAAAATTCCCAAATAAAAGCCCCAAACCCCCTAAATCTCCTCAGGACCCCTGCAAAGCCACCCCTTAGCCCCGCCCATTTCCCCTTTAGCCCCGCCCCCTCCCGGCCCTGCCGACCCAAATTCCCCCCCAAAAACCCCCCAAAACCCCCAAAATTGCAAAAAAAAACCCCCCAGAGACCCCCAAAAATCCCCTTAAAGACCCAAAATTCCCAAATAAAAGCCCCAAACCCCCTAAATCTCCTCAGGACCCCTGCAAAGCCACCCCTTAGCCCCGCCCATTTCCCCTTTAGCCCCGCCATCTCCCGGCCCTGCCGACCCAAATTCCCCCCCAAAAACCCCCCAAAACCCCCAAAATTCCAAAAAAAACCCACCCAGAGACCCCCAAAAATCCCCTTAAAGACCCAAAATTCCCAAATAAAAGCCCCAAACCCCCTAAATCTCCTCAGGACCCCTGCAAAGCCACCCCTTAGCCCCGCCCATTTCCCCTTTAGCCCCGCCCCCTCCCGGCCCTGCCGACCCAAATTCCCCCCCAAAAACCCCCCAAAACCCCCAAAATTCCAAAAAAAAACCCCCCAGAGACCCCCAAAAATCCCCTTAAAGACCCAAAATTCCCAAATAAAAGCCCCAAACCCCCTAAATCTCCTCAGGACCCCTGCAAAGCCACCCCTTAGCCCCGCCCATTTCCCCTTTAGCCCCGCCCCCTCCCGGCCCTGCCGACCCAAATTCCCCCCCAAAAACCCCCCAAAACCCCCAAAATTCCAAAAAAAACCCCCCCAGAGACCCCCAAAAATCCCCTTAAAGACCCAAAATTCCCAAATAAAAGCCCCAAACCCCCTAAATCTCCTCAGGACCCCTGCAAAGCCACCCCTTAGCCCCGCCCACTCCCCCTCTAGCCCCGCCCATTTCCCCTTTAGCCCCGCCATCTCCCGGCCCTGCCGACCCAAATTCCCCCCCAAAAACCCCCCAAAACCCCCAAAATTCCAAAAAAAAACCCCCCAGAGACCCCCAAAAATCCCCTTAAAGACCCAAAATTCCCAAATAAAAGCCCCAAACCCCCTAAATCTCCTCAGGACCCCTGCAAAGCCACCCCTTAGCCCCGCCCATTTCCCCTTTAGCCCCGCCCCCTCCCGGCCCTGCCGACCCAAATTCCCCCCCAAAAACCCCCCAAAACCCCCAAAATTCCAAAAAAAAACCCCCCAGAGACCCCCAAAAATCCCCTTAAAGACCCAAAATTCCCAAATAAAAGCCCCAAACCCCCTAAATCTCCTCAGGACCCCTGCAAAGCCACCCCTTAGCCCCGCCCATTTCCCCTTTAGCCCCGCCCCCTCCCGGCCCTGCCGACCCAAATTCCCCCCCAAAAACCCCCCAAAACCCCCAAAATTCCAAAAAAAACCCCCCCAGAGACCCCCAAAAATCCCCTTAAAGACCCAAAATTCCCAAATAAAAGCCCCAAACCCCCTAAATCTCCTCAGGACCCCTGCAAAGCCACCCCTTAGCCCCGCCCATTTCCCCTTTAGCCCCGCCCCCTCCCGGCCCTGCCGACCCAAATTCCCCCCCAAAAACCCCCCAAAACCCCCAAAATTCCAAAAAAAACCCCCCCAGAGACCCCCAAAAATCCCCTTAAAGACCCAAAATTCCCAAATAAAAGCCCCAAACCCCCTAAATCTCCTCAGGACCCCTGCAAAGCCACCCCTTAGCCCCGCCCACTCCCCCTCTAGCCCCACCCATTTCCCCTTCAGCCCCGCCCCCTCCCGGCCCTGCCGACCCAAATTCCCCCCCAAAAACCCCCCAAAACCCCCAAAATTCCAGAAAAAACCCCCCAGAGACCCCCAAAAATCCCCTTAAAGACCCAAAATTCCCAAATAAAAGCCCCAAACCCCCTAAATCTCCTCAGGACCCCTGCAAAGCCACCCCTTAGCCCCGCCCATTTCCCCTTTAGCCCCGCCCCCTCCCGGCCCTGCCGACCCAAATTCCCCCCCAAAAACCCCCCAAAACCCCCAAAATTCCAGAAAAAAACCCCCCAGAGACCCACAAAAATCCCCTTAAAGACCCAAAATTCCCAAATAAAAGCCCCAAACCCCCTAAATCTCCTCAGGACCCCTGCAAAGCCACCCCTTAGCCCCGCCCATTTCCCCTTTAGCCCCGCCCCCTCCCGGCCCTGCCGACCCAAATTCCCCCCCAAAAACCCCCCAAAACCCCCAAAATTCCAAAAAAAAACCCCCCAGAGACCCCCAAAAATCCCCTTAAAGACCCAAAATTCCCAAATAAAAGCCCCAAACCCCCTAAATCTCCTCAGGACCCCTGCAAAGCCACCCCTTAGCCCCGCCCATTTCCCCTTTAGCCCCGCCCCCTCCCGGCCCTGCCGACCCAAATTCCCCCCCAAAAACCCCCCAAAACCCCCAAAATTCCAAAAAAAACCCACCCAGAGACCCCCAAAAATCCCCTTAAAGACCCAAAATTCCCAAATAAAAGCCCCAAACCCCCTAAATCTCCTCAGGACCCCTGCAAAGCCACCCCTTAGCCCCGCCCATTTCCCCTTTAGCCCCGCCCCCTCCCGGCCCTGCCGACCCAAATTCCCCCCCAAAAACCCCCCAAAACCCCCAAAATTCCAAAAAAAAACCCCCCAGAGACCCCCAAAAATCCCCTTAAAGACCCAAAATTCCCAAATAAAAGCCCCAAACCCCCTAAATCTCCTCAGGACCCCTGCAAAGCCACCCCTTAGCCCCGCCCATTTCCCCTTTAGCCCCGCCCCCTCCCGGCCCTGCCGACCCAAATTCCCCCCCAAAAACCCCCCAAAACCCCCAAAATTCCAAAAAAAACCCCCCCAGAGACCCCCAAAAATCCCCTTAAAGACCCAAAATTCCCAAATAAAAGCCCCAAACCCCCTAAATCTCCTCAGGACCCCTGCAAAGCCACCCCTTAGCCCCGCCCACTCCCCCTCTAGCCCCGCCCATTTCCCCTTTAGCCCCGCCATCTCCCGGCCCTGCCGACCCAAATTCCCCCCCAAAAACCCCCCAAAACCCCCAAAATTCCAAAAAAAAACCCCCCAGAGACCCCCAAAAATCCCCTTAAAGACCCAAAATTCCCAAATAAAAGCCCCAAACCCCCTAAATCTCCTCAGGACCCCTGCAAAGCCACCCCTTAGCCCCGCCCACTCCCCCTCTAGCCCCGCCCATTTCCCCTTTAGCCCCGCCCCCTCCCGGCCCTGCCGACCCAAATTCCCCCCCAAAAACCCCCCAAAACCCCCAAAATTCCAAAAAAAACCCACCCAGAGACCCCCAAAAATCCCCTTAAAGACCCAAAATTCCCAAATAAAAGCCCCAAACCCCCTAAATCTCCTCAGGACCCCTGCAAAGCCACCCCTTAGCCCCGCCCATTTCCCCTTTAGCCCCGCCCCCTCCCGGCCCTGCCGACCCAAATTCCCCCCCAAAAACCCCCCAAAACCCCCAAAATTCCAAAAAAAAACCCCCCAGAGACCCCCAAAAATCCCCTTAAAGACCCAAAATTCCCAAATAAAAGCCCCAAACCCCCTAAATCTCCTCAGGACCCCTGCAAAGCCACCCCTTAGCCCCGCCCATTTCCCCTTTAGCCCCGCCCCCTCCCGGCCCTGCCGACCCAAATTCCCCCCCAAAAACCCCCCAAAACCCCCAAAATTCCAAAAAAAACCCCCCCAGAGACCCCCAAAAATCCCCTTAAAGACCCAAAATTCCCAAATAAAAGCCCCAAACCCCCTAAATCTCCTCAGGACCCCTGCAAAGCCACCCCTTAGCCCCGCCCATTTCCCCTTTAGCCCCGCCCCCTCCCGGCCCTGCCGACCCAAATTCCCCCCAAAAACCCCCCAAAACCCCCAAAATTCCAAAAAAAACCCCCCCAGAGACCCCCAAAAATCCCCTTAAAGACCCAAAATTCCCAAATAAAAGCCCCAAACCCCCTAAATCTCCTCAGGACCCCTGCAAAGCCACCCCTTAGCCCCGCCCACTCCCCCTCTAGCCCCACCCATTTCCCCTTCAGCCCCGCCCCCTCCCGGCCCTGCCGACCCAAATTCCCCCCCAAAAACCCCCCAAAACCCCCAAAATTCCAGAAAAAACCCCCCAGAGACCCCCAAAAATCCCCTTAAAGACCCAAAATTCCCAAATAAAAGCCCCAAACCCCCTAAATCTCCTCAGGACCCCTGCAAAGCCACCCCTTAGCCCCGCCCATTTCCCCTTTAGCCCCGCCCCCTCCCGGCCCTGCCGACCCAAATTCCCCCCCAAAAACCCCCCAAAACCCCCAAAATTCCAGAAAAAAACCCCCCAGAGACCCACAAAAATCCCCTTAAAGACCCAAAATTCCCAAATAAAAGCCCCAAACCCCCTAAATCTCCTCAGGACCCCTGCAAAGCCACCCCTTAGCCCCGCCCATTTCCCCTTTAGCCCCGCCCCCTCCCGGCCCTGCCGACCCAAATTCCCCCCCAAAAACCCCCCAAAACCCCCAAAATTCCAAAAAAAAAACCCCCCAGAGACCCCCAAAAATCCCCTTAAAGACCCAAAATTCCCAAATAAAAGCCCCAAACCCCCTAAATCTCCTCAGGACCCCTGCAAAGCCACCCCTTAGCCCCGCCCATTTCCCCTTTAGCCCCGCCCCCTCCCGGCCCTGCCGACCCAAATTCCCCCCCAAAAACCCCCCAAAACCCCCAAAATTCCAAAAAAACCCACCCAGAGACCCCCAAAAATCCCCTTAAAGACCCAAAATTCCCAAATAAAAGCCCCAAACCCCCTAAATCTCCTCAGGACCCCTGCAAAGCCACCCCTTAGCCCCGCCCATTTCCCCTTTAGCCCCGCCCCCTCCCGGCCCTGCCGACCCAAATTCCCCCCCAAAAACCCCCCAAAACCCCCAAAATTCCAAAAAAAACCCCCCCAGAGACCCCCAAAAATCCCCTTAAAGACCCAAAATTCCCAAATAAAAGCCCCAAACCCCCTAAATCTCCTCAGGACCCCTGCAAAGCCACCCCTTAGCCCCGCCCACTCCCCCTCTAGCCCCGCCCATTTCCCCTTTAGCCCCGCCATCTCCCGGCCCTGCCGACCCAAATTCCCCCCCAAAAACCCCCCAAAACCCCCAAAATTCCAAAAAAAAACCCCCCAGAGACCCCCAAAAATCCCCTTAAAGACCCAAAATTCCCAAATAAAAGCCCCAAACCCCCTAAATCTCCTCAGGACCCCTGCAAAGCCACCCCTTAGCCCCGCCCACTCCCCCTCTAGCCCCGCCCATTTCCCCTTTAGCCCCGCCCCCTCCCGGCCCTGCCGACCCAAATTCCCCCCCAAAAACCCCCCAAAACCCCCAAAATTCCAAAAAAAACCCCCCCAGAGACCCCCAAAAATCCCCTTAAAGACCCAAAATTCCCAAATAAAAGCCCCAAACCCCCTAAATCTCCTCAGGACCCCTGCAAAGCCACCCCTTAGCCCCGCCCATTTCCCCTTTAGCCCCGCCCCCTCCCGGCCCTGCCGACCCAAATTCCCCCCCCAAAAACCCCCCAAAACCCCCAAAATTCCAAAAAAAACCCCACCCAGAGACCCCCAAAAATCCCCTTAAAGACCCAAAATTCCCAAATAAAAGCCCCAAACCCCCTAAATCTCCTCAGGACCCCTGCAAAGCCACCCCTTAGCCCCGCCCATTTCCCCTTTAGCCCCGCCCCCTCCCGGCCCTGCCGACCCAAATTCCCCCCCAAAAACCCCCCAAAACCCCCAAAATTCCAGAAAAAAACCCCCCAGAGACCCCCAAAAATCCCCTTAAAGACCCAAAATTCCCAAATAAAAGCCCCAAACCCCCTAAATCTCCTCAGGACCCCTGCAAAGCCACCCCTTAGCCCCGCCCATTTCCCCTTTAGCCCCGCCCCCTCCCGGCCCTGCCGACCCAAATTCCCCCCCAAAAACCCCCCAAAACCCCCAAAATTCCAAAAAAAAAACCCCCAGAGACCCCCAAAAATCCCCTTAAAGACCCAAAATTCCCAAATAAAAGCCCCAAACCCCCTAAATCTCCTCAGGACCCCTGCAAAGCCACCCCTTAGCCCCGCCCATTTCCCCTTTAGCCCCGCCCCCTCCCGGCCCTGCCGACCCAAATTCCCCCCCAAAAACCCCCCAAAACCCCCAAAATTCCAAAAAAAAACCCACCCAGAGACCCCCAAAAATCCCCTTAAAGACCCAAAATTCCCAAATAAAAGCCCCAAACCCCCTAAATCTCCTCAGGACCCCTGCAAAGCCACCCCTTAGCCCCGCCCATTTCCCCTTTAGCCCCGCCCCCTCCCGGCCCTGCCGACCCAAATTCCCCCCCAAAAACCCCCCAAAACCCCCAAAATTGCAAAAAAAAACCCCCCAGAGACCCCCAAAAATCCCCTTAAAGACCCAAAATTCCCAAATAAAAGCCCCAAACCCCCTAAATCTCCTCAGGACCCCTGCAAAGCCACCCCTTAGCCCCGCCCATTTCCCCTTTAGCCCCGCCCCCTCCCGGCCCTGCCGACCCAAATTCCCCCCCAAAAACCCCCCAAAACCCCCAAAATTCCAAAAAAAAACCCCCCCAGAGACCCCCAAAAATCCCCTTAAAGACCCAAAATTCCCAAATAAAAGCCCCAAACCCCCTAAATCTCCTCAGGACCCCTGCAAAGCCACCCCTTAGCCCCGCCCACTCCCCCTCTAGCCCCGCCCATTTCCCCTTTAGCCCCGCCATCTCCCGGCCCTGCCGACCCAAATTCCCCCCCAAAAACCCCCCAAAACCCCCAAAATTCCAAAAAAAAACCCCCCAGAGACCCCCAAAAATCCCCTTAAAGACCCAAAATTCCCAAATAAAAGCCCCAAACCCCCTAAATCTCCTCAGGACCCCTGCAAAGCCACCCCTTAGCCCCGCCCATTTCCCCTTTAGCCCCGCCCCCTCCCGGCCCTGCCGACCCAAATTCCCCCCCAAAAACCCCCCAAAACCCCCAAAATTCCAAAAAAAAACCCACCCAGAGACCCCCAAAAATCCCCTTAAAGACCCAAAATTCCCAAATAAAAGCCCCAAACCCCCTAAATCTCCTCAGGACCCCTGCAAAGCCACCCCTTAGCCCCGCCCATTTCCCCTTTAGCCCCGCCCCCTCCCGGCCCTGCCGACCCAAATTCCCCCCCAAAAACCCCCCAAAACCCCCAAAATTCCAGAAAAAAACCCCCCAGAGACCCCCAAAAATCCCCTTAAAGACCCAACATTCCCAAATAAAAGCCCCAAACCCCCTAAATCTCCTCAGGACCCCTGCAAAGCCACCCCTTAGCCCCGCCCATTTCCCCTTTAGCCCCGCCCCCTCCCGGCCCTGCCGACCCAAATTCCCCCCCAAAAACCCCCCAAAACCCCCAAAATTCCAAAAAAAACCCCCCCAGAGACCCCCAAAAATCCCCTTAAAGACCCAAAATTCCCAAATAAAAGCCCCAAACCCCCTAAATCTCCTCAAGGCCCCTGCAAAGCCACCCCTTAGCCCCGCCCATTTCCTCTTTAGCCCCGCCCCCTCCCGGCCCTGCCGACCCAAATTCCCCCCCAAAAACCCCCCAAAACCCCCCAAAATTCCAAAAAAAACCCCCCCAGAGACCCACAAAAATCCCCTTAAAGACCCAAAATTCCCAAATAAAAGCCCCAAACCCCCTAAATCTCCTCAGGACCCCTGCAAAGCCACCCCTTAGCCCCGCCCATTTCCCCTTTAGCCCCGCCCCCTCCCGGCCCTGCCGACCCAAATTCCCCCCCAAAACCCCCCCAAAACCCCCAAAATTCCAAAAAAAACCCCCCCAGAGACCCCCAAAAATCCCCTTAAAGACCCAAAATTCCCAAATAAAAGCCCCAAACCCCCTAAATCTCCTCAGGACCCCTGCAAAGCCACCCCTTAGCCCCGCCCACTCCCCCTCTAGCCCCGCCCATTTCCCCTTTAGCCCCGCCCCCTCCCGGCCCTGCCGACCCAAATTCCTCCCCAAAAACCCCCCAAAACCCCCAAAATTCCAAAATAAAACCCCCCAGAGACCCCCAAAAATCCCCTTAAAGACCCAAAATTCCCAAATAAAAGCCCCAAACCCCCTAAATCTCCTCAGGACCCCTGCAAAGCCACCCCTTAGCCCCGCCCATTTCCCCTTTAGCCCCGCCCCCTCCCGGCCCTGCCGACCCAAATTCCCCCCCAAAAACCCCCCAAAACCCCCAAAATTGCAAAAAAAACCCCCCCCAGAGACCCCCAAAAATCCCCTTAAAGACCCAAAATTCCCAAATAAAAGCCCCAAACCCCCTAAATCTCCTCAGGACCCCTGCAAAGCCACCCCTTAGCCCCGCCCATTTCCCCTTTAGCCCCGCCCCCTCCCGGCCCTGCCGACCCAAATTCCCCCCCAAAAACCCCCCAAAACCCCCAAAATTCCAAAAAAAACCCCCCCCAGAGACCCCCAAAAATCCCCTTAAAGACCCAAAATTCCCAAATAAAAGCCCCAAACCCCCTAAATCTCCTCAGGACCCCTGCAAAGCCACCCCTTATCCCCGCCCATTTCCCCTTTAGCCCCGCCCCCTCCCGGCCCTGCCGACCCAAATTCCCCCCAAAAACCCCCCAAAACCCCCAAAATTCCAAAAAAAACCCCCCCAGAGACCCCCAAAAATCCCCTTAAAGACCCAAAATTCCCAAATAAAAGCCCCAAACCCCCTAAATCTCCTCAGGACCCCTGCAAAGCCACCCCTTAGCCCCGCCCACTCCCCCTCTAGCCCCACCCATTTCCCCTTCAGCCCCGCCCCCTCCCGGCCCTGCCGACCCAAATTCCCCCCCAAAAACCCCCCAAAACCCCCAAAATTCCAGAAAAAAACCCCCCAGAGACCCCCAAAAATCCCCTTAAAGACCCAAAATTCCCAAATAAAAGCCCCAAACCCCCTAAATCTCCTCAGGACCCCTGCAAAGCCACCCCTTAGCCCCGCCCATTTCCCCTTTAGCCCCGCCCCCTCCCGGCCCTGCCGACCCAAATTCCCCCCCAAAAACCCCCCAAAACCCCCAAAATTCCAAAAAAAACCCCCCCGGAGACCCCCAAAAATCCCCTTAAAGACCCAAAATTCCCAAATAAAAGCCCCAAACCCCCTAAATCTCCTCAGGACCCCTGCAAAGCCACCCCTTAGCCCCGCCCACTCCCCCTCTAGCCCCGCCCATTTCCCCTTTAGCCCCGCCATCTCCCGGCCCTGCCGACCCAAATTCCCCCCCAAAAACCCCCCAAAACCCCCAAAATTCCAAAAAAAAAACCCCCCAGAGACCCCCAAAAATCCCCTTAAAGACCCAAAATTCCCAAATAAAAGCCCCAAACCCCCTAAATCTCCTCAGGACCCCTGCAAAGCCACCCCTTAGCCCCGCCCATTTCCCCTTTAGCCCCGCCCCCTCCCGGCCCTGCCGACCCAAATTCCCCCCCAAAAACCCCCCAAAACCCCCAAAATTCCAAAAAAAACCCCCCCAGAGACCCCCAAAAATCCCCTTAAAGACCCAAAATTCCCAAATAAAAGCCCCAAACCCCCTAAATCTCCTCAGGACCCCTGCAAAGCCACCCCTTAGCCCCGCCCATTTCCCCTTTAGCCCCGCCCCCTCCCGGCCCTGCCGACCCAAATTCCCCCCCAAAAACCCCCCAAAACCCCCAAAATTCCAAAAAAAACCCCCCCAGAGACCCCCAAAAATCCCCTTAAAGACCCAAAATTCCCAAATAAAAGCCCCAAACCCCCTAAATCTCCTCAGGACCCCTGCAAAGCCACCCCTTAGCCCCGCCCATTTCCCCTTTAGCCCCGCCCCCTCCCGGCCCTGCCGACCCAAATTCCCCCCAAAAACCCCCCAAAACCCCCAAAATTCCAAAAAAAACCCCCCCAGAGACCCCCAAAAATCCCCTTAAAGACCCAAAATTCCCAAATAAAAGCCCCAAACCCTCTAAATCTCCTCAGGACCCCTGCAAAGCCACCCCTTAGCCCCGCCCACTCCCCCTCTAGCCCCACCCATTTCCCCTTCAGCCCCGCCCCCTCCCGGCCCTGCCGAACCAAATTCCCCCCCAAAAACCCCCCAAAACCCCCAAAATTCCAGAAAAAAAGCCCCCAGAGACCCCCAAAAATCCCCTTAAAGACCCAAAATTCCCAAATACAAGCCCCAAACCCCCTAAATCTCCTCAGGACCCCTGCAAAGCCACCCCTTAGCCCCGCCCATTTCCCCTTTAGCCCCGCCCCCTCCCGGCCCTGCCGACCCAAATTCCCCCCCAAAAACCCCCCAAAACCCCCAAAATTCCAGAAAAAAAACCCCCCAGAGACCCCCAAAAATCCCCTTAAAGACCCAAAATTCCCAAATAAAAGCCCCAAACCCCCTAAATCTCCTCAGGACCCCTGCAAAGCCACCCCTTAGCCCCGCCCATTTCCCCTTTAGCCCCGCCCCCTCCCGGCCCTGCCGACCCAAATTCCCCCCGAAAAACCCCCCAAAACCCCCAAAATTCCAAAAAAAAACCCCCCAGAGACCCCCAAAAATCCCCTTAAAGACCCAAAATTCCCAAATAAAAGCCCCAAACCCCCTAAATCTCCTCAGGACCCCTGCAAAGCCACCCCTTAGCCCCGCCCATTTCCCCTTTAGCCCCGCCCCCTCCCGGCCCTGCCGACCCAAATTCCCCCCCAAAAACCCCCCAAAACCCCCAAAATTCCAAAAAAAACCCACCCAGAGACCCCCAAAAATCCCCTTAAAGACCCAAAATTCCCAAATAAAAGCCCCAAACCCCCTAAATCTCCTCAGGACCCCTGCAAAGCCACCCCTTAGCCCCGCCCATTTCCCCTTTAGCCCCGCCCCCTCCCGGCCCTGCCGACCCAAATTCCCCCCCAAAAACCCCCCAAAACCCCCAAAATTCCAGAAAAAAACCCCCCAGAGACCCCCAAAAATCCGCTTAAAGACCCAACATTCCCAAATAAAAGCCCCAAACCCCCTAAATCTCCTCAGGACCCCTGCAAAGCCACCCCTTAGCCCCGCCCATTTCCCCTTTAGCCCCGCCCCCTCCCGGCCCTGCCGACCCAAATTCCCCCCCAAAAACCCCCCAAAACCCCCAAAATTCCAAAAAAAAACCCCCCAGAGACCCCCAAAAATCCCCTTAAAGACCCAAAATTCCCAAATAAAAGCCCCAAACCCCCTAAATCTCCTCAGGACCCCTGCAAAGCCACCCCTTAGCGACGCCCATTTCCCCTTTAGCCCCGCCCCCTCCCGGCCCTGCCAACCCAAATTCCCCCCCAAAAACCCCCCAAAACCCCCAAAATTCCAAAAAAAACCCCCCAGAGACCCCCAAAAATCCCCTTAAAGACCCAAAATTCCCAAATAAAAGCCCCAAACCCCCTAAATCTCCTCAGGACCCCTGCAAAGCCACCCCTTAGCCCCGCCCACTCCCCCTCTAGCCCCGCCCATTTCCCCTTTAGCCCCGCCCCCTCCCGGCCCTGCCGACCCAAATTCCCCCCCAAAAACCCCCCAAAACCCCCAAAATTCCAAAAAAAACCCACCCAGAGACCCCCAAAAATCCCCTTAAAGACCCAAAATTCCCAAATAAAAGCCCCAAACCCCCTAAATCTCCTCAGGACCCCTGCAAAGCCACCCCTTAGCCCCGCCCATTTCCCCTTTAGCCCCGCCCCCTCCCGGCCCTGCCGACCCAAATTCCCCCCCAAAAACCCCCCAAAACCCCCAAAATTCCAAAAAAAACCCCCCCAGAGACCCCCAAAAATCCCCTTAAAGACCCAAAATTCCCAAATAAAAGCCCCAAACCCCCTAAATCTCCTCAGGACCCCTGCAAAGCCACCCCTTAGCCCCGCCCATTTCCCCTTTAGCCCCGCCCCCTCCCGGCCCTGCCGACCCAAATTCCCCCCCAAAAACCCCCCAAAACCCCCAAAATTCCAAAAAAAACCCACCCAGAGACCCCCAAAAATCCCCTTAAAGACCCAAAATTCCCAAATAAAAGCCCCAAACCCCCTAAATCTCCTCAGGACCCCTGCAAAGCCACCCCTTAGCCCCGCCCATTTCCCCTTTAGCCCCGCCCCCTCCCGGCCCTGCCGACCCAAATTCCCCCCCAAAAACCCCCCAAAACCCCCAAAATTCCAAAAAAAACCCCCCCAGAGACCCCCAAAAATCCCCTTAAAGACCCAAAATTCCCAAATAAAAGCCCCAAACCCCCTAAATCTCCTCAGGACCCCTGCAAAGCCACCCCTTAGCCCCGCCCATTTCCCCTTTAGCCCCGCCCCCTCCCGGCCCTGCCGACCCAAATTCCCCCCAAAAACCCCCCAAAACCCCCAAAATTCCAAAAAAAACCCCCCCAGAGACCCCCAAAAATCCCCTTAAAGACCCAAAATTCCCAAATAAAAGCCCCAAACCCCCTAAATCTCCTCAGGACCCCTGCAAAGCCACCCCTTAGCCCCGCCCACTCCCCCTCTAGCCCCACCCATTTCCCCTTCAGCCCCGCCCCCTCCCGGCCCTGCCGACACAAATTCCCCCCCAAAAACCCCCCAAAACCCCCAAAATTCCAGAAAAAAACCCCCCAGAGACCCCCAAAAATCCCCTTAAAGACCCAAAATTCCCAAATAAAAGCCCCAAACCCCCTAAATCTCCTCAGGACCCCTGCAAAGCCACCCCTTAGCCCCGCCCATTTCCCCTTTAGCCCCGCCCCCTCCCGGCCCTGCCGACCCAAATTCCCCCCCAAAAACCCCCCAAAACCCCCAAAATTCCAAAATAAACCCCCCCGGAGACCCCCAAAAATCCCCTTAAAGACCCAAAATTCCCAAATAAAAGCCCCAAACCCCCTAAATCTCCTCAGGACCCCTGCAAAGCCACCCCTTAGCCCCGCCCACTCCCCCTCTAGCCCCGCCCATTTCCCCTTTAGCCCCGCCATCTCCCGGCCCTGCCGACCCAAATTCCCCCCCAAAACCCCCCCAAAACCCCCAAAATTCCAAAAAAAACCCCCCCAGAGACCCCCAAAAATCCCCTTAAAGACCCAAAATTCCCAAATAAAAGCCCCAAACCCCCTAAATCTCCTCAGGACCCCTGCAAAGCCACCCCTTAGCCCCGCCCACTCCCCCTCTAGCCCCGCCCATTTCCCCTTTAGCCCCGCCCCCTCCCGGCCCTGCCGACCCAAATTCCCCCCCAAAAACCCCCCAAAACCCCCAAAATTCCAAAATAAAACCCCCCAGAGACCCCCAAAAATCCCCTTAAAGACCCAAAATTCCCAAATAAAAGCCCCAAACCCCCTAAATCTCCTCAGGACCCCTGCAAAGCCACCCCTTAGCCCCGCCCATTTCCCCTTTAGCCCCGCCCCCTCCCGGCCCTGCCGACCCAAATTCCCCCCCAAAAACCCCCCAAAACCCCCAAAATTCCAAAAAAACCCCCCCCAGAGACCCCCAAAAATCCCCTTAAAGACCCAAAATTCCCAAATAAAAGCCCCAAACCCCCTAAATCTCCTCAGGACCCCTGCAAAGCCACCCCTTAGCCCCGCCCATTTCCCCTTTAGCCCCGCCCCCTCCCGGCCCTGCCGACCCAAATTCCCCCCCAAAAACCCCCCAAAACCCCCAAAATTCCGAAAAAAACCCCCCCAGAGACCCCCAAAAATCCCCTTAAAGACCCAAAATTCCCAAATAAAAGCCCCAAACCCCCTAAATCTCCTCAGGACCCCTGCAAAGCCACCCCTTAGCCCCGCCCATTTCCCCTTTAGCCCCGCCCCCTCCCGGCCCTGCCGACCCAAATTCCCCCCAAAAACCCCCCAAAACCCCCAAAATTCCAAAAAAAACCCCCCCAGAGACCCCCAAAAATCCCCTTAAAGACCCAAAATTCCCAAATAAAAGCCCCAAACCCCCTAAATCTCCTCAGGACCCCTGCAAAGCCACCCCTTAGCCCCGCCCACTCCCCCTCTAGCCCCACCCATTTCCCCTTCAGCCCCGCCCCCTCCCGGCCCTGCCGACCCAAATTCCCCCCCAAAAACCCCCCAAAACCCCCAAAATTCCAGAAAAAAACCCCCCAGAGACCCCCAAAAATCCCCTTAAAGACCCAAAATTCCCAAATAAAAGCCCCAAACCCCCTAAATCTCCTCAGGACCCCTGCAAAGCCACCCCTTAGCCCCGCCCATTTCCCCTTTAGCCCCGCCCCCTCCCGGCCCTGCCGACCCAAATTCCCCGCCAAAAACCCCCCAAAACCCCCAAAATTGCAAAAAAAACCCCCCAGAGACCCCCAAAAATCCCCTTAAAGACCCAAAATTCCCAAATAAAAGCCCCAAACCCCCTAAATCTCCTCAGGACCCCTGCAAAGCCACCCCTTAGCCCCGCCCACTCCCCCTCTAGCCCCGCCCATTTCCCCTTTAGCCCCGCCATCTCCCGGCCCTGCCGACCCAAATTCCCCCCCAAAAACCCCCCAAAACCCCCAAAATTCCAGAAAAAACCCCCCCAGAGACCCCCAAAAATCCCCTTAAAGACCCAAAATTCCCAAATAAAAGCCCCAAACCCCCTAAATCTCCTCAGGACCCCTGCAAAGCCACCCCTTAGCCCCGCCCATTTCCCCTTTAGCCCCGCCCCCTCCCGGCCCTGCCGACCCAAATTCCCCCCCAAAAACCCCCCAAAACCCCCAAAATTCCAAAAAAAACCCCCCCAGAGACCCCCAAAAATCCCCTTAAAGACCCAAAATTCCCAAATAAAAGCCCCAAACCCCCTAAATCTCCTCAGGACCCCTGCAAAGCCACCCCTTAGCCCCGCCCATTTCCCCTTTAGCCCCGCCCCCTCCCGGCCCTGCCGACCCAAATTCCCCCCCAAAAACCCCCCAAAACCCCCAAAATTCCAAAAAAAACCCACCCAGAGACCCCCAAAAATCCCCTTAAAGACCCAAAATTCCCAAATAAAAGCCCCAAACCCCCTAAATCTCCTCAGGACCCCTGCAAAGCCACCCCTTAGCCCCGCCCATTTCCCCTTTAGCCCCGCCCCCTCCCGGCCCTGCCGACCCAAATTCCCCCCAAAAACCCCCCAAAACCCCCAAAATTCCAAAAAAAACCCCCCCAGAGACCCCCAAAAATCCCCTTAAAGACCCAAAATTCCCAAATAAAAGCCCCAAACCCCCTAAATCTCCTCAGGACCCCTGCAAAGCCACCCCTTAGCCCCGCCCACTCCCCCTCTAGCCCCACCCATTTCCCCTTCAGCCCCGCCCCCTCCCGGCCCTGCCGACCCAAATTCCCCCCCAAAAACCCCCCAAAACCCCCAAAATTCCAGAAAAAAACCCCCCCAGAGACCCCCAAAAATCCCCTTAAAGACCCAAAATTCCCAAATAAAAGCCCCAAACCCCCTAAATCTCCTCAGGACCCCTGCAAAGCCACCCCTTAGCCCCGCCCATTTCCCCTTCAGCCCCGCCCCCTCCCGGCCCTGCCGACCCAAATTCCCCCCCAAAAACCCCCCAAAACCCCCAAAATTCCAGAAAAAAACCCCCCAGAGACCCCCAAAAATCCCCTTAAAGACCCAAAATTCCCAAATAAAAGCCCCAAACCCCCTAAATCTCCTCAGGACCCCTGCAAAGCCACCCCTTAGCCCCGCCCATTTCCCCTTTAGCCCCGCCCCCTCCCGGCCCTGCCGACCCAAATTCCCCCCCAAAAACCCCCCAAAACCCCCAAAATTCCAGAAAAAAACCCCCCAGAGACCCCCAAAAATCCCCTTAAAGACCCAAAATTCCCAAATAAAAGCCCCAAACCCCCTAAATCTCCTCAGGACCCCTGCAAAGCCACCCCTTAGCCCCGCCCATTTCCCCTTTAGCCCCGCCCCCTCCCGGCCCTGCCGACCCAAATTCCCCGCCAAAAACCCCCCAAAACCCCCAAAATTGCAAAAAAAACCCCCCAGAGACCCCCAAAAATCCCCTTAAAGACCCAAAATTCCCAAATAAAAGCCCCAAACCCCCTAAATCTCCTCAGGACCCCTGCAAAGCCACCCCTTAGCCCCGCCCATTTCCCCTTTAGCCCCGCCCCCTCCCGGCCCTGCCGACCCAAATTCCCCCCCAAAAACCCCCCAAAACCCCCAAAATTCCAAAAAAAACCCACCCAGAGACCCCCAAAAATCCCCTTAAAGACCCAAAATTCCCAAATAAAAGCCCCAAACCCCCTAAATCTCCTCAGGACCCCTGCAAAGCCACCCCTTAGCCCCGCCCATTTCCCCTTTAGCCCCGCCCCCTCCCGGCCCTGCCGACCCAAATTCCCCCCCAAAAACCCCCCAAAACCCCCAAAATTCCAGAAAAAAACCCCCCAGAGACCCCCAAAAATCCCCTTAAAGACCCAACATTCCCAAATAAAAGCCCCAAACCCCCTAAATCTCCTCAGGACCCCTGCAAAGCCACCCCTTAGCCCCGCCCATTTCCCCTTTAGCCCCGCCCCCTCCCGGCCCTGCCGACCCAAATTCCCCCCCAAAAACCCCCCAAAACCCCCAAAATTCCAAAAAAAAACCCCCCCAGAGACCCCCAAAAATCCCCTTAAAGACCCAAAATTCCCAAATAAAAGCCCCAAACCCCCTAAATCTCCTCAGGACCCCTGCAAAGCCACCCCTTAGCCCCGCCCACTCCCCCTCTAGCCCCGCCCATTTCCCCTTTAGCCCCGCCCCCTCCCGGCCCTGCCGACCCAAATTCCCCCCCAAAAACCCCCCAAAACCCCCAAAATTCCAAAAAAAACCCACCCAGAGACCCCCAAAAATCCCCTTAAAGACCCAAAATTCCCAAATAAAAGCCCCAAACCCCCTAAATCTCCTCAGGACCCCTGCAAAGCCACCCCTTAGCCCCGCCCATTTCCCCTTTAGCCCCGCCCCCTCCCGGCCCTGCCGACCCAAATTCCCCCCAAAAACCCCCCAAAACCCCCAAAATTCCAAAAAAAACCCCCCCAGAGACCCCCAAAAATCCCCTTAAAGACCCAAAATTCCCAAATAAAAGCCCCAAACCCCCTAAATCTCCTCAGGACCCCTGCAAAGCCACCCCTTAGCCCCGCCCACTCCCCCTCTAGCCCCACCCATTTCCCCTTCAGCCCCGCCCCCTCCCGGCCCTGCCGACCCAAATTCCCCCCCAAAAACCCCCCAAAACCCCCAAAATTCCAGAAAAAAACCCCCCCAGAGACCCCCAAAAATCCCCTTAAAGACCCAAAATTCCCAAATAAAAGCCCCAAACCCCCTAAATCTCCTCAGGACCCCTGCAAAGCCACCCCTTAGCCCCGCCCATTTCCCCTTTAGCCCTGCCCCCTCCCGGCCCTGCCGACCCAAATTCCCCCCCAAAAACCCCCCAAAACCCCCAAAATTCCAGAAAAAAACCCCCCAGAGACCCCCAAAAATCCCCTTAAAGACCCAAAATTCCCAAATAAAAGCCCCAAACCCCTAAATCTCCTCAGGACCCCTGCAAAGCCACCCCTTAGCCCCGCCCATTTCCCCTTTAGCCCCGCCCCCTCCCGGCCCTGCCGACCCAAATTCCCCCCCAAAAACCCCCCAAAACCCCCAAAATTCCAAAAAAAACCCCCCCAGAGACCCCCAAAAATCCCCTTAAAGACCCAAAATTCCCAAATAAAAGCCCCAAACCCCCTAAATCTCCTCAGGACCCCTGCAAAGCCACCCCTTAGCCCCGCCCATTTCCCCTTTAGCCCCGCCCCCTCCCGGCCCTGCCGACCCAGATTCCCCCCCAAAAACCCCCCAAAACCCCCAAAATTCCAAAAAAAACCCCCCCAGAGACCCCCAAAAATCCCCTTAAAGACCCAAAATTCCCAAATAAAAGCCCCAAACCCCCTAAATCTCCTCAGGACCCCTGCAAAGCCACCCCTTAGCCCCGCCCATTTCCCCTTTAGCCCCGCCCCCTCCCGGCCCTGCCGACCCAAATTCCCCCCAAAAACCCCCCAAAACCCCCAAAATTCCAAAAAAAACCCCCCCAGAGACCCCCAAAAATCCCCTTAAAGACCCAAAATTCCCAAATAAAAGCCCCAAACCCCCTAAATCTCCTCAGGACCCCTGCAAAGCCACCCCTTAGCCCCGCCCACTCCCCCTCTAGCCCCACCCATTTCCCCTTCAGCCCCGCCCCCTCCCGGCCCTGCCGACCCAAATTCCCCCCCAAAAACCCCCCAAAACCCCCAAAATTCCAGAAAAAAACCCCCCAGAGACCCCCAAAAATCCCCTTAAAGACCCAAAATTCCCAAATAAAAGCCCCAAACCCCCTAAATCTCCTCAGGACCCCTGCAAAGCCACCCCTTAGCCCCGCCCATTTCCCCTTTAGCCCCGCCCCCTCCCGGCCCTGCCGACCCAAATTCCCCCCAAAAACCCCCCAAAACCCCCAAAATTCCAGAAAAAAACCCCCCCAGAGACCCCCAAAAATCCCCTTAAAGACCCAAAATTCCCAAATAAAAGCCCCAAACCCCCTAAATCTCCTCAGGACCCCTGCAAAGCCACCCCTTAGCCCCGCCCATTTCCCCTTTAGCCCCGCCCCCTCCCGGCCCTGCCGACCCAAATTCCCCGCCAAAAACCCCCCAAAACCCCCAAAATTGCAAAAAAAAAACCCCCAGAGACCCCCAAAAATCCCCTTAAAGACCCAAAATTCCCAAATAAAAGCCCCAAACCCCCTAAATCTCCTCAGGACCCCTGCAAAGCCACCCCTTAGCCCCGCCCATTTCCCCTTTAGCCCCGCCCCCTCCCGGCCCTGCCGACCCAAATTCCCCCCAAAAACCCCCCAAAACCCCCAAAATTCCAAAAAAAACCCCCCCAGAGACCCCCAAAAATCCCCTTAAAGACCCAAAATTCCCAAATAAAAGCCCCAAACCCCCTAAATCTCCTCAGGACCCCTGCAAAGCCACCCCTTAGCCCCGCCCACTCCCCCTCTAGCCCCACCCATTTCCCCTTCAGCCCCGCCCCCTCCCGGCCCTGCCGACCCAAATTCCCCGCCAAAAACCCCCCAAAACCCCCAAAATTGCAAAAAAAAACCCCCAGAGACCCCCAAAAATCCCCTTAAAGACCCAAAATTCCCAAATAAAAGCCCCAAACCCCCTAAATCTCCTCAGGACCCCTGCAAAGCCACCCCTTAGCCCCGCCCATTTCCCCTTTAGCCCCGCCCCCTCCCGGCCCTGCCGACCCAAATTCCCCCCCAAAAACCCCCCAAAACCCCCAAAATTCCAAAAAAAACCCACCCAGAGACCCCCAAAAATCCCCTTAAAGACCCAAAATTCCCAAATAAAAGCCCCAAACCCCCTAAATCTCCTCAGGACCCCTGCAAAGCCACCCCTTAGCCCCGCCCATTTCCCCTTTAGCCCCGCCCCCTCCCGGCCCTGCCGACCCAAATTCCCCCACAAAAACCCCCCAAAACCCCCAAAATTCCAAAAAAAACCCCCCCAGAGACCCCCAAAAATCCCCTTAAAGACCCAAAATTCCCAAATAAAAGCCCCAAACCCCCTAAATCTCCTCAGGACCCCTGCAAAGCCACCCCTTAGCCCCGCCCACTCCCCCTCTAGCCCCGCCCATTTCCCCTTTAGCCCCGCCCCCTCCCGGCCCTGCCGACCCAAATTCCCCCCCAAAAACCCCCCAAAACCCCCAAAATTCCAGAAAAAAACCCCCCAGAGACCCCCAAAAATCCCCTTAAAGACCCAAAATTCCCAAATAAAAGCCCCAAACCCCCTAAATCTCCTCAGGACCCCTGCAAAGCCACCCCTTAGCCCCGCCCATTTCCCCTTTAGCCCCGCCCCCTCCCGGCCCTGCCGACCCAAATTCCCCCCCAAAAACCCCCCAAAACCCCCAAAATTCCAAAAAAAACCCACCCAGAGACCCCCAAAAATCCCCTTAAAGACCCAAAATTCCCAAATAAAAGCCCCAAACCCCCTAAATCTCCTCAGGACCCCTGCAAAGCCACCCCTTAGCCCCGCCCATTTCCCCTTTAGCCCCGCCCCCTCCCGGCCCTGCCGACCCAAATTCCCCCCCAAAAACCCCCCAAAACCCCCAAAATTCCAGAAAAAAACCCCCCAGAGACCCCCAAAAATCCCCTTAAAGACCCAACATTCCCAAATAAAAGCCCCAAACCCCCTAAATCTCCTCAGGACCCCTGCAAAGCCACCCCTTAGCCCCGCCCATTTCCCCTTTAGCCCCGCCCCCTCCCGGCCCTGCCGACCCAAATTCCCCCCCAAAAACCCCCCAAAACCCCCAAAATTCCAAAAAAAAAACCCCCCAGAGACCCCCAAAAATCCCCTTAAAGACCCAAAATTCCCAAATAAAAGCCCCAAACCCCCTAAATCTCCTCAGGACCCCTGCAAAGCCACCCCTTAGCCCCGCCCATTTCCTCTTTAGCCCCGCCCCCTCCCGGCCCTGCCGACCCAAATTCCCCCCCAAAAACCCCCCAAAACCCCCAAAATTCAAAAAAAAACCCCCCCAGAGACCCACAAAAATCCCCTTAAAGACCCAAAATTCCCAAATAAAAGCCCCAAACCCCATAAATCTCCTCAGGACCCCTGCAAAGCCACCCCTTAGCCCCGCCCATTTCCCCTTTAGCCCCGCCCCCTCCCGGCCCTGCCGACCCAAATTCCCCCCCCAAAAACCCCCCAAAACCCCCAAAATTCCAAAAAAAAACCCCCCCGGAGACCCCCAAAAATCCCCTTAAAGACCCAAAATTCCCAAATAAAAGCCCCAAACCCCCTAAATCTCCTCAGGACCCCTGCAAAGCCACCCCTTAGCCCCGCCCATTTCCCCTTTAGCCCCGCCCCCTCCCGGCCCTGCCGACCCAAATTCCCCCCCAAAAACCCCAAAACCCCCAAAATTCCAAAAAAAAACCCCCCAGAGACCCCCAAAAATCCCCTTAAAGACCCAAAATTCCCAAATAAAAGCCCCAAACCCCCTAAATCTCCTCAGGACCCCTGCAAAGCCACCCCTTAGCCCCGCCCATTTCCTCTTTAGCCCCGCCCCCTCCCGGCCCTGCCGACCCAAATTCCCCCCCAAAAACCCCCCAAAACCCCCAAAATTCCAAAAAAAACCCCCCCAGAGACCCCCAAAAATCCCCTTAAAGACCCAAAATTCCCAAATAAAAGCCCCAAACCCCCTAAATCTCCTCAGGACCCCTGCAAAGCCACCCCTTAGCCCCGCCCATTTCCCCTTTAGCCCCGCCCCCTCCCGGCCCTGCCGACCCAAATTCCCCCCCAAAAACCCCCCAAAACCCCCAAAATTCCAAAAAAAACCCCCCCGGAGACCCCCAAAAATCCCCTTAAAGACCCAAAATTCCCAAATAAAAGCCCCAAACCCCCTAAATCTCCTCAGGACCCCTGCAAAGCCACCCCTTAGCCCCGCCCACTCCCCCTCTAGCCCCGCCCATTTCCCCTTTAGCCCCGCCATCTCCCGGCCCTGCCGACCCAAATTCCCCCCCAAAAACCCCCCAAAACCCCCAAAATTCCAAAAAAAACCCCCCCAGAGACCCCCAAAAATCCCCTTAAAGACCCAAAATTCCCAAATAAAAGCCCCAAACCCCCTAAATCTCCTCAGGACCCCTGCAAAGCCACCCCTTAGCCCCGCCCACTCCCCCTCTAGCCCCGCCCATTTCCCCTTTAGCCCCGCCCCCTCCCAGCCCTGCCGACCCAAATTCCCCCCCAAAAACCCCCCAAAACCCCCAAAATTCCAAAAAAAACCCCCCCAGAGACCCCCAAAAATCCCCTTAAAGACCCAAAATTCCCAAATAAAAGCCCCAAACCCCCTAAATCTCCTCAGGACCCCTGCAAAGCCACCCCTTAGCCCCGCCCATTTCCCCTTTAGCCCCGCCCCCTCCCGGCCCTGCCGACCCAAATTCCCCCCAAAAACCCCCCAAAACCCCCAAAATTCCAAAAAAAACCCCCCCAGAGACCCCCAAAAATCCCCTTAAAGACCCAAAATTCCCAAATAAAAGCCCCAAACCCCCTAAATCTCCTCAGGACCCCTGCAAAGCCACCCCTTAGCCCCGCCCATTTCCCCTTTAGCCCCGCCCCCTCCCGGCCCTGCCGACCCAAATTCCCCGCCAAAAACCCCCCAAAACCCCCAAAATTCCAGAAAAAAACCCCCCAGAGACCCCCAAAAATCCCCTTAAAGACCCAAAATTCCCAAATAAAAGCCCCAAACCCCCTAAATCTCCTCAGGACCCCTGCAAAGCCACCCCTTAGCCCCGCCCATTTCCCCTTTAGCCCCGCCCCCTCCCGGCCCTGCCGACCCAAATTCCCCCCCAAAAACCCCCCAAAACCCCCAAAATTCCAGAAAAAAACCCCCCAGAGACCCCCAAAAATCCCCTTAAAGACCCAAAATTCCCAAATAAAAGCCCCAAACCCCCTAAATCTCCTCAGGACCCCTGCAAAGCCACCCCTTAGCCCCGCCCATTTCCCCTTTAGCCCCGCCCCCTCCCGGCCCTGCCGACCCAAATTCCCCGCCAAAAACCCCCCAAAACCCCCAAAATTGCAAAAAAAACCCCCCAGAGACCCCCAAAAATCCCCTTAAAGACCCAAAATTCCCAAATAAAAGCCCCAAACCCCCTAAATCTCCTCAGGACCCCTGCAAAGCCACCCCTTAGCCCCGCCCATTTCCCCTTTAGCCCCGCCCCCTCCCGGCCCTGCCGACCCAAATTCCCCCCCAAAAACCCCCCAAAACCCCCAAAATTCCAAAAAAAAACCCACCCAGAGACCCCCAAAAATCCCCTTAAAGACCCAAAATTCCCAAATAAAAGCCCCAAACCCCCTAAATCTCCTCAGGACCCCTGCAAAGCCACCCCTTAGCCCCGCCCATTTCCCCTTTAGCCCCGCCCCCTCCCGGCCCTGCCGACCCAAATTCCCCCCCAAAAACCCCCCAAAACCCCCAAAATTCAAAAAAAAAACCCCCCAGAGACCCCCAAAAATCCCCTTAAAGACCCAAAATTCCCAAATAAAAGCCCCAAACCCCCTAAATCTCCTCAGGACCCCTGCAAAGCCACCCCTTAGCCCCGCCCATTTCCCCTTTAGCCCCGCCCCCTCCCGGCCCTGCCGACCCAAATTCCCCCCCAAAAACCCCCCAAAACCCCCAAAATTCCAAAAAAAACCCCCCCAGAGACCCCCAAAAATCCCCTTAAAAACCCAAAATTCCCAAATAAAAGCCCCAAACCCCCTAAATCTCCTCAGGACCCCTGCAAAGCCACCCCTTAGCCCCGCCCACTCCCCCTCTAGCCCCGCCCATTTCCCCTTTAGCCCCGCCCCCTCCCGGCCCTGCCGACCCAAATTCCCCCCCAAAAACCCCCCAAAACCCCCAAAATTCCAAAAAAAACCCACCCAGAGACCCCCAAAAATCCCCTTAAAGACCCAAAATTCCCAAATAAAAGCCCCAAACCCCCTAAATCTCCTCAGGACCCCTGCAAAGCCACCCCTTAGCCCCGCCCATTTCCCCTTTAGCCCCGCCCCCTCCCGGCCCTGCCGACCCAAATTCCCCCCAAAAACCCCCCAAAACCCCCAAAATTCCAAAAAAAACCCCCCCAGAGACCCCCAAAAATCCCCTTAAAGACCCAAAATTCCCAAATAAAAGCCCCAAACCCCCTAAATCTCCTCAGGACCCCTGCAAAGCCACCCCTTAGCCCCGCCCACTCCCCCTCTAGCCCCACCCATTTCCCCTTCAGCCCCGCCCCCTCCCGGCCCTGCCGACCCAAATTCCCCCCCAAAAACCCCCCAAAACCCCCAAAATTCCAGAAAAAAACCCCCCCAGAGACCCCCAAAAATCCCCTTAAAGACCCAAAATTCCCAAATAAAAGCCCCAAACCCCCTAAATCTCCTCAGGACCCCTGCAAAGCCACCCCTTAGCCCCGCCCATTTCCCCTTTAGCCCCGCCCCCTCCCGGCCCTGCCGACCCAAATTCCCCCCCAAAAACCCCCCAAAACCCCCAAAATTCCAGAAAAAAACCCCCCAGAGACCCCCAAAAATCCCCTTAAAGACCCAAAATTCCCAAATAAAAGCCCCAAACCCCTAAATCTCCTCAGGACCCCTGCAAAGCCACCCCTTAGCCCCGCCCATTTCCCCTTTAGCCCCGCCCCCTCCCGGCCCTGCCGACCCAAATTCCCCCCCAAAAACCCCCCAAAACCCCCAAAATTCCAAAAAAAACCCCCCCAGAGACCCCCAAAAATCCCCTTAAAGACCCAAAATTCCCAAATAAAAGCCCCAAACCCCCTAAATCTCCTCAGGACCCCTGCAAAGCCACCCCTTAGCCCCGCCCATTTCCCCTTTAGCCCCGCCCCCTCCCGGCCCTGCCGACCCAAATTCCCCCCCAAAAACCCCCCAAAACCCCCAAAATTCCAAAAAAAACCCCCCCAGAGACCCCCAAAAATCCCCTTAAAGACCCAAAATTCCCAAATAAAAGCCCCAAACCCCCTAAATCTCCTCAGGACCCCTGCAAAGCCACCCCTTAGCCCCGCCCATTTCCCCTTTAGCCCCGCCCCCTCCCGGCCCTGCCGACCCAAATTCCCCCCAAAAACCCCCCAAAACCCCCAAAATTCCAAAAAAAAACCCCCCAGAGACCCCCAAAAATCCCCTTAAAGACCCAAAATTCCCAAATAAAAGCCCCAAACCCCCTAAATCTCCTCAGGACCCCTGCAAAGCCACCCCTTAGCCCCGCCCACTCCCCCTCTAGCCCCACCCATTTCCCCTTTAGCCCCGCCCCTCCCGGCCCTGCCGACCCAAATTCCCCCCCAAAAACCCCCCAAAACCCCCAAAATTCCAGAAAAAAACCCCCCAGAGACCCCCAAAAATCCCCTTAAAGACCCAAAATTCCCAAATAAAAGCCCCAAACCCCCTAAATCTCCTCAGGACCCCTGCAAAGCCACCCCTTAGCCCCGCCCATTTCCCCTTTAGCCCCGCCCCCTCCCGGCCCTGCCGACCCAAATTCCCCCCCAAAAACCCCCCAAAACCCCCAAAATTCCAGAAAAAAACCCCCCAGAGACCCCCAAAAATCCCCTTAAAGACCCAAAATTCCCAAATAAAAGCCCCAAACCCCCTAAATCTCCTCAGGACCCCTGCAAAGCCACCCCTTAGCCCCGCCCATTTCCCCTTTAGCCCCGCCCCCTCCCGGCCCTGCCGACCCAAATTCCCCCCCAAAAACCCCCCAAAACCCCCAAAATTCCAAAAAAAAACCCACCCAGAGACCCCCAAAAATCCCCTTAAAGACCCAAAATTCCCAAATAAAAGCCCCAAACCCCCTAAATCTCCTCAGGACCCCTGCAAAGCCACCCCTTAGCCCCGCCCATTTCCCCTTTAGCCCCGCCCCCTCCCGGCCCTGCCGACCCAAATTCCCCCCCAAAAACCCCCCAAAACCCCCAAAATTCCAGAAAAAAACCCCCCAGAGACCCCCAAAAATCCCCTTAAAGACCCAACATTCCCAAATAAAAGCCCCAAACCCCCTAAATCTCCTCAGGACCCCTGCAAAGCCACCCCTTAGCCCCGCCCATTTCCCCTTTAGCCCCGCCCCCTCCCGGCCCTGCCGACCCAAATTCCCCCCCAAAAACCCCCCAAAACCCCCAAAATTCCAAAAAAAACCCCCCCAGAGACCCCCAAAAATCCCCTTAAAGACCCAAAATTCCCAAATAAAAGCCCCAAACCCCCTAAATCTCCTCAGGACCCCTGCAAAGCCACCCCTTAGCCCCGCCCATTTCCTCTTTAGCCCCGCCCCCTCCCGGCCCTGCCGACCCAAATTCCCCCCCAAAAACCCCCCAAAACCCCCAAAATTCAAAAAAAAACCCCCCCAGAGACCCACAAAAATCCCCTTAAAGACCCAAAATTCCCAAATAAAAGCCCCAAACCCCCTAAATCTCCTCAGGACCCCTGCAAAGCCACCCCTTAGCCCCGCCCATTTCCCCTTTAGCCCCGCCCCCTCCCGGCCCTGCCGACCCAAATTCCCCCCCAAAAACCCCCCAAAACCCCCAAAATTCCAAAAAAAAACCCCCCCGGAGACCCCCAAAAATCCCCTTAAAGACCCAAAATTCCCAAATAAAAGCCCCAAACCCCCTAAATCTCCTCAGGACCCCTGCAAAGCCACCCCTTAGCCCCGCCCATTTCCCCTTTAGCCCCGCCCCCTCCCGGCCCTGCCGACCCAAATTCCCCCCCAAAAACCCCCCAAAACCCCCAAAATTCCAAAAAAAACCCACCCAGAGACCCCCAAAAATCCCCTTAAAGACCCAAAATTCCCAAATAAAAGCCCCAAACCCCCTAAATCTCCTCAGGACCCCTGCAAAGCCACCCCTTAGCCCCGCCCATTTCCCCTTTAGCCCCGCCCCCTCCCGGCCCTGCCGACCCAAATTCCCCCCCAAAAACCCCCCAAAACCCCCAAAATTCCAAAAAAAAACCCCCCAGAGACCCCCAAAAATCCCCTTAAAGACCCAAAATTCCCAAATAAAAGCCCCAAACCCCCTAAATCTCCTCAGGACCCCTGCAAAGCCACCCCTTAGCCCCGCCCCCTCCCGGCCCTGCCGACCCAAATTCCCCCCCAAAAACCCCCCAAAACCCCCAAAATTCCAAAAAAAAACCCCCCAGAGACCCCCAAAAATCCCCTTAAAGACCCAAAATTCCCAAATAAAAGCCCCAAACCCCCTAAATCTCCTCAGGACCCCTGCAAAGCCACCCCTTAGCCCCGCCCATTTCCTCTTTAGCCCCGCCCCCTCCCGGCCCTGCCGACCCAAATTCCCCCCCAAAAACCCCCCAAAACCCCCAAAATTCCAAAAAAAACCCCCCCAGAGACCCCCAAAAATCCCCTTAAAGACCCAAAATTCCCAAATAAAAGCCCCAAACCCCCTAAATCTCCTCAGGACCCCTGCAAAGCCACCCCTTAGCCCCGCCCACTCCCCCTCTAGCCCCGCCCATTTCCCCTTTAGCCCCGCCATCTCCCGGCCCTGCCGACCCAAATTCCCCCCCAAAAACCCCCCAAAACCCCCAAAATTCCAAAAAAAACCCCCCCAGAGACCCCCAAAAATCCCCTTAAAGACCCAAAATTCCCAAATAAAAGCCCCAAACCCCCTAAATCTCCTCAGGACCCCTGCAAAGCCACCCCTTAGCCCCGCCCACTCCCCCTCTAGCCCCGCCCATTTCCCCTTTAGCCCCGCCCCCTCCCGGCCCTGCCGACCCAAATTCCCCCCCAAAAACCCCCCAAAACCCCCAAAATTCCAAAAAAAACCCCCCCAGAGACCCCCAAAAATCCCCTTAAAGACCCAAAATTCCCAAATAAAAGCCCCAAACCCGCTAAATCTCCTCAGGACCCCTGCAAAGCCACCCCTTAGCCCCGCCCATTTCCCCTTTAGCCCCGCCCCCTCCCGGCCCTGCCGACCCAAATTCCCCCCAAAAACCCCCCAAAACCCCCAAAATTCCAAAAAAAACCCCCCCAGAGACCCCCAAAAATCCCCTTAAAGACCCAAAATTCCCAAATAAAAGCCCCAAACCCCCTAAATCTCCTCAGGACCCCTGCAAAGCCACCCCTTAGCCCCGCCCACTCCCCCTCTAGCCCCACCCATTTCCCCTTCAGCCCCGCCCCCTCCCGGCCCTGCCGACCCAAATTCCCCCCCAAAAACCCCCCAAAACCCCCAAAATTCCAGAAAAAAACCCCCCAGAGACCCCCAAAAATCCCCTTAAAGACCCAAAATTCCCAAATAAAAGCCCCAAACCCCCTAAATCTCCTCAGGACCCCTGCAAAGCCACCCCTTAGCCCCGCCCATTTCCCCTTTAGCCCCGCCCCCTCCCGGCCCTGCCGACCCAAATTCCCCCCCAAAAACCCCCCAAAACCCCCAAAATTCCAAAAAAAACCCACCCAGAGACCCCCAAAAATCCCCTTAAAGACCCAAAATTCCCAAATAAAAGCCCCAAACCCCCTAAATCTCCTCAGGACCCCTGCAAAGCCACCCCTTAGCCCCGCCCATTTCCCCTTTAGCCCCGCCCCCTCCCGGCCCTGCCGACCCAAATTCCCCCCCAAAAACCCCCCAAAACCCCCAAAATTCAAAAAAAAACCCCCCCAGAGACCCACAAAAATCCCCTTAAAGACCCAAAATTCCCAAATAAAAGCCCCAAACCCCCTAAATCTCCTCAGGACCCCTGCAAAGCCACCCCTTAGCCCCGCCCATTTCCCCTTTAGCCCCGCCCCCTCCCGGCCCTGCCGACCCAAATTCCCCCCCAAAAACCCCCCAAAACCCCCAAAATTCCAAAAAAAACCCCCCCGGAGACCCCCAAAAATCCCCTTAAAGACCCAAAATTCCCAAATAAAAGCCCCAAACCCCCTAAATCTCCTCAGGACCCCTGCAAAGCCACCCCTTAGCCCCGCCCATTTCCCCTTTAGCCCCGCCCCCTCCCGGCCCTGCCGACCCAAATTCCCCCCCAAAAACCCCCCAAAACCCCCAAAATTCCAAAAAAAAACCCACCCAGAGACCCCCAAAAATCCCCTTAAAGACCCAAAATTCCCAAATAAAAGCCCCAAACCCCCTAAATCTCCTCAGGACCCCTGCAAAGCCACCCCTTAGCCCCGCCCATTTCCCCTTTAGCCCCGCCCCCTCCCGGCCCTGCCGACCCAAATTCCCCCCCAAAAACCCCCCAAAACCCCCAAAATTCCAAAAAAAAACCCCCCAGAGACCCCCAAAAATCCCCTTAAAGACCCAAAATTCCCAAATAAAAGCCCCAAACCCCCTAAATCTCCTCAGGACCCCTGCAAAGCCACCCCTTAGCCCCGCCCCCTCCCGGCCCTGCCGACCCAAATTCCCCCCCAAAAACCCCCCAAAACCCCCAAAATTCCAAAAAAAAACCCCCCAGAGACCCCCAAAAATCCCCTTAAAGACCCAAAATTCCCAAATAAAAGCCCCAAACCCCCTAAATCTCCTCAGGACCCCTGCAAAGCCACCCCTTAGCCCCGCCCATTTCCTCTTTAGCCCCGCCCCCTCCCGGCCCTGCCGACCCAAATTCCCCCCCAAAAACCCCCCAAAACCCCCAAAATTCCAAAAAAAACCCCCCCAGAGACCCCCAAAAATCCCCTTAAAGACCCAAAATTCCCAAATAAAAGCCCCAAACCCCCTAAATCTCCTCAGGACCCCTGCAAAGCCACCCCTTAGCCCCGCCCACTCCCCCTCTAGCCCCGCCCATTTCCCCTTTAGCCCCGCCATCTCCCGGCCCTGCCGACCCAAATTCCCCCCCAAAAACCCCCCAAAACCCCCAAAATTCCAAAAAAAACCCCCCCAGAGACCCCCAAAAATCCCCTTAAAGACCCAAAATTCCCAAATAAAAGCCCCAAACCCCCTAAATCTCCTCAGGACCCCTGCAAAGCCACCCCTTAGCCCCGCCCACTCCCCCTCTAGCCCCGCCCATTTCCCCTTTAGCCCCGCCCCCTCCCGGCCCTGCCGACCCAAATTCCCCCCCAAAAACCCCCCAAAACCCCCAAAATTCCAAAAAAAACCCCCCCAGAGACCCCCAAAAATCCCCTTAAAGACCCAAAATTCCCAAATAAAAGCCCCAAACCCGCTAAATCTCCTCAGGACCCCTGCAAAGCCACCCCTTAGCCCCGCCCATTTCCCCTTTAGCCCCGCCCCCTCCCGGCCCTGCCGACCCAAATTCCCCCCAAAAACCCCCCAAAACCCCCAAAATTCCAAAAAAAACCCCCCCAGAGACCCCCAAAAATCCCCTTAAAGACCCAAAATTCCCAAATAAAAGCCCCAAACCCCCTAAATCTCCTCAGGACCCCTGCAAAGCCACCCCTTAGCCCCGCCCACTCCCCCTCTAGCCCCACACATTTCCCCTTCAGCCCCGCCCCCTCCCGGCCCTGCCGACCCAAATTCCCCCCCAAAAACCCCCCAAAACCCCCAAAATTCCAGAAAAAAACCCCCCAGAGACCCCCAAAAATCCCCTTAAAGACCCAAAATTCCCAAATAAAAGCCCCAAACCCCCTAAATCTCCTCAGGACCCCTGCAAAGCCACCCCTTAGCCCCGCCCATTTCCCCTTTAGCCCCGCCCCCTCCCGGCCCTGCCGACCCAAATTCCCCCCCAAAAACCCCCCAAAACCCCCAAAATTCCAAAAAAAACCCACCCAGAGACCCCCAAAAATCCCCTTAAAGACCCAAAATTCCCAAATAAAAGCCCCAAACCCCCTAAATCTCCTCAGGACCCCTGCAAAGCCACCCCTTAGCCCCGCCCATTTCCCCTTTAGCCCCGCCCCCTCCCGGCCCTGCCGACCCAAATTCCCCCCCAAAAACCCCCCAAAACCCCCAAAATTCCAAAAAAAAACCCCCCAGAGACCCCCAAAAATCCCCTTAAAGACCCAAATCTCCCAAATAAAAGCCCCAAACCCCCTAAATCTCCTCAGGACCCCTGCAAAGCCACCCCTTAGCCCCGCCCATTTCCTCTTTAGCCCCGCCCCCTCCCGGCCCTGCCGACCCAAATTCCCCCCCAAAAACCCCCCAAAACCCCCAAAATTCCAAAAAAAACCCCCCCAGAGACCCCCAAAAATCCCCTTAAAGACCCAAAATTCCCAAATAAAAGCCCCAAACCCCCTAAATCTCCTCAGGACCCCTGCAAAGCCACCCCTTAGCCCCGCCCATTTCCCCTTTAGCCCCGCCCCCTCCCGGCCCTGCCGACCCAAATTCCCCCCCAAAAACCCCCCAAAACCCCCAAAATTCCAAAAAAAAACCCCCCAGAGACCCCCAAAAATCCCCTTAAAGACCCAAAATTCCCAAATAAAAGCCCCAAACCCCCTAAATCTCCTCAGGACCCCTGCAAAGCCACCCCTTAGCCCCGCCCATTTCCCCTTTAGCCCCGCCCCCTCCCGGCCCTGCCGACCCAAATTCCCCCCCAAAAACCCCCCAAAACCCCCAAAATTCAAAAAAAAACCCCCCCAGAGACCCCCAAAAATCCCCTTAAAGACCCAAAATTCCCAAATAAAAGCCCCAAACCCCCTAAATCTCCTCAGGACCCCTGCAAAGCCACCCCTTAGCCCCGCCCATTTCCCCTTTAGCCCCGCCCCCTCCCGGCCCTGCCGACCCAAATTCCCCCCCAAAAACCCCCCAAAACCCCCAAAATTCCAAAAAAAACCCACCCAGAGACCCCCAAAAATCCCCTTAAAGACCCAAAATTCCCAAATAAAAGCCCCAAACCCCCTAAATCTCCTCAGGACCCCTGCAAAGCCACCCCTTAGCCCCGCCCATTTCCCCTTTAGCCCCGCCCCCTCCCGGCCCTGCCGACCCAAATTCCCCCCAAAAACCCCCCAAAACCCCCAAAATTCCAAAAAAAACCCCCCCAGAGACCCCCAAAAATCCCCTTAAAGACCCAAAATTCCCAAATAAAAGCCCCAAACCCCCTAAATCTCCTCAGGACCCCTGCAAAGCCACCCCTTAGCCCCGCCCACTCCCCCTCTAGCCCCACCCATTTCCCCTTCAGCCCCGCCCCCTCCCGGCCCTGCCGACCCAAATTCCCCCCCAAAAACCCCCCAAAACCCCCAAAATTCCAGAAAAAAACCCCCCCAGAGACCCCCAAAAATCCCCTTAAAGACCCAAAATTCCCAAATAAAAGCCCCAAACCCCCTAAATCTCCTCAGGACCCCTGCAAAGCCACCCCTTAGCCCCGCCCATTTCCCCTTTAGCCCCGCCCCCTCCCGGCCCTGCCGACCCAAATTCCCCCCCAAAAACCCCCCAAAACCCCCAAAATTCCAGAAAAAAACCCCCCAGAGACCCCCAAAAATCCCCTTAAAGACCCAAAATTCCCAAATAAAAGCCCCAAACCCCTAAATCTCCTCAGGACCCCTGCAAAGCCACCCCTTAGCCCCGCCCATTTCCCCTTTAGCCCCGCCCCCTCCCGGCCCTGCCGACCCAAATTCCCCCCCAAAAACCCCCCAAAACCCCCAAAATTCCAAAAAAAACCCCCCCAGAGACCCCCAAAAATCCCCTTAAAGACCCAAAATTCCCAAATAAAAGCCCCAAACCCCCTAAATCTCCTCAGGACCCCTGCAAAGCCACCCCTTAGCCCCGCCCATTTCCCCTTTAGCCCCGCCCCCTCCCGGCCCTGCCGACCCAAATTCCCCCCCAAAAACCCCCCAAAACCCCCAAAATTCCAAAAAAAACCCCCCCAGAGACCCCCAAAAATCCCCTTAAAGACCCAAAATTCCCAAATAAAAGCCCCAAACCCCCTAAATCTCCTCAGGACCCCTGCAAAGCCACCCCTTAGCCCCGCCCATTTCCCCTTTAGCCCCGCCCCCTCCCGGCCCTGCCGACCCAAATTCCCCCCAAAAACCCCCCAAAACCCCCAAAATTCCAAAAAAAACCCCCCCAGAGACCCCCAAAAATCCCCTTAAAGACCCAAAATTCCCAAATAAAAGCCCCAAACCCCCTAAATCTCCTCAGGACCCCTGCAAAGCCACCCCTTAGCCCCGCCCACTCCCCCTCTAGCCCCACCCATTTCCCCTTCAGCCCCGCCCCCTCCCGGCCCTGCCGACCCAAATTCCCCCCCAAAAACCCCCCAAAACCCCCAAAATTCCAGAAAAAAACCCCCCAGAGACCCCCAAAAATCCCCTTAAAGACCCAAAATTCCCAAATAAAAGCCCCAAACCCCCTAAATCTCCTCAGGACCCCTGCAAAGCCACCCCTTAGCCCCGCCCATTTCCCCTTTAGCCCCGCCCCCTCCCGGCCCTGCCGACCCAAATTCCCCCCCAAAAACCCCCCAAAACCCCCAAAATTCCAGAAAAAAACCCCCCAGAGACCCCCAAAAATCCCCTTAAAGACCCAAAATTCCCAAATAAAAGCCCCAAACCCCCTAAATCTCCTCAGGACCCCTGCAAAGCCACCCCTTAGCCCCGCCCATTTCCCCTTTAGCCCCGCCCCCTCCCGGCCCTGCCGACCCAAATTCCCCGCCAAAAACCCCCCAAAACCCCCAAAATTGCAAAAAAAAACCCCCAGAGACCCCCAAAAATCCCCTTAAAGACCCAAAATTCCCAAATAAAAGCCCCAAACCCCCTAAATCTCCTCAGGACCCCTGCAAAGCCACCCCTTAGCCCCGCCCATTTCCCCTTTAGCCCCGCCCCCTCCCGGCCCTGCCGACCCAAATTCCCCCCCAAAAACCCCCCAAAACCCCCAAAATTCCAAAAAAAACCCACCCAGAGACCCCCAAAAATCCCCTTAAAGACCCAAAATTCCCAAATAAAAGCCCCAAACCCCCTAAATCTCCTCAGGACCCCTGCAAAGCCACCCCTTAGCCCCGCCCATTTCCCCTTTAGCCCCACCCCTCCCGGCCCTGCCGACCCAAATTCCCCCACAAAAACCCCCCAAAACCCCCAAAATTCCAAAAAAAAACCCCCCAGAGACCCCCAAAAATCCCCTTAAAGACCCAAAATTCCCAAATAAAAGCCCCAAACCCCCTAAATCTCCTCAGGACCCCTGCAAAGCCACCCCTTAGCCCCGCCCATTTCCCCTTTAGCCCCGCCCCCTCCCGGCCCTGCCGACCCAAATTCCCCCCCAAAAACCCCCCAAAACCCCCAAAATTCCAAAAAAAACCCCCCCGGAGACCCCCAAAAATCCCCTTAAAGACCCAAAATTCCCAAATAAAAGCCCCAAACCCCCTAAATCTCCTCAGGACCCCTGCAAAGCCACCCCTTAGCCCCGCCCACTCCCCCTCTAGCCCCGCCCATTTCCCCTTTAGCCCCGCCCCCTCCCGGCCCTGCCGACCCAAATTCCCCCCCAAAAACCCCCCAAAACCCCCAAAATTCCAGAAAAAAACCCCCCAGAGACCCCCAAAAATCCCCTTAAAGACCCAAAATTCCCAAATAAAAGCCCCAAACCCCCTAAATCTCCTCAGGACCCCTGCAAAGCCACCCCTTAGCCCCGCCCATTTCCCCTTTAGCCCCGCCCCCTCCCGGCCCTGCCGACCCAAATTCCCCCCCAAAAACCCCCCAAAACCCCCAAAATTCCAAAAAAAACCCACCCAGAGACCCCCAAAAATCCCCTTAAAGACCCAAAATTCCCAAATAAAAGCCCCAAACCCCCTAAATCTCCTCAGGACCCCTGCAAAGCCACCCCTTAGCCCCGCCCATTTCCCCTTTAGCCCCGCCCCCTCCCGGCCCTGCCGACCCAAATTCCCCCCCAAAAACCCCCCAAAACCCCCAAAATTCCAGAAAAAAACCCCCCAGAGACCCCCAAAAATCCCCTTAAAGACCCAACATTCCCAAATAAAAGCCCCAAACCCCCTAAATCTCCTCAGGACCCCTGCAAAGCCACCCCTTAGCCCCGCCCATTTCCCCTTTAGCCCCGCCCCCTCCCGGCCCTGCCGACCCAAATTCCCCCCCAAAAACCCCCCAAAACCCCCAAAATTCCAAAAAAAACCCCCCCAGAGACCCCCAAAAATCCCCTTAAAGACCCAAAATTCCCAAATAAAAGCCCCAAACCCCCTAAATCTCCTCAGGACCCCTGCAAAGCCACCCCTTAGCCCCGCCCATTTCCTCTTTAGCCCCGCCCCCTCCCGGCCCTGCCGACCCAAATTCCCCCCCAAAAACCCCCCAAAACCCCCAAAATTCAAAAAAAAACCCCCCCAGAGACCCACAAAAATCCCCTTAAAGACCCAAAATTCCCAAATAAAAGCCCCAAACCCCATAAATCTCCTCAGGACCCCTGCAAAGCCACCCCTTAGCCCCGCCCATTTCCCCTTTAGCCCCGCCCCCTCCCGGCCCTGCCGACCCAAATTCCCCCCCAAAAACCCCCCAAAACCCCCAAAATTCCAAAAAAAAACCCCCCGGAGACCCCCAAAAATCCCCTTAAAGACCCAAAATTCCCAAATAAAAGCCCCAAACCCCCTAAATCTCCTCAGGACCCCTGCAAAGCCACCCCTTAGCCCCGCCCATTTCCCCTTTAGCCCCGCCCCCTCCCGGCCCTGCCGACCCAAATTCCCCCCCAAAAACCCCCCAAAACCCCCAAAATTCCAAAAAAAACCCACCCAGAGACCCCCAAAAATCCCCTTAAAGACCCAAAATTCCCAAATAAAAGCCCCAAACCCCCTAAATCTCCTCAGGACCCCTGCAAAGCCACCCCTTAGCCCCGCCCATTTCCCCTTTAGCCCCGCCCCCTCCCGGCCCTGCCGACCCAAATTCCCCCCCAAAAACCCCCCAAAACCCCCAAAATTCCAAAAAAAAACCCCCCAGAGACCCCCAAAAATCCCCTTAAAGACCCAAAATTCCCAAATAAAAGCCCCAAACCCCCTAAATCTCCTCAGGACCCCTGCAAAGCCACCCCTTAGCCCCGCCCATTTCCCCTTTAGCCCCGCCCCCTCCCGGCCCTGCCGACCCAAATTCCCCCCCAAAAACCCCCCAAAACCCCCAAAATTCCAAAAAAAAACCCCCCAGAGACCCCCAAAAATCCCCTTAAAGACCCAAAATTCCCAAATAAAAGCCCCAAACCCCCTAAATCTCCTCAGGACCCCTGCAAAGCCACCCCTTAGCCCCGCCCATTTCCTCTTTAGCCCCGCCCCCTCCCGGCCCTGCCGACCCAAATTCCCCCCAAAAACCCCCCAAAACCCCCAAAATTCCAAAAAAAAACCCCCCCAGAGACCCCCAAAAATCCCCTTAAAGACCCAAAATTCCCAAATAAAAGCCCCAAACCCCCTAAATCTCCTCAGGACCCCTGCAAAGCCACCCCTTAGCCCCGCCCATTTCCCCTTTAGCCCCGCCCCCTCCCGGCCCTGCCGACCCAAATTCCCCCCCAAAAACCCCCCAAAACCCCCAAAATTCCAAAAAAAACCCCCCCGGAGACCCCCAAAAATCCCCTTAAAGACCCAAAATTCCCAAATAAAAGCCCCAAACCCCCTAAATCTCCTCAGGACCCCTGCAAAGCCACCCCTTAGCCCCGCCCACTCCCCCTCTAGCCCCGCCCATTTCCCCTTTAGCCCCGCCATCTCCCGGCCCTGCCGACCCAAATTCCCCCCCAAAAACCCCCCAAAACCCCCAAAATTCCAAAAAAAACCCCCCCAGAGACCCCCAAAAATCCCCTTAAAGACCCAAAATTCCCAAATAAAAGCCCCAAACCCCCTAAATCTCCTCAGGACCCCTGCAAAGCCACCCCTTAGCCCCGCCCACTCCCCCTCTAGCCCCGCCCATTTCCCCTTTAGCCCCGCCCCCTCCCGGCCCTGCCGACCCAAATTCCCCGCCAAAAACCCCCCAAAACCCCCAAAATTCCAAAAAAAACCCCCCCAGAGACCCCCAAAAATCCCCTTAAAGACCCAAAATTCCCAAATAAAAGCCCCAAACCCCCTAAATCTCCTCAGGACCCCTGCAAAGCCACCCCTTAGCCCCGCCCATTTCCCCTTTAGCCCCGCCCCCTCCCGGCCCTGCCGACCCAAATTCCCCCCAAAAACCCCCCAAAACCCCCAAAATTCCAAAAAAAACCCCCCCAGAGACCCCCAAAAATCCCCTTAAAGACCCAAAATTCCCAAATAAAAGCCCCAAACCCCCTAAATCTCCTCAGGACCCCTGCAAAGCCACCCCTTAGCCCCGCCCACTCCCCCTCTAGCCCCACCCATTTCCCCTTCAGCCCCGCCCCCTCCCGGCCCTGCCGACCCAAATTCCCCCCCAAAAACCCCCCAAAACCCCCAAAATTCCAGAAAAAAACCCCCCAGAGACCCCCAAAAATCCCCTTAAAGACCCAAAATTCCCAAATAAAAGCCCCAAACCCCCTAAATCTCCTCAGGACCCCTGCAAAGCCACCCCTTAGCCCCGCCCATTTCCCCTTTAGCCCCGCCCCCTCCCGGCCCTGCCGACCCAAATTCCCCGCCAAAAACCCCCCAAAACCCCCAAAATTGCAAAAAAAACCCCCCAGAGACCCCCAAAAATCCCCTTAAAGACCCAAAATTCCCAAATAAAAGCCCCAAACCCCCTAAATCTCCTCAGGACCCCTGCAAAGCCACCCCTTAGCCCCGCCCATTTCCCCTTTAGCCCCGCCCCCTCCCGGCCCTGCCGACCCAAATTCCCCCCCAAAAACCCCCCAAAACCCCCAAAATTCCAAAAAAAACCCACCCAGAGACCCCCAAAAATCCCCTTAAAGACCCAAAATTCCCAAATAAAAGCCCCAAACCCCCTAAATCTCCTCAGGACCCCTGCAAAGCCACCCCTTAGCCCCGCCCATTTCCCCTTTAGCCCCGCCCCCTCCCGGCCCTGCCGACCCAAATTCCCCCCCAAAAACCCCCCAAAACCCCCAAAATTCCAGAAAAAAACCCCCCAGAGACCCCCAAAAATCCCCTTAAAGACCCAACATTCCCAAATAAAAGCCCCAAACCCCCTAAATCTCCTCAGGACCCCTGCAAAGCCACCCCTTAGCCCCGCCCATTTCCCCTTTAGCCCCGCCCCCTCCCGGCCCTGCCGACCCAAATTCCCCCCCAAAAACCCCCCAAAACCCCCAAAATTCCAAAAAAAACCCCCCCAGAGACCCCCAAAAATCCCCTTAAAGACCCAAAATTCCCAAATAAAAGCCCCAAACCCCCTAAATCTCCTCAGGACCCCTGCAAAGCCACCCCTTAGCCCCGCCCATTTCCTCTTTAGCCCCGCCCCCTCCCGGCCCTGCCGACCCAAATTCCCCCCCAAAAACCCCCCAAAACCCCCAAAATTCAAAAAAAAACCCCCCCAGAGACCCACAAAAATCCCCTTAAAGACCCAAAATTCCCAAATAAAAGCCCCAAACCCCATAAATCTCCTCAGGACCCCTGCAAAGCCACCCCTTAGCCCCGCCCATTTCCCCTTTAGCCCCGCCCCCTCCCGGCCCTGCCGACCCAAATTCCCCCCCAAAAACCCCCCAAAACCCCCAAAATTCCAAAAAAAAACCCCCCGGAGACCCCCAAAAATCCCCTTAAAGACCCAAAATTCCCAAATAAAAGCCCCAAACCCCCTAAATCTCCTCAGGACCCCTGCAAAGCCACCCCTTAGCCCCGCCCATTTCCCCTTTAGCCCCGCCCCCTCCCGGCCCTGCCGACCCAAATTCCCCCCCAAAAACCCCCCAAAACCCCCAAAATTCCAAAAAAAACCCACCCAGAGACCCCCAAAAATCCCCTTAAAGACCCAAAATTCCCAAATAAAAGCCCCAAACCCCCTAAATCTCCTCAGGACCCCTGCAAAGCCACCCCTTAGCCCCGCCCATTTCCCCTTTAGCCCCGCCCCCTCCCGGCCCTGCCGACCCAAATTCCCCCCCAAAAACCCCCCAAAACCCCCAAAATTCCAAAAAAAAACCCCCCAGAGACCCCCAAAAATCCCCTTAAAGACCCAAAATTCCCAAATAAAAGCCCCAAACCCCCTAAATCTCCTCAGGACCCCTGCAAAGCCACCCCTTAGCCCCGCCCATTTCCCCTTTAGCCCCGCCCCCTCCCGGCCCTGCCGACCCAAATTCCCCCCCAAAAACCCCCCAAAACCCCCAAAATTCCAAAAAAAAACCCCCCAGAGACCCCCAAAAATCCCCTTAAAGACCCAAAATTCCCAAATAAAAGCCCCAAACCCCCTAAATCTCCTCAGGACCCCTGCAAAGCCACCCCTTAGCCCCGCCCATTTCCTCTTTAGCCCCGCCCCCTCCCGGCCCTGCCGACCCAAATTCCCCCCAAAAACCCCCCAAAACCCCCAAAATTCCAAAAAAAACCCCCCCAGAGACCCCCAAAAATCCCCTTAAAGACCCAAAATTCCCAAATAAAAGCCCCAAACCCCCTAAATCTCCTCAGGACCCCTGCAAAGCCACCCCTTAGCCCCGCCCATTTCCCCTTTAGCCCCGCCCCCTCCCGGCCCTGCCGACCCAAATTCCCCCCCAAAAACCCCCCAAAACCCCCAAAATTCCAAAAAAAACCCCCCCGGAGACCCCCAAAAATCCCCTTAAAGACCCAAAATTCCCAAATAAAAGCCCCAAACCCCCTAAATCTCCTCAGGACCCCTGCAAAGCCACCCCTTAGCCCCGCCCACTCCCCCTCTAGCCCCGCCCATTTCCCCTTTAGCCCCGCCATCTCCCGGCCCTGCCGACCCAAATTCCCCCCCAAAAACCCCCCAAAACCCCCAAAATTCCAAAAAAAACCCCCCCAGAGACCCCCAAAAATCCCCTTAAAGACCCAAAATTCCCAAATAAAAGCCCCAAACCCCCTAAATCTCCTCAGGACCCCTGCAAAGCCACCCCTTAGCCCCGCCCACTCCCCCTCTAGCCCCGCCCATTTCCCCTTTAGCCCCGCCCCCTCCCGGCCCTGCCGACCCAAATTCCCCGCCAAAAACCCCCCAAAACCCCCAAAATTCCAAAAAAAACCCCCCCAGAGACCCCCAAAAATCCCCTTAAAGACCCAAAATTCCCAAATAAAAGCCCCAAACCCCCTAAATCTCCTCAGGACCCCTGCAAAGCCACCCCTTAGCCCCGCCCATTTCCCCTTTAGCCCCGCCCCCTCCCGGCCCTGCCGACCCAAATTCCCCCCAAAAACCCCCCAAAACCCCCAAAATTCCAAAAAAAAACCCCCCCAGAGACCCCCAAAAATCCCCTTAAAGACCCAAAATTCCCAAATAAAAGCCCCAAACCCCCTAAATCTCCTCAGGACCCCTGCAAAGCCACCCCTTAGCCCCGCCCACTCCCCCTCTAGCCCCACCCATTTCCCCTTCAGCCCCGCCCCCTCCCGGCCCTGCCGACCCAAATTCCCCCCCAAAAACCCCCCAAAACCCCCAAAATTCCAGAAAAAAACCCCCCAGAGACCCCCAAAAATCCCCTTAAAGACCCAAAATTCCCAAATAAAAGCCCCAAACCCCCTAAATCTCCTCAGGACCCCTGCAAAGCCACCCCTTAGCCCCGCCCATTTCCCCTTTAGCCCCGCCCCCTCCCGGCCCTGCCGACCCAAATTCCCCGCCAAAAACCCCCCAAAACCCCCAAAATTGCAAAAAAAACCCCCCAGAGACCCCCAAAAATCCCCTTAAAGACCCAAAATTCCCAAATAAAAGCCCCAAACCCCCTAAATCTCCTCAGGACCCCTGCAAAGCCACCCCTTAGCCCCGCCCATTTCCCCTTTAGCCCCGCCCCCTCCCGGCCCTGCCGACCCAAATTCCCCCCCAAAAACCCCCCAAAACCCCCAAAATTCCAAAAAAAAACCCACCCAGAGACCCCCAAAAATCCCCTTAAAGACCCAAAATTCCCAAATAAAAGCCCCAAACCCCCTAAATCTCCTCAGGACCCCTGCAAAGCCACCCCTTAGCCCCGCCCATTTCCCCTTTAGCCCCGCCCCCTCCCGGCCCTGCCGACCCAAATTCCCCCCCAAAAACCCCCCAAAACCCCCAAAATTCCAAAAAAAAACCCCCCAGAGACCCCCAAAAATCCCCTTAAAGACCCAAATCTCCCAAATAAAAGCCCCAAACCCCCTAAATCTCCTCAGGACCCCTGCAAAGCCACCCCTTAGCCCCGCCCATTTCCCCTTTAGCCCCGCCCCCTCCCGGCCCTGCCGACCCAAATTCCCCCCCAAAAACCCCCCAAAACCCCCAAAATTCCAAAAAAAACCCCCCCAGAGACCCCCAAAAATCCCCATTAAAGACCCAAAATTCCCAAATAAAAGCCCCAAACCCCCTAAATCTCCTCATGACCCCTGCAAAGCCACCCCTTAGCCCCGCCCATTTCCCCTTTAGCCCCGCCCCCTCCCGGCCCTGCCGACCCAAATTCCCCCCCAAAAACCCCCCAAAACCCCCAAAATTCCAAAAAAAACCCCCCCAGAGACCCCCAAAAATCCCCTTAAAGACCCAAAATTCCCAAATAAAAGCCCCAAACCCCCTAAATCTCCTCAGGACCCCTGCAAAGCCACCCCTTAGCCCCGCCCATTTCCCCTTTAGCCCCGCCCCCTCCCGGCCCTGCCGACCCAAATTCCCCCCCAAAAACCCCCCAAAACCCCCAAAATTCCAAAAAAAACCCACCCAGAGACCCCCAAAAATCCCCTTAAAGACCCAAAATTCCCAAATAAAAGCCCCAAACCCCCTAAATCTCCTCAGGACCCCTGCAAAGCCACCCCTTAGCCCCGCCCATTTCCCCTTTAGCCCCGCCCCCTCCCGGCCCTGCCGACCCAAATTCCCCCCAAAAACCCCCCAAAACCCCCAAAATTCCAAAAAAAACCCCCCCAGAGACCCCCAAAAATCCCCTTAAAGACCCAAAATTCCCAAATAAAAGCCCCAACCCCCCTAAATCTCCTCAGGACCCCTGCAAAGCCACCCCTTAGCCCCGCCCACTCCCCCTCTAGCCCCACCCATTTCCCCTTCAGCCCCGCCCCCTCCCGGCCCTGCCGACCCAAATTCCCCCCCAAAAACCCCCCAAAACCCCCAAAATTCCAGAAAAAAACCCCCCAGAGACCCCCAAAAATCCCCTTAAAGACCCAAAATTCCCAAATAAAAGCCCCAAACCCCCTAAATCTCCTCAGGACCCCTGCAAAGCCACCCCTTAGCCCCGCCCATTTCCCCTTCAGCCCCGCCCCCTCCCGGCCCTGCCGACCCAAATTCCCCCCCAAAAACCCCCCAAAACCCCCAAAATTCCAGAAAAAAACCCCCCAGAGACCCCCAAAAATCCCCTTAAAGACCCAAAATTCCCAAATAAAAGCCCCAAACCCCCTAAATCTCCTCAGGACCCCTGCAAAGCCACCCCTTAGCCCCGCCCATTTCCCCTTTAGCCCCGCCCCCTCCCGGCCCTGCCGACCCAAATTCCCCCCCAAAAACCCCCCAAAACCCCCAAAATTCCAGAAAAAAACCCCCCAGAGACCCCCAAAAATCCCCTTAAAGACCCAAAATTCCCAAATAAAAGCCCCAAACCCCCTAAATCTCCTCAGGACCCCTGCAAAGCCACCCCTTAGCCCCGCCCATTTCCCCTTTAGCCCCGCCCCCTCCCGGCCCTGCCGACCCAAATTCCCCGCCAAAAACCCCCCAAAACCCCCAAAATTGCAAAAAAAACCCCCCAGAGACCCCCAAAAATCCCCTTAAAGACCCAAAATTCCCAAATAAAAGCCCCAAACCCCCTAAATCTCCTCAGGACCCCTGCAAAGCCACCCCTTAGCCCCGCCCATTTCCCCTTTAGCCCCGCCCCCTCCCGGCCCTGCCGACCCAAATTCCCCCCCAAAAACCCCCCAAAACCCCCAAAATTCCAAAAAAAACCCACCCAGAGACCCCCAAAAATCCCCTTAAAGACCCAAAATTCCCAAATAAAAGCCCCAAACCCCCTAAATCTCCTCAGGACCCCTGCAAAGCCACCCCTTAGCCCCGCCCATTTCCCCTTTAGCCCCGCCCCCTCCCGGCCCTGCCGACCCAAATTCCCCCCCAAAAACCCCCCAAAACCCCCAAAATTCCAAAAAAAAACCCCCCAGAGACCCCCAAAAATCCCCTTAAAGACCCAAAATTCCCAAATAAAAGCCCCAAACCCCCTAAATCTCCTCAGGACCCCTGCAAAGCCACCCCTTAGCCCCGCCCATTTCCCCTTTAGCCCCGCCCCCTCCCGGCCCTGCCGACCCAAATTCCCCCCCAAAAACCCCCCAAAACCCCCAAAATTCCAAAAAAAACCCCCCCAGAGACCCCCAAAAATCCCCTTAAAGACCCAAAATTCCCAAATAAAAGCCCCAAACCCCCTAAATCTCCTCAGGACCCCTGCAAAGCCACCCCTTAGCCCCGCCCACTCCCCCTCTAGCCCCGCCCATTTCCCCTTTAGCCCCGCCCCCTCCCGGCCCTGCCGACCCAAATTCCCCCCCAAAAACCCCCCAAAACCCCCAAAATTCCAAAAAAAAACCCCCCAGAGACCCCCAAAAATCCCCTTAAAGACCCAAAATTCCCAAATAAAAGCCCCAAACCCCCTAAATCTCCTCAGGACCCCTGCAAAGCCACCCCTTAGCCCCGCCCATTTCCCCTTTAGCCCCGCCCCCTCCCGGCCCTGCCGACCCAAATTCCCCCCCAAAAACCCCCCAAAACCCCCAAAATTCCAAAAAAAACCCCCCCAGAGACCCCCAAAAATCCCCTTAAAGACCCAAAATTCCCAAATAAAAGCCCCAAACCCCCTAAATCTCCTCAGGACCCCTGCAAAGCCACCCCTTAGCCCCGCCCACTCCCCCTCTAGCCCCACCCATTTCCCCTTCAGCCCCGCCCCCTCCCGGCCCTGCCGACCCAAATTCCCCCCCAAAAACCCCCCAAAACCCCCAAAATTCCAGAAAAAAACCCCCCCAGAGACCCCCAAAAATCCCCTTAAAGACCCAAAATTCCCAAATAAAAGCCCCAAACCCCCTAAATCTCCTCAGGACCCCTGCAAAGCCACCCCTTAGCCCCGCCCATTTCCCCTTCAGCCCCGCCCCCTCCCGGCCCTGCCGACCCAAATTCCCCCCCAAAAACCCCCCAAAACCCCCAAAATTCCAGAAAAAAACCCCCCAGAGACCCCCAAAAATCCCCTTAAAGACCCAAAATTCCCAAATAAAAGCCCCAAACCCCCTAAATCTCCTCAGGACCCCTGCAAAGCCACCCCTTAGCCCCGCCCATTTCCCCTTTAGCCCCGCCCCCTCCCGGCCCTGCCGACCCAAATTCCCCCCCAAAAACCCCCCAAAACCCCCAAAATTCCAGAAAAAAACCCCCCAGAGACCCCCAAAAATCCCCTTAAAGACCCAAAATTCCCAAATAAAAGCCCCAAACCCCTAAATCTCCTCAGGACCCCTGCAAAGCCACCCCTTAGCCCCGCCCATTTCCCCTTTAGCCCCGCCCCCTCCCGGCCCTGCCGACCCAAATTCCCCCCCAAAAACCCCCCAAAACCCCCAAAATTCCAAAAAAAACCCCCCCAGAGACCCCCAAAAATCCCCTTAAAGACCCAAAATTCCCAAATAAAAGCCCCAAACCCCCTAAATCTCCTCAGGACCCCTGCAAAGCCACCCCTTAGCCCCGCCCATTTCCCCTTTAGCCCCGCCCCCTCCCGGCCCTGCCGACCCAAATTCCCCCCCAAAAACCCCCCAAAACCCCCAAAATTCCAAAAAAAACCCCCCCAGAGACCCCCAAAAATCCCCTTAAAGACCCAAAATTCCCAAATAAAAGCCCCAAACCCCCTAAATCTCCTCAGGACCCCTGCAAAGCCACCCCTTAGCCCCGCCCATTTCCCCTTTAGCCCCGCCCCCTCCCGGCCCTGCCGACCCAAATTCCCCCCAAAAACCCCCCAAAACCCCCAAAATTCCAAAAAAAACCCCCCCAGAGACCCCCAAAAATCCCCTTAAAGACCCAAAATTCCCAAATAAAAGCCCCAAACCCCCTAAATCTCCTCAGGACCCCTGCAAAGCCACCCCTTAGCCCCGCCCACTCCCCCTCTAGCCCCACCCATTTCCCCTTTAGCCCCGCCCCCTCCCGGCCCTGCCGACCCAAATTCCCCCCCAAAAACCCCCCAAAACCCCCAAAATTCCAGAAAAAAACCCCCCAGAGACCCCCAAAAATCCCCTTAAAGACCCAAAATTCCCAAATAAAAGCCCCAAACCCCCTAAATCTCCTCAGGACCCCTGCAAAGCCACCCCTTAGCCCCGCCCATTTCCCCTTTAGCCCCGCCCCCTCCCGGCCCTGCCGACCCAAATTCCCCCCCAAAAACCCCCCAAAACCCCCAAAATTCCAGAAAAAAACCCCCCAGAGACCCCCAAAAATCCCCTTAAAGACCCAAAATTCCCAAATAAAAGCCCCAAACCCCCTAAATCTCCTCAGGACCCCTGCAAAGCCACCCCTTAGCCCCGCCCATTTCCCCTTTAGCCCCGCCCCCTCCCGGCCCTGCCGACCCAAATTCCCCCCCAAAAACCCCCCAAAACCCCCAAAATTCCAAAAAAAACCCACCCAGAGACCCCCAAAAATCCCCTTAAAGACCCAAAATTCCCAAATAAAAGCCCCAAACCCCCTAAATCTCCTCAGGACCCCTGCAAAGCCACCCCTTAGCCCCGCCCATTTCCCCTTTAGCCCCGCCCCCTCCCGGCCCTGCCGACCCAAATTCCCCCCCAAAAACCCCCCAAAACCCCCAAAATTCCAGAAAAAAACCCCCCAGAGACCCCCAAAAATCCCCTTAAAGACCCAACATTCCCAAATAAAAGCCCCAAACCCCCTAAATCTCCTCAGGACCCCTGCAAAGCCACCCCTTAGCCCCGCCCATTTCCCCTTTAGCCCCGCCCCCTCCCGGCCCTGCCGACCCAAATTCCCCCCCAAAAACCCCCCAAAACCCCCAAAATTCCAAAAAAAAACCCCCCCAGAGACCCCCAAAAATCCCCTTAAAGACCCAAAATTCCCAAATAAAAGCCCCAAACCCCCTAAATCTCCTCAGGACCCCTGCAAAGCCACCCCTTAGCCCCGCCCATTTCCTCTTTAGCCCCGCCCCCTCCCGGCCCTGCCGACCCAAATTCCCCCCCAAAAACCCCCCAAAACCCCCAAAATTCAAAAAAAAACCCCCCCAGAGACCCACAAAAATCCCCTTAAAGACCCAAAATTCCCAAATAAAAGCCCCAAACCCCATAAATCTCCTCAGGACCCCTGCAAAGCCACCCCTTAGCCCCGCCCATTTCCCCTTTAGCCCCGCCCCCTCCCGGCCCTGCCGACCCAAATTCCCCCCCAAAAACCCCCCAAAACCCCCAAAATTCCAAAAAAAACCCCCCCGGAGACCCCCAAAAATCCCCTTAAAGACCCAAAATTCCCAAATAAAAGCCCCAAACCCCCTAAATCTCCTCAGGACCCCTGCAAAGCCACCCCTTAGCCCCGCCCATTTCCCCTTTAGCCCCGCCCCCTCCCGGCCCTGCCGACCCAAATTCCCCCCCAAAAACCCCCCAAAACCCCCAAAATTCCAAAAAAAACCCACCCAGAGACCCCCAAAAATCCCCTTAAAGACCCAAAATTCCCAAATAAAAGCCCCAAACCCCCTAAATCTCCTCAGGACCCCTGCAAAGCCACCCCTTAGCCCCGCCCATTTCCCCTTTAGCCCCGCCCCCTCCCGGCCCTGCCGACCCAAATTCCCCCCCAAAAACCCCCCAAAACCCCCAAAATTCCAAAAAAAAACCCCCCAGAGACCCCCAAAAATCCCCTTAAAGACCCAAAATTCCCAAATAAAAGCCCCAAACCCCCTAAATCTCCTCAGGACCCCTGCAAAGCCACCCCTTAGCCCCGCCCATTTCCCCTTTAGCCCCGCCCCCTCCCGGCCCTGCCGACCCAAATTCCCCCCCAAAAACCCCCCAAAACCCCCAAAATTCCAAAAAAAAACCCCCCAGAGACCCCCAAAAATCCCCTTAAAGACCCAAAATTCCCAAATAAAAGCCCCAAACCCCCTAAATCTCCTCAGGACCCCTGCAAAGCCACCCCTTAGCCCCGCCCATTTCCTCTTTAGCCCCGCCCCCTCCCGGCCCTGCCGACCCAAATTCCCCCCCAAAAACCCCCCAAAACCCCCAAAATTCAAAAAAAAACCCCCCCAGAGACCCCCAAAAATCCCCTTAAAGACCCAAAATTCCCAAATAAAAGCCCCAAACCCCCTAAATCTCCTCAGGACCCCTGCAAAGCCACCCCTTAGCCCCGCCCACTCCCCCTCTAGCCCCGCCCATTTCCCCTTTAGCCCCGCCATCTCCCGGCCCTGCCGACCCAAATTCCCCCCCAAAAACCCCCCAAAACCCCCAAAATTCAAAAAAAAACCCCCCCAGAGACCCCCAAAAATCCCCTTAAAGACCCAAAATTCCCAAATAAAAGCCCCAAACCCCCTAAATCTCCTCAGGACCCCTGCAAAGCCACCCCTTAGCCCCGCCCACTCCCCCTCTAGCCCCGCCCATTTCCCCTTTAGCCCCGCCCCCTCCCGGCCCTGCCGACCCAAATTCCCCCCCAAAAACCCCCCAAAACCCCCAAAATTCCAAAAAAAACCCCCCCAGAGACCCCCAAAAATCCCCTTAAAGACCCAAAATTCCCAAATAAAAGCCCCAAACCCGCTAAATCTCCTCAGGACCCCTGCAAAGCCACCCCTTAGCCCCGCCCATTTCCCCTTTAGCCCCGCCCCCTCCCGGCCCTGCCGACCCAAATTCCCCCCCAAAACCCCCCAAAACCCCCAAAATTCCAAAAAAAACCCCCCCAGAGACCCCCAAAAATCCCCTTAAAGACCCAAAATTCCCAAATAAAAGCCCCAAACCCCCTAAATCTCCTCAGGACCCCTGCAAAGCCACCCCTTAGCCCCGCCCACTCCCCCTCTAGCCCCACCCATTTCCCCTTCAGCCCCGCCCCCTCCCGGCCCTGCCGACCCAAATTCCCCCCCAAAAACCCCCCAAAACCCCCAAAATTCCAGAAAAAAACCCCCCAGAGACCCCCAAAAATCCCCTTAAAGACCCAAAATTCCCAAATAAAAGCCCCAAACCCCCTAAATCTCCTCAGGACCCCTGCAAAGCCACCCCTTAGCCCCGCCCATTTCCCCTTTAGCCCCGCCCCCTCCCGGCCCTGCCGACCCAAATTCCCCGCCAAAAACCCCCCAAAACCCCCAAAATTGCAAAAAAAACCCCCCAGAGACCCCCAAAAATCCCCTTAAAGACCCAAAATTCCCAAATAAAAGCCCCAAACCCCCTAAATCTCCTCAGGACCCCTGCAAAGCCACCCCTTAGCCCCGCCCATTTCCCCTTTAGCCCCGCCCCCTCCCGGCCCTGCCGACCCAAATTCCCCCCCAAAAACCCCCCAAAACCCCCAAAATTCCAAAAAAAACCCACCCAGAGACCCCCAAAAATCCCCTTAAAGACCCAAAATTCCCAAATAAAAGCCCCAAACCCCCTAAATCTCCTCAGGACCCCTGCAAAGCCACCCCTTAGCCCCGCCCATTTCCCCTTTAGCCCCGCCCCCTCCCGGCCCTGCCGACCCAAATTCCCCCCCAAAAACCCCCCAAAACCCCCAAAATTCCAAAAAAAAACCCCCCAGAGACCCCCAAAAATCCCCTTAAAGACCCAAATCTCCCAAATAAAAGCCCCAAACCCCCTAAATCTCCTCAGGACCCCTGCAAAGCCACCCCTTAGCCCCGCCCATTTCCTCTTTAGCCCCGCCCCCTCCCGGCCCTGCCGACCCAAATTCCCCCCCAAAAACCCCCCAAAACCCCCAAAATTCCAAAAAAAACCCCCCCAGAGACCCCCAAAAATCCCCTTAAAGACCCAAAATTCCCAAATAAAAGCCCCAAACCCCCTAAATCTCCTCAGGACCCCTGCAAAGCCACCCCTTAGCCCCGCCCATTTCCCCTTTAGCCCCGCCCCCTCCCGGCCCTGCCGACCCAAATTCCCCCCCAAAAACCCCCCAAAACCCCCAAAATTCCAAAAAAAAACCCCCCAGAGACCCCCAAAAATCCCCTTAAAGACCCAAAATTCCCAAATAAAAGCCCCAAACCCCCTAAATCTCCTCAGGACCCCTGCAAAGCCACCCCTTAGCCCCGCCCATTTCCCCTTTAGCCCCGCCCCCTCCCGGCCCTGCCGACCCAAATTCCCCCCCAAAAACCCCCCAAAACCCCCAAAATTCAAAAAAAAACCCCCCCAGAGACCCCCAAAAATCCCCTTAAAGACCCAAAATTCCCAAATAAAAGCCCCAAACCCCCTAAATCTCCTCAGGACCCCTGCAAAGCCACCCCTTAGCCCCGCCCATTTCCCCTTTAGCCCCGCCCCCTCCCGGCCCTGCCGACCCAAATTCCCCCCCAAAAACCCCCCAAAACCCCCAAAATTCCAAAAAAAACCCACCCAGAGACCCCCAAAAATCCCCTTAAAGACCCAAAATTCCCAAATAAAAGCCCCAAACCCCCTAAATCTCCTCAGGACCCCTGCAAAGCCACCCCTTAGCCCCGCCCATTTCCCCTTTAGCCCCGCCCCCTCCCGGCCCTGCCGACCCAAATTCCCCCCAAAAACCCCCCAAAACCCCCAAAATTCCAAAAAAAAACCCCCCCAGAGACCCCCAAAAATCCCCTTAAAGACCCAAAATTCCCAAATAAAAGCCCCAAACCCCCTAAATCTCCTCAGGACCCCTGCAAAGCCACCCCTTAGCCCCGCCCACTCCCCCTCTAGCCCCACCCATTTCCCCTTCAGCCCCGCCCCCTCCCGGCCCTGCCGACCCAAATTCCCCCCCAAAAACCCCCCAAAACCCCCAAAATTCCAGAAAAAAACCCCCCCAGAGACCCCCAAAAATCCCCTTAAAGACCCAAAATTCCCAAATAAAAGCCCCAAACCCCCTAAATCTCCTCAGGACCCCTGCAAAGCCACCCCTTAGCCCCGCCCATTTCCCCTTTAGCCCCGCCCCCTCCCGGCCCTGCCGACCCAAATTCCCCCCCAAAAACCCCCCAAAACCCCCAAAATTCCAGAAAAAAACCCCCCAGAGACCCCCAAAAATCCCCTTAAAGACCCAAAATTCCCAAATAAAAGCCCCAAACCCCTAAATCTCCTCAGGACCCCTGCAAAGCCACCCCTTAGCCCCGCCCATTTCCCCTTTAGCCCCGCCCCCTCCCGGCCCTGCCGACCCAAATTCCCCCCCAAAAACCCCCCAAAACCCCCAAAATTCCAAAAAAAACCCCCCCAGAGACCCCCAAAAATCCCCTTAAAGACCCAAAATTCCCAAATAAAAGCCCCAAACCCCCTAAATCTCCTCAGGACCCCTGCAAAGCCACCCCTTAGCCCCGCCCATTTCCCCTTTAGCCCCGCCCCCTCCCGGCCCTGCCGACCCAAATTCCCCCCCAAAAACCCCCCAAAACCCCCAAAATTCCAAAAAAAACCCCCCCAGAGACCCCCAAAAATCCCCTTAAAGACCCAAAATTCCCAAATAAAAGCCCCAAACCCCCTAAATCTCCTCAGGACCCCTGCAAAGCCACCCCTTAGCCCCGCCCATTTCCCCTTTAGCCCCGCCCCCTCCCGGCCCTGCCGACCCAAATTCCCCCCAAAAACCCCCCAAAACCCCCAAAATTCCAAAAAAAACCCCCCCAGAGACCCCCAAAAATCCCCTTAAAGACCCAAAATTCCCAAATAAAAGCCCCAAACCCCCTAAATCTCCTCAGGACCCCTGCAAAGCCACCCCTTAGCCCCGCCCACTCCCCCTCTAGCCCCACCCATTTCCCCTTCAGCCCCGCCCCCTCCCGGCCCTGCCGACCCAAATTCCCCCCCAAAAACCCCCCAAAACCCCCAAAATTCCAGAAAAAAACCCCCCAGAGACCCCCAAAAATCCCCTTAAAGACCCAAAATTCCCAAATAAAAGCCCCAAACCCCCTAAATCTCCTCAGGACCCCTGCAAAGCCACCCCTTAGCCCCGCCCATTTCCCCTTTAGCCCCGCCCCCTCCCGGCCCTGCCGACCCAAATTCCCCCCCAAAAACCCCCCAAAACCCCCAAAATTCCAGAAAAAAAACCCCCCAGAGACCCCCAAAAATCCCCTTAAAGACCCAAAATTCCCAAATAAAAGCCCCAAACCCCCTAAATCTCCTCAGGACCCCTGCAAAGCCACCCCTTAGCCCCGCCCATTTCCCCTTTAGCCCCGCCCCCTCCCGGCCCTGCCGACCCAAATTCCCCGCCAAAAACCCCCCAAAACCCCCAAAATTGCAAAAAAAAACCCCCAGAGACCCCCAAAAATCCCCTTAAAGACCCAAAATTCCCAAATAAAAGCCCCAAACCCCCTAAATCTCCTCAGGACCCCTGCAAAGCCACCCCTTAGCCCCGCCCATTTCCCCTTTAGCCCCGCCCCCTCCCGGCCCTGCCGACCCAAATTCCCCCCCAAAAACCCCCCAAAACCCCCAAAATTCCAAAAAAAACCCACCCAGAGACCCCCAAAAATCCCCTTAAAGACCCAAAATTCCCAAATAAAAGCCCCAAACCCCCTAAATCTCCTCAGGACCCCTGCAAAGCCACCCCTTAGCCCCGCCCATTTCCCCTTTAGCCCCGCCCCCTCCCGGCCCTGCCGACCCAAATTCCCCCCCAAAAACCCCCCAAAACCCCCAAAATTCCAAAAAAAAACCCCCCAGAGACCCCCAAAAATCCCCTTAAAGACCCAAAATTCCCAAATAAAAGCCCCAAACCCCCTAAATCTCCTCAGGACCCCTGCAAAGCCACCCCTTAGCCCCGCCCATTTCCCCTTTAGCCCCGCCCCCTCCCGGCCCTGCCGACCCAAATTCCCCCCCAAAAACCCCCCAAAACCCCCAAAATTCCAAAAAAAACCCCCCCAGAGACCCCCAAAAATCCCCTTAAAGACCCAAAATTCCCAAATAAAAGCCCCAAACCCCCTAAATCTCCTCAGGACCCCTGCAAAGCCACCCCTTAGCCCCGCCCACTCCCCCTCTAGCCCCGCCCATTTCCCCTTTAGCCCCGCCCCCTCCCGGCCCTGCCGACCCAAATTCCCCCCCAAAAACCCCCCAAAACCCCCAAAATTCCAGAAAAAAAACCCCCCAGAGACCCCCAAAAATCCCCTTAAAGACCCAAAATTCCCAAATAAAAGCCCCAAACCCCCTAAATCTCCTCAGGACCCCTGCAAAGCCACCCCTTAGCCCCGCCCATTTCCCCTTTAGCCCCGCCCCCTCCCGGCCCTGCCGACCCAAATTCCCCCCCAAAAACCCCCCAAAACCCCCAAAATTCCAAAAAAAACCCACCCAGAGACCCCCAAAAATCCCCTTAAAGACCCAAAATTCCCAAATAAAAGCCCCAAACCCCCTAAATCTCCTCAGGACCCCTGCAAAGCCACCCCTTAGCCCCGCCCATTTCCCCTTTAGCCCCGCCCCCTCCCGGCCCTGCCGACCCAAATTCCCCCCCAAAAACCCCCCAAAACCCCCAAAATTCCAGAAAAAAACCCCCCAGAGACCCCCAAAATCCCCTTAAAGACCCAAAATTCCCAAATAAAAGCCCCAAACCCCCTAAATCTCCTCAGGACCCCTGCAAAGCCACCCCTTAGCCCCGCCCATTTCCCCTTTAGCCCCGCCCCCTCCCGGCCCTGCCGACCCAAATTCCCCCCCAAAAACCCCCCAAAACCCCCAAAATTCCAAAAAAAACCCCCCCGGAGACCCCCAAAAATCCCCTTAAAGACCCAAAATTCCCAAATAAAAGCCCCAAACCCCCTAAATCTCCTCAGGACCCCTGCAAAGCCACCCCTTAGCCCCGCCCACTCCCCCTCTAGCCCCGCCCATTTCCCCTTTAGCCCCGCCATCTCCCGGCCCTGCCGACCCAAATTCCCCCCCAAAAACCCCCCAAAACCCCCAAAATTCCAAAAAAAAACCCCCCCAGAGACCCCCAAAAATCCCCTTAAAGACCCAAAATTCCCAAATAAAAGCCCCAAACCCCCTAAATCTCCTCAGGACCCCTGCAAAGCCACCCCTTAGCCCCGCCCATTTCCCCTTTAGCCCCGCCCCCTCCCGGCCCTGCCGACCCAAATTCCCCCCCAAAAACCCCCCAAAACCCCCAAAATTCCAAAAAAAACCCACCCAGAGACCCCCAAAAATCCCCTTAAAGACCCAAAATTCCCAAATAAAAGCCCCAAACCCCCTAAATCTCCTCAGGACCCCTGCAAAGCCACCCCTTAGCCCCGCCCATTTCCCCTTTAGCCCCGCCCCCTCCCGGCCCTGCCGACCCAAATTCCCCCCCCAAAAACCCCCCAAAACCCCCAAAATTCCAAAAAAAAACCCCCCAGAGACCCCCAAAAATCCCCTTAAAGACCCAAAATTCCCAAATAAAAGCCCCAAACCCCCTAAATCTCCTCAGGACCCCTGCAAAGCCACCCCTTAGCCCCGCCCATTTCCCCTTTAGCCCCGCCCCCTCCCGGCCCTGCCGACCCAAATTCCCCCCCAAAAACCCCCCAAAACCCCCAAAATTCCAAAAAAAAACCCCCCAGAGACCCCCAAAAATCCCCTTAAAGACCCAAAATTCCCAAATAAAAGCCCCAAACCCCCTAAATCTCCTCAGGACCCCTGCAAAGCCACCCCTTAGCCCCGCCCACTCCCCCTCTAGCCCCGCCCATTTCCCCTTTAGCCCCGCCCCCTCCCGGCCCTGCAGACCCAAATTCCCCCCCAAAAACCCCCCAAAACCCCCAAAATTCCAGAAAAAAACCCCCCAGAGACCCCCAAAAATCCCCTTAAAGACCCAAAATTCCCAAATAAAAGCCCCAAACCCCCTAAATCTCCTCAGGACCCGTGCAAAGCCACCCCTTAGCCCCGCCCATTTCCCCTTTAGCCCCGCCCCCTCCCGGCCCTGCCGACCCAAATTCCCCCCCAAAAACCCCCCAAAACCCCCAAAATTCCAAAAAAAACCCACCCAGAGACCCCCAAAAATCCCCTTAAAGACCCAAAATTCCCAAATAAAAGCCCCAAACCCCCTAAATCTCCTCAGGACCCCTGCAAAGCCACCCCTTAGCCCCGCCCATTTCCCCTTTAGCCCCGCCCCCTCCCGGCCCTGCCGACCCAAATTCCCCCCCAAAAACCCCCCAAAACCCCCAAAATTCCAGAAAAAAACCCCCCAGAGACCCCCAAAAATCCCCTTAAAGACCCAACATTCCCAAATAAAAGCCCCAAACCCCCTAAATCTCCTCAGGACCCCTGCAAAGCCACCCCTTAGCCCCGCCCATTTCCCCTTTAGCCCCGCCCCCTCCCGGCCCTGCCGACCCAAATTCCCCCCCAAAAACCCCCCAAAACCCCCAAAATTCCAGAAAAAAACCCCCCAGAGACCCCCAAAAATCCCCTTAAAGACCCAACATTCCCAAATAAAAGCCCCAAACCCCCTAAATCTCCTCAGGACCCCTGCAAAGCCACCCCTTAGCCCCGCCCATTTCCCCTTTAGCCCCGCCCCCTCCCGGCCCTGCCGACCCAAATTCCCCCCCAAAAACCCCCCAAAACCCCCAAAATTCCAAAAAAAAACCCCCCCGGAGACCCCCAAAAATCCCCTTAAAGACCCAAAATTCCCAAATAAAAGCCCCAAACCCCCTAAATCTCCTCAGGACCCCTGCAAAGCCACCCCTTAGCCCCGCCCACTCCCCCTCTAGCCCCGCCCATTTCCCCTTTAGCCCCGCCCCCTCCCGGCCCTGCCGACCCAAATTCCCCCCCAAAAACCCCCCAAAACCCCCAAAATTCCAAAAAAAACCCCCCCAGAGACCCCCAAAAATCCCCTTAAAGACCCAAAATTCCCAAATAAAAGCCCCAAACCCCCTAAATCTCCCCAGGACCCCTGCAAAGCCACCCCTTAGCCCCGCCCATTTCCCCTTTAGCCCCGCCCCCTCCCGGCCCTGCCGACCCAAATTCCCCCCAAAAACCCCCCAAAACCCCCAAAATTCCAAAAAAAACCCCCCCAGAGACCCCCAAAAATCCCCTTAAAGACCCAAAATTCCCAAATAAAAGCCCCAAACCCCCTAAATCTCCTCAGGACCCCTGCAAAGCCACCCCTTAGCCCCGCCCACTCCCCCTCTAGCCCCACCCATTTCCCCTTCAGCCCCGCCCCCTCCCGGCCCTGCCGACCCAAATTCCCCCCCAAAAACCCCCCAAAACCCCCAAAATTCCAGAAAAAAACCCCCCAGAGACCCCCAAAAATCCCCTTAAAGACCCAAAATTCCCAAATAAAAGCCCCAAACCCCCTAAATCTCCTCAGGACCCCTGCAAAGCCACCCCTTAGCCCCGCCCATTTCCCCTTTAGCCCCGCCCCCTCCCGGCCCTGCCGACCCAAATTCCCCCCCAAAAACCCCCCAAAACCCCCAAAATTCCAGAAAAAAACCCCCCAGAGACCCCCAAAAATCCCCTTAAAGACCCAAAATTCCCAAATAAAAGCCCCAAACCCCCTAAATCTCCTCAGGACCCCTGCAAAGCCACCCCTTAGCCCCGCCCATTTCCCCTTTAGCCCCGCCCCCTCCCGGCCCTGCCGACCCAAATTCCCCCCCAAAAACCCCCCAAAACCCCCAAAATTCCAAAAAAAAACCCCCCAGAGACCCCCAAAAATCCCCTTAAAGACCCAAAATTCCCAAATAAAAGCCCCAAACCCCCTAAATCTCCTCAGGACCCCTGCAAAGCCACCCCTTAGCCCCGCCCATTTCCTCTTTAGCCCCGCCCCCTCCCGGCCCTGCCGACCCAAATTCCCCCCCAAAAACCCCCCAAAACCCCCAAAATTCCAAAAAAACCCCCCCAGAGACCCCCAAAAATCCCCTTAAAGACCCAAAATTCCCAAATAAAAGCCCCAAACCCCCTAAATCTCCTCAGGACCCCTGCAAAGCCACCCCTTAGCCCCGCCCATTTCCCCTTTAGCCCCGCCCCCTCCCGGCCCTGCCGACCCAAATTCCCCCCCAAAAACCCCCCAAAACCCCCAAAATTCCAAAAAAAAACCCCCCGAGACCCCCAAAAATCCCCTTAAAGACCCAAAATTCCCAAATAAAAGCCCCAAACCCCCTAAATCTCCTCAGGACCACTGCAAAGCCACCCCTTAGCCCCGCCCACTCCCCCTCTAGCCCCGCCCATTTCCCCTTTAGCCCCGCCATCTCCCGGCCCTGCCGACCCAAATTCCCCCCCAAAAACCCCCCAAAACCCCCAAAATTCCAAAAAAAACCCCCCCAGAGACCCCCAAAAATCCCCTTAAAGACCCAAAATTCCCAAATAAAAGCCCCAAACCCCCTAAATCTCCTCAGGACCCCTGCAAAGCCACCCCTTAGCCCCGCCCATTTCCCCTTTAGCCCCGCCCCCTCCCGGCCCTGCCGACCCAAATTCCCCCCCAAAAACCCCCCAAAACCCCCAAAATTCCAGAAAAAAACCCCCCAGAGACCCCCAAAAATCCCCTTAAAGACCCAACATTCCCAAATAAAAGCCCCAAACCCCCTAAATCTCCTCAGGACCCCTGCAAAGCCACCCCTTAGCCCCGCCCATTTCCCCTTTAGCCCCGCCCCCTCCCGGCCCTGCCGACCCAAATTCCCCCCCAAAAACCCCCCAAAACCCCCAAAATTCCAAAAAAAACCCCCCCGGAGACCCCCAAAAATCCCCTTAAAGACCCAAAATTCCCAAATAAAAGCCCCAAACCCCCTAAATCTCCTCAGGACCCCTGCAAAGCCACCCCTTAGCCCCGCCCACTCCCCCTCTAGCCCCGCCCATTTCCCCTTTAGCCCCGCCCCCTCCCGGCCCTGCCGACCCAAATTCCCCCCCAAAAACCCCCCAAAACCCCCAAAATTCCAAAAAAAACCCCCCCAGAGACCCCCAAAAATCCCCTTAAAGACCCAAAATTCCCAAATAAAAGCCCCAAACCCCCTAAATCTCCCCAGGACCCCTGCAAAGCCACCCCTTAGCCCCGCCCATTTCCCCTTTAGCCCCGCCCCCTCCCGGCCCTGCCGACCCAAATTCCCCCCAAAAACCCCCCAAAACCCCCAAAATTCCAAAAAAAACCCCCCCAGAGACCCCCAAAAATCCCCTTAAAGACCCAAAATTCCCAAATAAAAGCCCCAAACCCCCTAAATCTCCTCAGGACCCCTGCAAAGCCACCCCTTAGCCCCGCCCACTCCCCCTCTAGCCCCACCCATTTCCCCTTCAGCCCCGCCCCCTCCCGGCCCTGCCGACCCAAATTCCCCCCCAAAAACCCCCCAAAACCCCCAAAATTCCAGAAAAAAACCCCCCAGAGACCCCCAAAAATCCCCTTAAAGACCCAAAATTCCCAAATAAAAGCCCCAAACCCCCTAAATCTCCTCAGGACCCCTGCAAAGCCACCCCTTAGCCCCCGCCCATTTCCCCTTTAGCCCCGCCCCCTCCCGGCCCTGCCGACCCAAATTCCCCCCCAAAAACCCCCCAAAACCCCCAAAATTCCAGAAAAAAACCCCCCAGAGACCCCCAAAAATCCCCTTAAAGACCCAAAATTCCCAAATAAAAGCCCCAAACCCCCTAAATCTCCTCAGGACCCCTGCAAAGCCACCCCTTAGCCCCGCCCATTTCCCCTTTAGCCCCGCCCCCTCCCGGCCCTGCCGACCCAAATTCCCCCCCAAAAACCCCCCAAAACCCCCAAAATTCCAAAAAAAAACCCCCCAGAGACCCCCAAAAATCCCCTTAAAGACCCAAAATTCCCAAATAAAAGCCCCAAACCCCCTAAATCTCCTCAGGACCCCTGCAAAGCCACCCCTTAGCCCCGCCCATTTCCTCTTTAGCCCCGCCCCCTCCCGGCCCTGCCGACCCAAATTCCCCCCCAAAAACCCCCCAAAACCCCCAAAATTCCAAAAAAAACCCCCCCAGAGACCCCCAAAAATCCCCTTAAAGACCCAAAATTCCCAAATAAAAGCCCCAAACCCCCTAAATCTCCTCAGGACCCCTGCAAAGCCACCCCTTAGCGACGCCCATTTCCCCTTTAGCCCCGCCCCCTCCCGGCCCTGCCGACCCAAATTCCCCCCCAAAAACCCCCCAAAACCCCCAAAATTCCAAAAAAAAAACCCCCCGAGACCCCCAAAAATCCCCTTAAAGACCCAAAATTCCCAAATAAAAGCCCCAAACCCCCTAAATCTCCTCAGGACCACTGCAAAGCCACCCCTTAGCCCCGCCCACTCCCCCTCTAGCCCCGCCCATTTCCCCTTTAGCCCCGCCATCTCCCGGCCCTGCCGACCCAAATTCCCCCCCAAAAACCCCCCAAAACCCCCAAAATTCCAAAAAAAACCCCCCCAGAGACCCCCAAAAATCCCCTTAAAGACCCAAAATTCCCAAATAAAAGCCCCAAACCCCCTAAATCTCCTCAGGACCCCTGCAAAGCCACCCCTTAGCCCCGCCCACTCCCCCTCTAGCCCCGCCCATTTCCCCTTTAGCCCCGCCCCCTCCCGGCCCTGCCGACCCAAATTCCCCCCCAAAAACCCCCCAAAACCCCCAAAATTCCAAAAAAAAACCCCCCAGAGACCCCCAAAAATCCCCTTAAAGACCCAAAATTCCCAAATAAAAGCCCCAAACCCCCTAAATCTCCTCAGGACCCCTGCAAAGCCACCCCTTAGCCCCGCCCATTTCCCCTTTAGCCCCGCCCCCTCCCGGCCCTGCCGACCCAAATTCCCCCCCAAAAACCCCCCAAAACCCCCAAAATTCCAAAAAAAACCCCCCCAGAGACCCCCAAAAATCCCCTTAAAGACCCAAAATTCCCAAATAAAAGCCCCAAACCCCCTAAATCTCCTCAGGACCCCTGCAAAGCCACCCCTTAGCCCCGCCCATTTCCCCTTTAGCCCCGCCCCCTCCCGGCCCTGCCGACCCAAATTCCCCCCCAAAAACCCCCCAAAACCCCCAAAATTCCAAAAAAAACCCCCCCAGAGACCCCCAAAAATCCCCTTAAAGACCCAAAATTCCCAAATAAAAGCCCCAAACCCCCTAAATCTCCTCAGGACCCCTGCAAAGCCACCCCTTAGCCCCGCCCATTTCCCCTTTAGCCCCGCCCCCTCCCGGCCCTGCCGACCCAAATTCCCCTAAAACCCCCAAAATTCCAAAAAAAACCCCCCCAGAGACCCCCAAAAATCCCCTTAAAGACCCAAAATTCCCAAATAAAAGCCCCAAACCCCCTAAATCTCCTCAGGACCCCTGCAAAGCCACCCCTTAGCCCCGCCCACTCCCCCTCTAGCCCCACCCATTTCCCCTTCAGCCCCGCCCCCTCCCGGCCCTGCCGACCCAAATTCCCCCCCAAAAACCCCCCAAAACCCCCAAAATTCCAGAAAAAAACCCCCCAGAGACCCCCAAAAATCCCCTTAAAGACCCAAAATTCCCAAATAAAAGCCCCAAACCCCCTAAATCTCCTCAGGACCCCTGCAAAGCCACCCCTTAGCCCCGCCCATTTCCCCTTTAGCCCCGCCCCCTCCCGGCCCTGCCGACCCAAATTCCCCCCCAAAAACCCCCAAAAACCCCCAAAATTCCAAAAAAAAACCCCCCAGAGACCCCCAAAAATCCCCTTAAAGACCCAAAATTCCCAAATAAAAGCCCCAAATCCCCTAAATCTCCTCAGGACCCCTGCAAATCCACCCCTTAGCCCCGCCCATTTCCCCTTTAGCCCCGCCCCCTCCCGGCCCTGCCGACCCAAATTCCCCCCCAAAAACCCCCCAAAACCCCCAAAATTCCAAAAAAAACCCCCCCAGAGACCCCCAAAAATCCCCTTAAAGACCCAAAATTCCCAAATAAAAGCCCCAAACCCCCTAAATCTCCTCAGGACCCCTGCAAAGCCACCCCTTAGCCCCGCCCATTTCCCCTTTAGCCCCGCCCCCTCCCGGCCCTGCCGACCCAAATTCCCCCCCAAAAACCCCCCAAAACCCCCAAAATTCCAAAAAAAACCCCCCCAGAGACCCCCAAAAATCCCCTTAAAGACCCAAAATTCCCAAATAAAAGCCCCAAACCCCCTAAATCTCCTCAGGACCCCTGCAAAGCCACCCCTTAGCCCCGCCCATTTCCCCTTTAGCCCCGCCCCCTCCCGGCCCTGCCGACCCAAATTCCCCCCAAAAACCCCCCAAAACCCCCAAAATTCCAAAAAAAACCCCCCCAGAGACCCCCAAAAATCCCCTTAAAGACCCAAAATTCCCAAATAAAAGCCCCAAACCCCCTAAATCTCCTCAGGACCCCTGCAAAGCCACCCCTTAGCCCCGCCCACTCCCCCTCTAGCCCCACCCATTTCCCCTTCAGCCCCGCCCCCTCCCGGCCCTGCCGACCCAAATTCCCCCCCAAAAACCCCCCAAAACCCCCAAAATTCCAGAAAAAAAACCCCCAGAGACCCCCAAAAATCCCCTTAAAGACCCAAAATTCCCAAATAAAAGCCCCAAACCCCCTAAATCTCCTCAGGACCCCTGCAAAGCCACCCCTTAGCCCCGCCCATTTCCCCTTTAGCCCCGCCCCCTCCCGGCCCTGCCGACCCAAATTCCCCCCCAAAAACCCCCCAAAACCCCCAAAATTCCAAAAAAAAACCCCCCAGAGACCCCCAAAAATCCCCTTAAAGACCCAAAATTCCCAAATAAAAGCCCCAAACCCCCTAAATCTCCTCAGGACCCCTGCAAATCCACCCCTTAGCCCCGCCCATTTCCCCTTTAGCCCCGCCCCCTCCCGGCCCTGCCGACCCAAATTCCCCCCCAAAAACCCCCCAAAACCCCCAAAATTCCAAAAAAAACCCCCCCAGAGACCCCCAAAAATCCCCTTAAAGACCCAAAATTCCCAAATAAAAGCCCCAAACCCCCTAAATCTCCTCAGGACCCCTGCAAAGCCACCCCTTAGCCCCGCCCACTCCCCCTCTAGCCCCGCCCATTTCCCCTTTAGCCCCGCCATCTCCCGGCCCTGCCGACCCAAATTCCCCCCCAAAAACCCCCCAAAACCCCCAAAATTCCAAAAAAAAACCCCCCAGAGACCCCCAAAAATCCCCTTAAAGACCCAAAATTCCCAAATAAAAGCCCCAAACCCCCTAAATCTCCTCAGGACCCCTGCAAAGCCACCCCTTAGCCCCGCCCATTTCCCCTTTAGCCCCGCCCCCTCCCGGCCCTGCCGACCCAAATTCCCCCCCAAAAACCCCCCAAAACCCCCAAAATTCCAAAAAAAACCCACCCAGAGACCCCCAAAAATCCCCTTAAAGACCCAAAATTCCCAAATAAAAGCCCCAAACCCCCTAAATCTCCTCAGGACCCCTGCAAAGCCACCCCTTAGCCCCGCCCATTTCCCCTTTAGCCCCGCCCCCTCCCGGCCCTGCCGACCCAAATTCCCCCCCAAAAACCCCCCAAAACCCCCAAAATTCCAGAAAAAACCCCCCAGAGACCCCCAAAAATCCCCTTAAAGACCCAACATTCCCAAATAAAAGCCCCAAACCCCCTAAATCTCCTCAGGACCCCTGCAAAGCCACCCCTTAGCCCCGCCCATTTCCCCTTTAGCCCCGCCCCCTCCCGGCCCTGCCGACCCAAATTCCCCCCCAAAAACCCCCCAAAACCCCCAAAATTCCAAAAAAACCCCCCCCAGAGACCCCCAAAAATCCCCTTAAAGACCCAAAATTCCCAAATAAAAGCCCCAAACCCCCTAAATCTCCTCAGGACCCCTGCAAAGCCACCCCTTAGCCCCGCCCACTCCCCCTCTAGCCCCGCCCATTTCCCCTTTAGCCCCGCCATCTCCCGGCCCTGCCGACCCAAATTCCCCCCCAAAAACCCCCCAAAACCCCCAAAATTCCAAAAAAAAACCCCCCAGAGACCCCCAAAAATCCCCTTAAAGACCCAAAATTCCCAAATAAAAGCCCCAAACCCCCTAAATCTCCTCAGGACCCCTGCAAAGCCACCCCTTAGCCCCGCCCACTCCCCCTCTAGCCCCGCCCATTTCCCCTTTAGCCCCGCCATCTCCCAGCCCTGCCGACCCAAATTCCCCCCCAAAAACCCCCCAAAACCCCCAAAATTCCAAAAAAAACCCCCCCAGAGACCCCCAAAAATCCCCTTAAAGACCCAAAATTCCCAAATAAAAGCCCCAAACCCCCTAAATCTCCTCAGGACCCCTGCAAAGCCACCCCTTAGCCCCGCCCACTCCCCCTCTAGCCCCGCCCATTTCCCCTTTAGCCCCGCCATCTCCCGGCCCTGCCGACCCAAATTCCCCCCCAAAAACCCCCCAAAACCCCCAAAATTCCAAAAAAACCCCACCCAGAGACCCCCAAAAATCCCCTTAAAGACCCAAAATTCCCAAATAAAAGCCCCAAACCCCCTAAATCTCCTCAGGACCCCTGCAAAGCCACCCCTTAGCCCCGCCCACTCCCCCTCTAGCCCCGCCCATTTCCCCTTTAGCCCCGCCATCTCCCGGCCCTGCCGACCCAAATTCCCCCCCAAAAACCCCCCAAAACCCCCAAAATTCCAAAAAAAAACCCCCCAGAGACCCCCAAAAATCCCCTTAAAGACCCAAAATTCCCAAATAAAAGCCCCAAACCCCCTAAATCTCCTCAGGACCCCTGCAAAGCCACCCCTTAGCCCCGCCCATTTCCCCTTTAGCCCCGCCCCCTCCCGGCCCTGCCGACCCAAATTCCCCCCCAAAAACCCCCCAAAACCCCCAAAATTCCAAAAAAAACCCACCCAGAGACCCCCAAAAATCCCCTTAAAGACCCAAAATTCCCAAATAAAAGCCCCAAACCCCCTAAATCTCCTCAGGACCCCTGCAAAGCCACCCCTTAGCCCCGCCCATTTCCCCTTTAGCCCCGCCCCCTCCCGGCCCTGCCGACCCAAATTCCCCCCCAAAAACCCCCCAAAACCCCCAAAATTCCAGAAAAAAACCCCCCAGAGACCCCCAAAAATCCCCTTAAAGACCCAAAATTCCCAAATAAAAGCCCCCAAACCCCCTAAATCTCCTCAGGACCCCTGCAAAGCCACCCCTTAGCCCCGCCCATTTCCCCTTTAGCCCCGCCCCCTCCCGGCCCTGCCGACCCAAATTCCCCCCCAAAAACCCCCCAAAACCCCCAAAATTCCAAAAAAAACCCACCCAGAGACCCCCAAAAATCCCCTTAAAGACCCAAAATTCCCAAATAAAAGCCCCAAACCCCCTAAATCTCCTCAGGACCCCTGCAAAGCCACCCCTTAGCCCCGCCCACTCCCCCTCTAGCCCCGCCCATTTCCCCTTTAGCCCCGCCCCCTCCCGGCCCTGCCGACCCAAATTCCCCCCCAAAAACCCCCCAAAACCCCCAAAATTCCAGAAAAAAACCCCCCAGAGACCCCCAAAAATCCCCTTAAAGACCCAAAATTCCCAAATAAAAGCCCCAAACCCCCTAAATCTCCTCAGGACCCCTGCAAAGCCACCCCTTAGCCCCGCCCATTTCCCCTTTAGCCCCGCCCCCTCCCGGCCCTGCCGACCCAAATTCCCCCCCAAAAACCCCCCAAAACCCCCAAAATTCCAAAAAAAACCCACCCAGAGACCCCCAAAAATCCCCTTAAAGACCCAAAATTCCCAAATAAAAGCCCCAAACCCCCTAAATCTCCTCAGGACCCCTGCAAAGCCACCCCTTAGCCCCGCCCATTTCCCCTTTAGCCCCGCCCCCTCCCGGCCCTGCCGACCCAAATTCCCCCCCAAAAACCCCCCAAAACCCCCAAAATTCCAGAAAAAAACCCCCCAGAGACCCCCAAAAATCCCCTTAAAGACCCAACATTCCCAAATAAAAGCCCCAAACCCCCTAAATCTCCTCAGGACCCCTGCAAAGCCACCCCTTAGCCCCGCCCATTTCCCCTTTAGCCCCGCCCCCTCCCGGCCCTGCCGACCCAAATTCCCCCCCAAAAACCCCCCAAAACCCCCAAAATTCCAAAAAAAACCCCCCCAGAGACCCCCAAAAATCCCCTTAAAGACCCAAAATTCCCAAATAAAAGCCCCAAACCCCCTAAATCTCCTCAGGACCCCTGCAAAGCCACCCCTTAGCCCCGCCCATTTCCTCTTTAGCCCCGCCCCCTCCCGGCCCTGCCGACCCAAATTCCCCCCCAAAAACCCCCCAAAACCCCCAAAATTCAAAAAAAAACCCCCCCAGAGACCCACAAAAATCCCCTTAAAGACCCAAAATTCCCAAATAAAAGCCCCAAACCCCCTAAATCTCCTCAGGACCCCTGCAAAGCCACCCCTTAGCCCCGCCCATTTCCCCTTTAGCCCCGCCCCCTCCCGGCCCTGCCGACCCAAATTCCCCCCCAAAAACCCCCCAAAACCCCCAAAATTCCAAAAAAAACCCCCCCGGAGACCCCCAAAAATCCCCTTAAAGACCCAAAATTCCCAAATAAAAGCCCCAAACCCCCTAAATCTCCTCAGGACCCCTGCAAAGCCACCCCTTAGCCCCGCCCACTCCCCCTCTAGCCCCGCCCATTTCCCCTTTAGCCCCGCCATCTCCCGGCCCTGCCGACCCAAATTCCCCCCCAAAAACCCCCCAAAACCCCCAAAATTCCAAAAAAAACCCCCCCAGAGACCCCCAAAAATCCCCTTAAAGACCCAAAATTCCCAAATAAAAGCCCCAAACCCCCTAAATCTCCTCAGGACCCCTGCAAAGCCACCCCTTAGCCCCGCCCATTTCCCCTTTAGCCCCGCCCCCTCCCGGCCCTGCCGACCCAAATTCCCCCCCAAAAACCCCCCAAAACCCCCAAAATTCCAAAAAAAACCCACCCAGAGACCCCCAAAAATCCCCTTAAAGACCCAAAATTCCCAAATAAAAGCCCCAAACCCCCTAAATCTCCTCAGGACCCCTGCAAAGCCACCCCTTAGCCCCGCCCATTTCCCCTTTAGCCCCGCCCCCTCCCGGCCCTGCCGACCCAAATTCCCCCCCAAAAACCCCCCAAAACCCCCAAAATTCCAAAAAAAAACCCCCCAGAGACCCCCAAAAATCCCCTTAAAGACCCAAAATTCCCAAATAAAAGCCCCAAACCCCCTAAATCTCCTCAGGACCCCTGCAAAGCCACCCCTTAGCCCCGCCCATTTCCCCTTTAGCCCCGCCCCCTCCCGGCCCTGCCGACCCAAATTCCCCCCCAAAAACCCCCCAAAACCCCCAAAATTCCAAAAAAAAACCCCCCAGAGACCCCCAAAAATCCCCTTAAAGACCCAAAATTCCCAAATAAAAGCCCCAAACCCCCTAAATCTCCTCAGGACCCCTGCAAAGCCACCCCTTAGCCCCGCCCACTCCCCCTCTAGCCCCGCCCATTTCCCCTTTAGCCCCGCCCCCTCCCGGCCCTGCAGACCCAAATTCCCCCCCAAAAACCCCCCAAAACCCCCAAAATTCCAGAAAAAAACCCCCCAGAGACCCCCAAAAATCCCCTTAAAGACCCAAAATTCCCAAATAAAAGCCCCAAACCCCCTAAATCTCCTCAGGACCCGTGCAAAGCCACCCCTTAGCCCCGCCCATTTCCCCTTTAGCCCCGCCCCCTCCCGGCCCTGCCGACCCAAATTCCCCCCCAAAAACCCCCCAAAACCCCCAAAATTCCAGAAAAAAACCCCCCAGAGACCCCCAAAAATCCCCTTAAAGACCCAACATTCCCAAATAAAAGCCCCAAACCCCCTAAATCTCCTCAGGACCCCTGCAAAGCCACCCCTTAGCCCCGCCCATTTCCCCTTTAGCCCCGCCCCCTCCCGGCCCTGCCGACCCAAATTCCCCCCCAAAAACCCCCCAAAACCCCCAAAATTCCAAAAATAACCCCCCCGGAGACCCCCAAAAATCCCCTTAAAGACCCAAAATTCCCAAATAAAAGCCCCAAACCCCCTAAATCTCCTCAGGACCCCTGCAAAGCCACCCCTTAGCCCCGCCCACTCCCCCTCTAGCCCCACCCATTTCCCCTTCAGCCCCGCCCCCTCCCGGCCCTGCCGACCCAAATTCCCCCCCAAAAACCCCCCAAAACCCCCAAAATTCCAAAAAAAAACCCCCCAGAGACCCCCAAAAATCCCCTTAAAGACCCAAAATTCCCAAATAAAAGCCCCAAACCCCCTAAATCTCCTCAGGACCCCTGCAAAGCCACCCCTTAGCCCCGCCCATTTCCCCTTTAGCCCCGCCCCCTCCCGGCCCTGCCGACCCAAATTCCCCCCCAAAAACCCCCCAAAACCCCCAAAATTCCAGAAAAAAACCCCCCAGAGACCCCCAAAAATCCCCTTAAAGACCCAAAATTCCCAAATAAAAGCCCCAAACCCCCTAAATCTCCTCAGGACCCCTGCAAAGCCACCCCTTAGCCCCGCCCATTTCCCCTTTAGCCCCGCCCCCTCCCGGCCCTGCCGACCCAAATTCCCCCCCAAAAACCCCCCAAAACCCCCAAAATTCCAAAAAAAAACCCCCCAGAGACCCCCAAAAATCCCCTTAAAGACCCAAAATTCCCAAATAAAAGCCCCAAACCCCCTAAATCTCCTCAGGACCCCTGCAAAGCCACCCCTTAGCCCCGCCCATTTCCTCTTTAGCCCCGCCCCCTCCCGGCCCTGCCGACCCAAATTCCCCCCCAAAAACCCCCCAAAACCCCCAAAATTCCAAAAAAAACCCCCCCAGAGACCCCCAAAAATCCCCTTAAAGACCCAAAATTCCCAAATAAAAGCCCCAAACCCCCTAAATCTCCTCAGGACCCCTGCAAAGCCACCCCTTAGCCCCGCCCATTTCCCCTTTAGCCCCGCCCCCTCCCGGCCCTGCCGACCCAAATTCCCCCCCAAAAACCCCCCAAAACCCCCAAAATTCCAAAAAAAAACCCCCCGAGACCCCCAAAAATCCCCTTAAAGACCCAAAATTCCCAAATAAAAGCCCCAAACCCCCTAAATCTCCTCAGGACCACTGCAAAGCCACCCCTTAGCCCCGCCCACTCCCCCTCTAGCCCCGCCCATTTCCCCTTTAGCCCCGCCATCTCCCGGCCCTGCCGACCCAAATTCCCCCCCAAAAACCCCCCAAAACCCCCAAAATTCCAAAAAAAACCCCCCCAGAGACCCCCAAAAATCCCCTTAAAGACCCAAAATTCCCAAATAAAAGCCCCAAACCCCCTAAATCTCCTCAGGACCCCTGCAAAGCCACCCCTTAGCCCCGCCCATTTCCCCTTTAGCCCCGCCCCCTCCCGGCCCTGCCGACCCAAATTCCCCCCCAAAAACCCCCCAAAACCCCCAAAATTCCAGAAAAAAACCCCCCAGAGACCCCCAAAAATCCCCTTAAAGACCCAACATTCCCAAATAAAAGCCCCAAACCCCCTAAATCTCCTCAGGACCCCTGCAAAGCCACCCCTTAGCCCCGCCCATTTCCCCTTTAGCCCCGCCCCCTCCCGGCCCTGCCGACCCAAATTCCCCCCCAAAAACCCCCCAAAACCCCCAAAATTCCAAAAAAAACCCCCCCGGAGACCCCCAAAAATCCCCTTAAAGACCCAAAATTCCCAAATAAAAGCCCCAAACCCCCTAAATCTCCTCAGGACCCCTGCAAAGCCACCCCTTAGCCCCGCCCACTCCCCCTCTAGCCCCGCCCATTTCCCCTTTAGCCCCGCCCCCTCCCGGCCCTGCCGACCCAAATTCCCCCCCAAAAACCCCCCAAAACCCCCAAAATTCCAAAAAAAACCCCCCCAGAGACCCCCAAAAATCCCCTTAAAGACCCAAAATTCCCAAATAAAAGCCCCAAACCCCCTAAATCTCCCCAGGACCCCTGCAAAGCCACCCCTTAGCCCCGCCCATTTCCCCTTTAGCCCCGCCCCCTCCCGGCCCTGCCGACCCAAATTCCCCCCAAAAACCCCCCAAAACCCCCAAAATTCCAAAAAAAACCCCCCCAGAGACCCCCAAAAATCCCCTTAAAGACCCAAAATTCCCAAATAAAAGCCCCAAACCCCCTAAATCTCCTCAGGACCCCTGCAAAGCCACCCCTTAGCCCCGCCCACTCCCCCTCTAGCCCCACCCATTTCCCCTTCAGCCCCGCCCCCTCCCGGCCCTGCCGACCCAAATTCCCCCCCAAAAACCCCCCAAAACCCCCAAAATTCCAGAAAAAAACCCCCCAGAGACCCCCAAAAATCCCCTTAAAGACCCAAAATTCCCAAATAAAAGCCCCAAACCCCCTAAATCTCCTCAGGACCCCTGCAAAGCCACCCCTTAGCCCCGCCCATTTCCCCTTTAGCCCCGCCCCCTCCCGGCCCTGCCGACCCAAATTCCCCCCCAAAAACCCCCCAAAACCCCCAAAATTCCAGAAAAAAACCCCCCAGAGACCCCCAAAAATCCCCTTAAAGACCCAAAATTCCCAAATAAAAGCCCCAAACCCCCTAAATCTCCTCAGGACCCCTGCAAAGCCACCCCTTAGCCCCGCCCATTTCCCCTTTAGCCCCGCCCCCTCCCGGCCCTGCCGACCCAAATTCCCCCCCAAAAACCCCCCAAAACCCCCAAAATTCCAAAAAAAAACCCCCCAGAGACCCCCAAAAATCCCCTTAAAGACCCAAAATTCCCAAATAAAAGCCCCAAACCCCCTAAATCTCCTCAGGACCCCTGCAAAGCCACCCCTTAGCCCCGCCCATTTCCTCTTTAGCCCCGCCCCCTCCCGGCCCTGCCGACCCAAATTCCCCCCCAAAAACCCCCCAAAACCCCCAAAATTCCAAAAAAACCCCCCCAGAGACCCCCAAAAATCCCCTTAAAGACCCAAAATTCCCAAATAAAAGCCCCAAACCCCCTAAATCTCCTCAGGACCCCTGCAAAGCCACCCCTTAGCGACGCCCATTTCCCCTTTAGCCCCGCCCCCTCCCGGCCCTGCCGACCCAAATTCCCCCCCAAAAACCCCCCAAAACCCCCAAAATTCCAAAAAAAAACCCCCCGAGACCCCCAAAAATCCCCTTAAAGACCCAAAATTCCCAAATAAAAGCCCCAAACCCCCTAAATCTCCTCAGGACCACTGCAAAGCCACCCCTTAGCCCCGCCCACTCCCCCTCTAGCCCCGCCCATTTCCCCTTTAGCCCCGCCATCTCCCGGCCCTGCCGACCCAAATTCCCCCCCAAAAACCCCCCAAAACCCCCAAAATTCCAAAAAAAACCCCCCCAGAGACCCCCAAAAATCCCCTTAAAGACCCAAAATTCCCAAATAAAAGCCCCAAACCCCCTAAATCTCCTCAGGACCCCTGCAAAGCCACCCCTTAGCCCCGCCCACTCCCCCTCTAGCCCCGCCCATTTCCCCTTTAGCCCCGCCCCCTCCCGGCCCTGCCGACCCAAATTCCCCCCCAAAAACCCCCCAAAACCCCCAAAATTCCAAAAAAAAACCCCCCAGAGACCCCCAAAAATCCCCTTAAAGACCCAAAATTCCCAAATAAAAGCCCCAAACCCCCTAAATCTCCTCAGGACCCCTGCAAAGCCACCCCTTAGCCCCGCCCATTTCCCCTTTAGCCCCGCCCCCCTCCCGGCCCTGCCGACCCAAATTCCCCCCCAAAAACCCCCCAAAACCCCCAAAATTCCAAAAAAAAACCCCCCCAGAGACCCCCAAAAATCCCCTTAAAGACCCAAAATTCCCAAATAAAAGCCCCAAACCCCCTAAATCTCCTCAGGACCCCTGCAAAGCCACCCCTTAGCCCCGCCCATTTCCCCTTTAGCCCCGCCCCCTCCCGGCCCTGCCGACCCAAATTCCCCCCCAAAAACCCCCCAAAACCCCCAAAATTCCAAAAAAAACCCCCCCAGAGACCCCCAAAAATCCCCTTAAAGACCCAAAATTCCCAAATAAAAGCCCCAAACCCCCTAAATCTCCTCAGGACCCCTGCAAAGCCACCCCTTAGCCCCGCCCATTTCCCCTTTAGCCCCGCCCCCTCCCGGCCCTGCCGACCCAAATTCCCCCCAAAACCCCCAAAATTCCAAAAAAAACCCCCCCAGAGACCCCCAAAAATCCCCTTAAAGACCCAAAATTCCCAAATAAAAGCCCCAAACCCCCTAAATCTCCTCAGGACCCCTGCAAAGCCACCCCTTAGCCCCGCCCACTCCCCCTCTAGCCCCACCCATTTCCCCTTCAGCCCCGCCCCCTCCCGGCCCTGCCGACCCAAATTCCCCCCCAAAAACCCCCCAAAACCCCCAAAATTCCAGAAAAAAACCCCCCAGAGACCCCCAAAAATCCCCTTAAAGACCCAAAATTCCCAAATAAAAGCCCCAAACCCCCTAAATCTCCTCAGGACCCCTGCAAAGCCACCCCTTAGCCCCGCCCATTTCCCCTTTAGCCCCGCCCCCTCCCGGCCCTGCCGACCCAAATTCCCCCCCAAAAACCCCCAAAAACCCCCAAAATTCCAAAAAAAAACCCCCCAGAGACCCCCAAAAATCCCCTTAAAGACCCAAAATTCCCAAATAAAAGCCCCAAATCCCCTAAATCTCCTCAGGACCCCTGCAAATCCACCCCTTAGCCCCGCCCATTTCCCCTTTAGCCCCGCCCCCTCCCGGCCCTGCCGACCCAAATTCCCCCCCAAAAACCCCCCAAAACCCCCAAAATTCCAAAAAAAACCCCCCCAGAGACCCCCAAAAATCCCCTTAAAGACCCAAAATTCCCAAATAAAAGCCCCAAACCCCCTAAATCTCCTCAGGACCCCTGCAAAGCCACCCCTTAGCCCCGCCCATTTCCCCTTTAGCCCCGCCCCCTCCCGGCCCTGCCGACCCAAATTCCCCCCCAAAAACCCCCCAAAACCCCCAAAATTCCAAAAAAAACCCCCCCAGAGACCCCCAAAAATCCCCTTAAAGACCCAAAATTCCCAAATAAAAGCCCCAAACCCCCTAAATCTCCTCAGGACCCCTGCAAATCCACCCCTTAGCCCCGCCCATTTCCCCTTTAGCCCCGCCCCCTCCCGGCCCTGCCGACCCAAATTCCCCCCCAAAAACCCCCCAAAACCCCCAAAATTCCAAAAAAAACCCCCCCAGAGACCCCCAAAAATCCCCTTAAAGACCCAAAATTCCCAAATAAAAGCCCCAAACCCCCTAAATCTCCTCAGGACCCCTGCAAAGCCACCCCTTAGCCCCGCCCACTCCCCCTCTAGCCCCGCCCATTTCCCCTTTAGCCCCGCCATCTCCCGGCCCTGCCGACCCAAATTCCCCCCCAAAAACCCCCCAAAACCCCCAAAATTCCAAAAAAAAAACCCCCCAGAGACCCCCAAAAATCCCCTTAAAGACCCCAAAATTCCCAAATAAAAGCCCCAAACCCCCTAAATCTCCTCAGGACCCCTGCAAAGCCACCCCTTAGCCCCGCCCATTTCCCCTTTAGCCCCGCCCCCTCCCGGCCCTGCCGACCCAAATTCCCCCCCAAAAACCCCCCAAAACCCCCAAAATTCCAAAAAAAACCCACCCAGAGACCCCCAAAAATCCCCTTAAAGACCCAAAATTCCCAAATAAAAGCCCCAAACCCCCTAAATCTCCTCAGGACCCCTGCAAAGCCACCCCTTAGCCCCGCCCATTTCCCCTTTAGCCCCGCCCCCTCCCGGCCCTGCCGACCCAAATTCCCCCCCAAAAACCCCCCAAAACCCCCAAAATTCCAGAAAAAAACCCCCCAGAGACCCCCAAAAATCCCCTTAAAGACCCAACATTCCCAAATAAAAGCCCCAAACCCCCTAAATCTCCTCAGGACCCCTGCAAAGCCACCCCTTAGCCCCGCCCATTTCCCCTTTAGCCCCGCCCCCCTCCCGGCCCTGCCGACCCAAATTCCCCCCCAAAAACCCCCCAAAACCCCCAAAATTCCAAAAAAAAACCCCCCCAGAGACCCCCAAAAATCCCCTTAAAGACCCAAAATTCCCAAATAAAAGCCCCAAACCCCCTAAATCTCCTCAGGACCCCTGCAAAGCCACCCCTTAGCCCCGCCCACTCCCCCTCTAGCCCCGCCCATTTCCCCTTTAGCCCCGCCATCTCCCGGCCCTGCCGACCCAAATTCCCCCCCAAAAACCCCCCAAAACCCCCAAAATTCCAAAAAAAAACCCCCCAGAGACCCCCAAAAATCCCCTTAAAGACCCAAAATTCCCAAATAAAAGCCCCAAACCCCCTAAATCTCCTCAGGACCCCTGCAAAGCCACCCCTTAGCCCCGCCCACTCCCCCTCTAGCCCCGCCCATTTCCCCTTTAGCCCCGCCATCTCCCAGCCCTGCCGACCCAAATTCCCCCCCAAAAAACCCCCCAAAACCCCCAAAATTCCAAAAAAAAACCCCCCCAGAGACCCCCAAAAATCCCCTTAAAGACCCAAAATTCCCAAATAAAAGCCCCAAACCCCCTAAATCTCCTCAGGACCCCTGCAAAGCCACCCCTTAGCCCCGCCCACTCCCCCTCTAGCCCCGCCCATTTCCCCTTTAGCCCCGCCATCTCCCGGCCCTGCCGACCCAAATTCCCCCCCAAAAACCCCCCAAAACCCCCAAAATTCCAAAAAAACCCCACCCAGAGACCCCCAAAAATCCCCTTAAAGACCCAAAATTCCCAAATAAAAGCCCCAAACCCCCTAAATCTCCTCAGGACCCCTGCAAAGCCACCCCTTAGCCCCGCCCACTCCCCCTCTAGCCCCGCCCATTTCCCCTTTAGCCCCGCCATCTCCCGGCCCTGCCGACCCAAATTCCCCCCCCAAAAACCCCCCAAAACCCCCAAAATTCCAAAAAAAAACCCCCCAGAGACCCCCAAAAATCCCCTTAAAGACCCAAAATTCCCAAATAAAAGCCCCAAACCCCCTAAATCTCCTCAGGACCCCTGCAAAGCCACCCCTTAGCCCCGCCCATTTCCCCTTTAGCCCCGCCCCCTCCCGGCCCTGCCGACCCAAATTCCCCCCCAAAAACCCCCCAAAACCCCCAAAATTCCAAAAAAAAACCCACCCAGAGACCCCCAAAAATCCCCTTAAAGACCCAAAATTCCCAAATAAAAGCCCCAAACCCCCTAAATCTCCTCAGGACCCCTGCAAAGCCACCCCTTAGCCCCGCCCATTTCCCCTTTAGCCCCGCCCCCTCCCGGCCCTGCCGACCCAAATTCCCCCCCAAAAACCCCCCAAAACCCCCAAAATTCCAGAAAAAAACCCCCCAGAGACCCCCAAAAATCCCCTTAAAGACCCAAAATTCCCAAATAAAAGCCCCAAACCCCCTAAATCTCCTCAGGACCCCTGCAAAGCCACCCCTTAGCCCCGCCCATTTCCCCTTTAGCCCCGCCCCCTCCCGGCCCTGCCGACCCAAATTCCCCCCCAAAAACCCCCCAAAACCCCCAAAATTCCAAAAAAAAACCCACCCAGAGACCCCCAAAAATCCCCTTAAAGACCCAAAATTCCCAAATAAAAGCCCCAAACCCCCTAAATCTCCTCAGGACCCCTGCAAAGCCACCCCTTAGCCCCGCCCACTCCCCCTCTAGCCCCGCCCATTTCCCCTTTAGCCCCGCCATCTCCCGGCCCTGCCGACCCAAATTCCCCCCCAAAAACCCCCCAAAACCCCCAAAATTCCAAAAAAAAAACCCCCCAGAGACCCCCAAAAATCCCCTTAAAGACCCAAAATTCCCAAATAAAAGCCCCAAACCCCCTAAATCTCCTCAGGACCCCTGCAAAGCCACCCCTTAGCCCCGCCCATTTCCCCTTTAGCCCCGCCCCCTCCCGGCCCTGCCGACCCAAATTCCCCCCCAAAAACCCCCCAAAACCCCCAAAATTCCAAAAAAAAACCCCCCAGAGACCCCCAAAAATCCCCTTAAAGACCCAAAATTCCCAAATAAAAGCCCCAAACCCCCTAAATCTCCTCAGGACCCCTGCAAAGCCACCCCTTAGCCCCGCCCACACCCCCTCTAGCCCCGCCCATTTCCCCTTTAGCCCCGCCATCTCCCAGCCCTGCCGACCCAAATTCCCCCCCCAAAAACCCCCCAAAACCCCCAAAATTCCAAAAAAAAACCCCCCCAGAGACCCCCAAAAATCCCCTTAAAGACCCAAAATTCCCAAATAAAAGCCCCAAACCCCCTAAATCTCCTCAGGACCCCTGCAAAGCCACCCCTTAGCCCCGCCCACTCCCCCTCTAGCCCCGCCCATTTCCCCTTTAGCCCCGCCATCTCCCGGCCCTGCCGACCCAAATTCCCCCCCAAAAACCCCCCAAAACCCCCAAAATTCCAAAAAAAAACCCACCCAGAGACCCCCAAAAATCCCCTTAAAGACCCAAAATTCCCAAATAAAAGCCCCAAACCCCCTAAATCTCCTCAGGACCCCTGCAAAGCCACCCCTTAGCCCCGCCCATTTCCCCTTTAGCCCCGCCCCCTCCCGGCCCTGCCGACCCAAATTCCCCCCCAAAAACCCCCCAAAACCCCCAAAATTCCAAAAAAAACCCACCCAGAGACCCCCAAAAATCCCCTTAAAGACCCAAAATTCCCAAATAAAAGCCCCAAACCCCCTAAATCTCCTCAGGACCCCTGCAAAGCCACCCCTTAGCCCCGCCCATTTCCCCTTTAGCCCCGCCCCCTCCCGGCCCTGCCGACCCAAATTCCCCCCCAAAAACCCCCCAAAACCCCCAAAATTCCAAAAAAAAACCCACCCAGAGACCCCCAAAAATCCCCTTAAAGACCCAAAATTCCCAAATAAAAGCCCCAAACCCCCTAAATCTCCTCAGGACCCCTGCAAAGCCACCCCTTAGCCCCGCCCACTCCCCCTCTAGCCCCGCCCATTTCCCCTTTAGCCCCGCCATCTCCCGGCCCTGCCGACCCAAATTCCCCCCCAAAAACCCCCCAAAACCCCCAAAATTCCAAAAAAAAACCCCCCAGAGACCCCCAAAAATCCCCTTAAAGACCCAAAATTCCCAAATAAAAGCCCCAAACCCCCTAAATCTCCTCAGGACCCCTGCAAAGCCACCCCTTAGCCCCGCCCATTTCCCCTTTAGCCCCGCCCCCCTCCCGGCCCTGCCGACCCAAATTCCCCCCCAAAAACCCCCCAAAACCCCCAAAATTCCAAAAAAAACCCACCCAGAGACCCCCAAAAATCCCCTTAAAGACCCAAAATTCCCAAATAAAAGCCCCAAACCCCCTAAATCTCCTCAGGACCCCTGCAAAGCCACCCCTTAGCCCCGCCCATTTCCCCTTTAGCCCCGCCCCCTCCCGGCCCTGCCGACCCAAATTCCCCCCCAAAAACCCCCCAAAACCCCCAAAATTCCAAAAAAAAACCCACCCAGAGACCCCCAAAAATCCCCTTAAAGACCCAAAATTCCCAAATAAAAGCCCCAAACCCCCTAAATCTCCTCAGGACCCCTGCAAAGCCACCCCTTAGCCCCGCCCATTTCCCCTTTAGCCCCGCCCCCTCCCGGCCCTGCCGACCCAAATTCCCCCCCAAAAACCCCCCAAAACCCCCAAAATTCCAGAAAAAAACCCCCCAGAGACCCCCAAAAATCCCCTTAAAGACCCAAAATTCCCAAATAAAAGCCCCAAACCCCCTAAATCTCCTCAGGACCCCTGCAAAGCCACCCCTTAGCCCCGCCCATTTCCCCTTTAGCCCCGCCCCCTCCCGGCCCTGCCGACCCAAATTCCCCCCCAAAAACCCCCCAAAACCCCCAAAAATTCCAAAAAAAAACCCACCCAGAGACCCCCAAAAATCCCCTTAAAGACCCAAAATTCCCAAATAAAAGCCCCAAACCCCCTAAATCTCCTCAGGACCCCTGCAAAGCCACCCCTTAGCCCCGCCCACTCCCCCTCTAGCCCCGCCCATTTCCCCTTTAGCCCCGCCATCTCCCGGCCCTGCCGACCCAAATTCCCCCCCAAAAACCCCCCAAAACCCCCAAAATTCCAAAAAAAAACCCCCCAGAGACCCCCAAAAATCCCCTTAAAGACCCAAAATTCCCAAATAAAAGCCCCAAACCCCCTAAATCTCCTCAGGACCCCTGCAAAGCCACCCCTTAGCCCCGCCCATTTCCCCTTTAGCCCCGCCCCCTCCCGGCCCTGCCGACCCAAATTCCCCCCCAAAAACCCCCCAAAAACCCCCAAAATTCCAGAAAAACCCAAAAATCCCCTTAAAGACCCAAAATTCCCAAATAAAAGCCCCAAACCCCCTAAATCTCCTCAGGACCCCTGCAAAGCCACCCCTTAGCCCCGCCCATTTCCCCTTTAGCCCCGCCCCCTCCCGGCCCTGCCGACCCAAATTCCCCCCCAAAAACCCCCCAAAACCCCCAAAATTCCAAAAAAAACCCACCCAGAGACCCCCAAAAATCCCCTTAAAGACCCAAAATTCCCAAATAAAAGCCCCAAACCCCCTAAATCTCCTCAGGACCCCTGCAAAGCCACCCCTTAGCCCCGCCCATTTCCCCTTTAGCCCCGCCCCCTCCGGCCCTGCCGACCCAAATTCCCCCCCAAAAACCCCCCAAAACCCCCAAAATTCCAGAAAAAAACCCCCCAGAGACCCCCAAAAATCCCCTTAAAGACCCAACATTCCCAAATAAAAGCCCCAAACCCCCTAAATCTCCTCAGGACCCCTGCAAAGCCACCCCTTAGCCCCGCCCATTTCCCTTTAGCCCCGCCCCCTCCCGGCCCTGCCGACCCAAATTCCCCCCCAAAAACCCCCCAAAACCCCCAAAATTCCAAAAAAAACCCCCCCAGAGACCCCCAAAAATCCCCTTAAAGACCCAAAATTCCCAAATAAAAGCCCCAAACCCCCTAAATCTCCTCAGGACCCCTGCAAAGCCACCCCTTAGCCCCGCCCCACTCCCCCTCTAGCCCCGCCATTTCCCCTTTAGCCCCGCCATCTCCCGGCCCTGCCGACCCCAAATTCCCCCCCAAAAACCCCCCAAAACCCCCAAAATTCCAAAAAAAAACCCCCCAGAGACCCCCAAAAATCCCCTTAAAGACCCAAAATTCCCAAATAAAAGCCCCAAACCCCCTAAATCTCCTCAGGACCCCTGCAAAGCCACCCCTTAGCCCCGCCCACTCCCCCTCTAGCCCCGCCCATTTCCCCTTAAGCCCCGCCATCTCCCAGCCCTGCCGACCCAAATTCCCCCCCAAAAACCCCCCAAAACCCCCAAAATTCCAAAAAAACCCCCCCAGAGACCCCCAAAAATCCCCTTAAAGACCCCAAAATTCCCAAATAAAAGCCCCAAACCCCCTAAATCTCCTCAGGACCCCTGCAAAGCCACCCCTTAGCCCCGCCCACTCCCCCTCTAGCCCCGCCCATTTCCCCTTTAGCCCCGCCATCTCCCGCCCTGCCGACCCAAATTCCCCCCCAAAAACCCCCCAAAACCCCAAAATTCCAAAAAAACCCCACCCAGAGACCCCCAAAAATCCCCTTAAAGACCCAAAATTCCCAAATAAAAGCCCCAAACCCCCTAAATCTCCTCAGGACCCCTGCAAAGCCACCCCTTAGCCCCGCCCACTCCCCCTCTAGCCCCGCCCATTTCCCCTTTAGCCCCGCCATCTCCCGGCCCTGCCGACCCAAATTCCCCCCCAAAAACCCCCCAAAACCCCCAAAATTCCAAAAAAAAACCCCCCAGAGACCCCCAAAAATCCCCTTAAAGACCCAAAATTCCCAAATAAAAGCCCCAAACCCCCTAAATCTCCTCAGGACCCCTGCAAAGCCACCCCTTAGCCCCGCCCATTTCCCCTTTAGCCCCGCCCCCTCCCGGCCCTGCCGACCCAAATTCCCCCCCAAAAACCCCCCAAAACCCCCAAAATTCCAAAAAAAACCCACCCAGAGACCCCCAAAAATCCCCTTAAAGACCCAAAATTCCCAAATAAAAGCCCCAAACCCCCTAAATCTCCTCAGGACCCCTGCAAAGCCACCCCTTAGCCCCGCCCATTTCCCCTTTAGCCCCGCCCCCTCCCGGCCCTGCCGACCCAAATTCCCCCCCAAAACCCCCCAAAACCCCCAAAATTCCAGAAAAAAACCCCCCAGAGACCCCCAAAAATCCCCTTAAAGACCCAAAATTCCCAAATAAAAGCCCCAAACCCCCTAAATCTCCTCAGGACCCCTGCAAAGCCACCCCTTAGCCCCGCCCATTTCCCCTTTAGCCCCGCCCCCTCCCGGCCCTGCCGACCCAAATTCCCCCCCAAAAACCCCCCAAAACCCCCAAAATTCCAAAAAAAACCCACCCAGAGACCCCCAAAAATCCCCTTAAAGACCCAAAATTCCCAAATAAAAGCCCCAAACCCCCTAAATCTCCTCAGGACCCCTGCAAAGCCACCCCTTAGCCCCGCCCACTCCCCCTCTAGCCCCGCCCATTTCCCCTTTAGCCCCGCCATCTCCCGGCCCTGCCGACCCAAATTCCCCCCCAAAAACCCCCCAAAACCCCCAAAATTCCAAAAAAAAACCCCCCAGAGACCCCCAAAAATCCCCTTAAAGACCCAAAATTCCCAAATAAAAGCCCCAAACCCCCTAAATCTCCTCAGGACCCCTGCAAAGCCACCCCTTAGCCCCGCCCATTTCCCCTTTAGCCCCGCCCCCTCCCGGCCCTGCCGACCCAAATTCCCCCCCAAAAACCCCCCAAAACCCCCAAAATTCCAAAAAAAAACCCCCCAGAGACCCCCAAAAATCCCCTTAAAGACCCAAAATTCCCAAATAAAAGCCCCAAACCCCCTAAATCTCCTCAGGACCCCTGCAAAGCCACCCCTTAGCCCCGCCCACACCCCCTCTAGCCCCGCCCATTTCCCCTTTAGCCCCGCCATCTCCCAGCCCTGCCGACCCAAATTCCCCCCCAAAAACCCCCCAAAACCCCCAAAATTCCAAAAAAAACCCCCCCAGAGACCCCCAAAAATCCCCTTAAAGACCCAAAATTCCCAAATAAAAGCCCCAAACCCCCTAAATCTCCTCAGGACCCCTGCAAAGCCACCCCTTAGCCCCGCCCACTCCCCCTCTAGCCCCGCCCATTTCCCCTTTAGCCCCGCCATCTCCCGGCCCTGCCGACCCAAATTCCCCCCCAAAAACCCCCCAAAACCCCCAAAATTCCAAAAAAAACCCACCCAGAGACCCCCAAAAATCCCCTTAAAGACCCAAAATTCCCAAATAAAAGCCCCAAACCCCCTAAATCTCCTCAGGACCCCTGCAAAGCCACCCCTTAGCCCCGCCCACTCCCCCTCTAGCCCCGCCCATTTCCCCTTTAGCCCCGCCATCTCCCGGCCCTGCCGACCCAAATTCCCCCCCAAAAACCCCCCAAAACCCCCAAAATTCCAAAAAAAAACCCCCCAGAGACCCCCAAAAATCCCCTTAAAGACCCAAAATTCCCAAATAAAAGCCCCAAACCCCCTAAATCTCCTCAGGACCCCTGCAAAGCCACCCCTTAGCCCCGCCCATTTCCCCTTTAGCCCCGCCCCCTCCCGGCCCTGCCGACCCAAATTCCCCCCCAAAAACCCCCCAAAACCCCCAAAATTCCAAAAAAAACCCACCCAGAGACCCCCAAAAATCCCCTTAAAGACCCAAAATTCCCAAATAAAAGCCCCAAACCCCCTAAATCTCCTCAGGACCCCTGCAAAGCCACCCCTTAGCCCCGCCCATTTCCCCTTTAGCCCCGCCCCCTCCCGGCCCTGCCGACCCAAATTCCCCCCCAAAAACCCCCCAAAACCCCCAAAATTCCAAAAAAAACCCACCCAGAGACCCCCAAAAATCCCCTTAAAGACCCAAAATTCCCAAATAAAAGCCCCAAACCCCCTAAATCTCCTCAGGACCCCTGCAAAGCCACCCCTTAGCCCCGCCCACTCCCCCTCTAGCCCCGCCCATTTCCCCTTTAGCCCCGCCATCTCCCGGCCCTGCCGACCCAAATTCCCCCCCAAAAACCCCCCAAAACCCCCAAAATTCCAAAAAAAAACCCCCCAGAGACCCCCAAAAATCCCCTTAAAGACCCAAAATTCCCAAATAAAAGCCCCAAACCCCCTAAATCTCCTCAGGACCCCTGCAAAGCCACCCCTTAGCCCCGCCCATTTCCCCTTTAGCCCCGCCCCCTCCCGGCCCTGCCGACCCAAATTCCCCCCCAAAAACCCCCCAAAACCCCCAAAATTCCAAAAAAAACCCACCCAGAGACCCCCAAAAATCCCCTTAAAGACCCAAAATTCCCAAATAAAAGCCCCAAACCCCCTAAATCTCCTCAGGACCCCTGCAAAGCCACCCCTTAGCCCCGCCCATTTCCCCTTTAGCCCCGCCCCCTCCCGGCCCTGCCGACCCAAATTCCCCCCCAAAAACCCCCCAAAACCCCCAAAATTCCAAAAAAAACCCACCCAGAGACCCCCAAAAATCCCCTTAAAGACCCAAAATTCCCAAATAAAAGCCCCAAACCCCCTAAATCTCCTCAGGACCCCTGCAAAGCCACCCCTTAGCCCCGCCCATTTCCCCTTTAGCCCCGCCCCCTCCCGGCCCTGCCGACCCAAATTCCCCCCCAAAAACCCCCCAAAACCCCCAAAATTCCAGAAAAAAACCCCCCAGAGACCCCCAAAAATCCCCTTAAAGACCCAAAATTCCCAAATAAAAGCCCCAAACCCCCTAAATCTCCTCAGGACCCCTGCAAAGCCACCCCTTAGCCCCGCCCATTTCCCCTTTAGCCCCGCCCCCTCCCGGCCCTGCCGACCCAAATTCCCCCCCAAAAACCCCCCAAAACCCCCAAAATTCCAAAAAAAACCCACCCAGAGACCCCCAAAAATCCCCTTAAAGACCCAAAATTCCCAAATAAAAGCCCCAAACCCCCTAAATCTCCTCAGGACCCCTGCAAAGCCACCCCTTAGCCCCGCCCACTCCCCCTCTAGCCCCGCCCATTTCCCCTTTAGCCCCGCCATCTCCCGGCCCTGCCGACCCAAATTCCCCCCCAAAAACCCCCCAAAACCCCCAAAATTCCAAAAAAAAACCCCCCAGAGACCCCCAAAAATCCCCTTAAAGACCCAAAATTCCCAAATAAAAGCCCCAAACCCCCTAAATCTCCTCAGGACCCCTGCAAAGCCACCCCTTAGCCCCGCCCATTTCCCCTTTAGCCCCGCCCCCTCCCGGCCCTGCCGACCCAAATTCCCCCCCAAAAACCCCCCAAAACCCCCAAAATTCCAAAAAAAAACCCCCCAGAGACCCCCAAAAATCCCCTTAAAGACCCAAAATTCCCAAATAAAAGCCCCAAACCCCCTAAATCTCCTCAGGACCCCTGCAAAGCCACCCCTTAGCCCCGCCCACACCCCCTCTAGCCCCGCCCATTTCCCCTTTAGCCCCGCCATCTCCCAGCCCTGCCGACCCAAATTCCCCCCCAAAAACCCCCCAAAACCCCCAAAATTCCAAAAAAAACCCCCCCAGAGACCCCCAAAAATCCCCTTAAAGACCCAAAATTCCCAAATAAAAGCCCCAAACCCCCTAAATCTCCTCAGGACCCCTGCAAAGCCACCCCTTAGCCCCGCCCACTCCCCCTCTAGCCCCGCCCATTTCCCCTTTAGCCCCGCCATCTCCCGGCCCTGCCGACCCAAATTCCCCCCCAAAAACCCCCCAAAACCCCCAAAATTCCAAAAAAAACCCACCCAGAGACCCCCAAAAATCCCCTTAAAGACCCAAAATTCCCAAATAAAAGCCCCAAACCCCCTAAATCTCCTCAGGACCCCTGCAAAGCCACCCCTTAGCCCCGCCCACTCCCCCTCTAGCCCCGCCCATTTCCCCTTTAGCCCCGCCATCTCCCGGCCCTGCCGACCCAAATTCCCCCCCAAAAACCCCCCAAAACCCCCAAAATTCCAAAAAAAACCCCCCCAGAGACCCCCAAAAATCCCCTTAAAGACCCAAAATTCCCAAATAAAAGCCCCAAACCCCCTAAATCTCCTCAGGACCCCTGCAAAGCCACCCCTTAGCCCCGCCCACTCCCCCTCTAGCCCCGCCCATTTCCCCTTTAGCCCCGCCATCTCCCGGCCCTGCCGACCCAAATTCCCCCCCAAAAACCCCCCAAAACCCCCAAAATTCCAAAAAAAACCCACCCAGAGACCCCCAAAAATCCCCTTAAAGACCCAAAATTCCCAAATAAAAGCCCCAAACCCCCTAAATCTCCTCAGGACCCCTGCAAAGCCACCCCTTAGCCCCGCCCACTCCCCCTCTAGCCCCGCCCATTTCCCCTTTAGCCCCGCCATCTCCCGGCCCTGCCGACCCAAATTCCCCCCCAAAAACCCCCCAAAACCCCCAAAATTCCAAAAAAAAACCCCCCAGAGACCCCCAAAAATCCCCTTAAAGACCCAAAATTCCCAAATAAAAGCCCCAAACCCCCTAAATCTCCTCAGGACCCCTGCAAAGCCACCCCTTAGCCCCGCCCATTTCCCCTTTAGCCCCGCCCCCTCCCGGCCCTGCCGACCCAAATTCCCCCCCAAAAACCCCCCAAAACCCCCAAAATTCCAAAAAAAACCCACCCAGAGACCCCCAAAAATCCCCTTAAAGACCCAAAATTCCCAAATAAAAGCCCCAAACCCCCTAAATCTCCTCAGGACCCCTGCAAAGCCACCCCTTAGCCCCGCCCATTTCCCCTTTAGCCCCGCCCCCTCCCGGCCCTGCCGACCCAAATTCCCCCCCAAAAACCCCCCAAAACCCCCAAAATTCCAGAAAAAAACCCCCCAGAGACCCCCAAAAATCCCCTTAAAGACCCAAAATTCCCAAATAAAAGCCCCAAACCCCCTAAATCTCCTCAGGACCCCTGCAAAGCCACCCCTTAGCCCCGCCCATTTCCCCTTTAGCCCCGCCCCCTCCCGGCCCTGCCGACCCAAATTCCCCCCCAAAAACCCCCCAAAACCCCCAAAATTCCAAAAAAAACCCACCCAGAGACCCCCAAAAATCCCCTTAAAGACCCAAAATTCCCAAATAAAAGCCCCAAACCCCCTAAATCTCCTCAGGACCCCTGCAAAGCCACCCCTTAGCCCCGCCCACTCCCCCTCTAGCCCCGCCCATTTCCCCTTTAGCCCCGCCATCTCCCGGCCCTGCCGACCCAAATTCCCCCCCAAAAACCCCCCAAAACCCCCAAAATTCCAAAAAAAAACCCCCCAGAGACCCCCAAAAATCCCCTTAAAGACCCAAAATTCCCAAATAAAAGCCCCAAACCCCCTAAATCTCCTCAGGACCCCTGCAAAGCCACCCCTTAGCCCCGCCCATTTCCCCTTTAGCCCCGCCCCCTCCCGGCCCTGCCGACCCAAATTCCCCCCCAAAAACCCCCCAAAACCCCCAAAATTCCAAAAAAAAACCCCCCAGAGACCCCCAAAAATCCCCTTAAAGACCCAAAATTCCCAAATAAAAGCCCCAAACCCCCTAAATCTCCTCAGGACCCCTGCAAAGCCACCCCTTAGCCCCGCCCACACCCCCTCTAGCCCCGCCCATTTCCCCTTTAGCCCCGCCATCTCCCAGCCCTGCCGACCCAAATTCCCCCCCAAAAACCCCCCAAAACCCCCAAAATTCCAAAAAAAACCCCCCCAGAGACCCCCAAAAATCCCCTTAAAGACCCAAAATTCCCAAATAAAAGCCCCAAACCCCCTAAATCTCCTCAGGACCCCTGCAAAGCCACCCCTTAGCCCCGCCCACTCCCCCTCTAGCCCCGCCCATTTCCCCTTTAGCCCCGCCATCTCCCGGCCCTGCCGACCCAAATTCCCCCCCAAAAACCCCCCAAAACCCCCAAAATTCCAAAAAAAAACCCACCCAGAGACCCCCAAAAATCCCCTTAAAGACCCAAAATTCCCAAATAAAAGCCCCAAACCCCCTAAATCTCCTCAGGACCCCTGCAAAGCCACCCCTTAGCCCCGCCCACTCCCCCTCTAGCCCCGCCCATTTCCCCTTTAGCCCCGCCATCTCCCGGCCCTGCCGACCCAAATTCCCCCCCAAAAACCCCCCAAAACCCCCAAAATTCCAAAAAAAACCCCCCCAGAGACCCCCAAAAATCCCCTTAAAGACCCAAAATTCCCAAATAAAAGCCCCAAACCCCCTAAATCTCCTCAGGACCCCTGCAAAGCCACCCCTTAGCCCCGCCCATTTCCCCTTTAGCCCCGCCCCCTCCCGGCCCTGCCGACCCAAATTCCCCCCCAAAAACCCCCCAAAACCCCCAAAATTCCAAAAAAAACCCACCCAGAGACCCCCAAAAATCCCCTTAAAGACCCAAAATTCCCAAATAAAAGCCCCAAACCCCCTAAATCTCCTCAGGACCCCTGCAAAGCCACCCCTTAGCCCCGCCCATTTCCCCTTTAGCCCCGCCCCCTCCCGGCCCTGCCGACCCAAATTCCCCCCCAAAAACCCCCCAAAACCCCCAAAATTCCAAAAAAAACCCACCCAGAGACCCCCAAAAATCCCCTTAAAGACCCAAAATTCCCAAATAAAAGCCCCAAACCCCCTAAATCTCCTCAGGACCCCTGCAAAGCCACCCCTTAGCCCCGCCCATTTCCCCTTTAGCCCCGCCCCCTCCCGGCCCTGCCGACCCAAATTCCCCCCCAAAAACCCCCCAAAACCCCCAAAATTCCAGAAAAAAACCCCCCAGAGACCCCCAAAAATCCCCTTAAAGACCCAAAATTCCCAAATAAAAGCCCCAAACCCCCTAAATCTCCTCAGGACCCCTGCAAAGCCACCCCTTAGCCCCGCCCATTTCCCCTTTAGCCCCGCCCCCTCCCGGCCCTGCCGACCCAAATTCCCCCCCAAAAACCCCCCAAAACCCCCAAAATTCCAAAAAAAACCCACCCAGAGACCCCCAAAAATCCCCTTAAAGACCCAAAATTCCCAAATAAAAGCCCCAAACCCCCTAAATCTCCTCAGGACCCCTGCAAAGCCACCCCTTAGCCCCGCCCACTCCCCCTCTAGCCCCGCCCATTTCCCCTTTAGCCCCGCCATCTCCCGGCCCTGCCGACCCAAATTCCCCCCCAAAAACCCCCCAAAACCCCCAAAATTCCAAAAAAAAACCCCCCAGAGACCCCCAAAAATCCCCTTAAAGACCCAAAATTCCCAAATAAAAGCCCCAAACCCCCTAAATCTCCTCAGGACCCCTGCAAAGCCACCCCTTAGCCCCGCCCATTTCCCCTTTAGCCCCGCCCCCTCCCGGCCCTGCCGACCCAAATTCCCCCCCAAAAACCCCCCAAAACCCCCAAAATTCCAAAAAAAAACCCCCCAGAGACCCCCAAAAATCCCCTTAAAGACCCAAAATTCCCAAATAAAAGCCCCAAACCCCCTAAATCTCCTCAGGACCCCTGCAAAGCCACCCCTTAGCCCCGCCCACACCCCCTCTAGCCCCGCCCATTTCCCCTTTAGCCCCGCCATCTCCCAGCCCTGCCGACCCAAATTCCCCCCCAAAAACCCCCCAAAACCCCCAAAATTCCAAAAAAAACCCCCCCAGAGACCCCCAAAAATCCCCTTAAAGACCCAAAATTCCCAAATAAAAGCCCCAAACCCCCTAAATCTCCTCAGGACCCCTGCAAAGCCACCCCTTAGCCCCGCCCACTCCCCCTCTAGCCCCGCCCATTTCCCCTTTAGCCCCGCCATCTCCCGGCCCTGCCGACCCAAATTCCCCCCCAAAAACCCCCCAAAACCCCCAAAATTCCAAAAAAAACCCACCCAGAGACCCCCAAAAATCCCCTTAAAGACCCAAAATTCCCAAATAAAAGCCCCAAACCCCCTAAATCTCCTCAGGACCCCTGCAAAGCCACCCCTTAGCCCCGCCCACTCCCCCTCTAGCCCCGCCCATTTCCCCTTTAGCCCCGCCATCTCCCGGCCCTGCCGACCCAAATTCCCCCCCAAAAACCCCCCAAAACCCCCAAAATTCCAAAAAAAAACCCCCCAGAGACCCCCAAAAATCCCCTTAAAGACCCAAAATTCCCAAATAAAAGCCCCAAACCCCCTAAATCTCCTCAGGACCCCTGCAAAGCCACCCCTTAGCCCCGCCCATTTCCCCTTTAGCCCCGCCCCCTCCCGGCCCTGCCGACCCAAATTCCCCCCCAAAAACCCCCCAAAACCCCCAAAATTCCAAAAAAAACCCACCCAGAGACCCCCAAAAATCCCCTTAAAGACCCAAAATTCCCAAATAAAAGCCCCAAACCCCCTAAATCTCCTCAGGACCCCTGCAAAGCCACCCCTTAGCCCCGCCCATTTCCCCTTTAGCCCCGCCATCTCCCGGCCCTGCCGACCCAAATTCCCCCCCAAAAACCCCCCAAAACCCCCAAAATTCCAGAAAAAAACCCCCCAGAGACCCCCAAAAATCCCCTTAAAGACCCAAAATTCCCAAATAAAAGCCCCAAACCCCCTAAATCTCCTCAGGACCCCTGCAAAGCCACCCCTTAGCCCCGCCCATATTCCCTTTAGCCCCGCCCCCTCCCGGCCCTGCCGACCCAAATTCCCCCCCAAAAACCCCCCAAAACCCCCAAAATTCCAAAAAAAACCCACCCAGAGACCCCCAAAAATCCCCTTAAAGACCCAAAATTCCCAAATAAAAGCCCCAAACCCCCTAAATCTCCTCAGGACCCCTGCAAAGCCACCCCTTAGCCCCGCCCATTTCCCCTTTAGCCCCGCCCCCTCCCGGCCCTGCCGACCCAAATTCCCCCCCAAAAACCCCCCAAAACCCCCAAAATTCCAAAAAAAACCCACCCAGAGACCCCCAAAAATCCCCTTAAAGACCCAAAATTCCCAAATAAAAGCCCCAAACCCCCTAAATCTCCTCAGGACCCCTGCAAAGCCACCCCTTAGCCCCGCCCATTTCCCCTTTAGCCCCGCCCCCTCCCGGCCCTGCCGACCCAAATTCCCCCCCAAAAACCCCCCAAAACCCCCAAAATTCCAGAAAAAAACCCCCCAGAGACCCCCAAAAATCCCCTTAAAGACCCAACATTCCCAAATAAAAGCCCCAAACCCCCTAAATCTCCTCAGGACCCCTGCAAAGCCACCCCTTAGCCCCGCCCATTTCCCCTTTAGCCCCGCCCCCTCCCGGCCCTGCCGACCCAAATTCCCCCCCAAAAACCCCCCAAAACCCCCAAAATTCCAAAAAAAACCCACCCAGAGACCCCCAAAAATCCCCTTAAAGACCCAAAATTCCCAAATAAAAGCCCCAAACCCCCTAAATCTCCTCAGGACCCCTGCAAAGCCACCCCTTAGCCCCGCCCACTCCCCCTCTAGCCCCGCCCATTTCCCCTTTAGCCCCGCCATCTCCCGGCCCTGCCGACCCAAATTCCCCCCCAAAAACCCCCCAAAACCCCCAAAATTCCAAAAAAAAACCCCCCAGAGACCCCCAAAAATCCCCTTAAAGACCCAAAATTCCCAAATAAAAGCCCCAAACCCCCTAAATCTCCTCAGGACCCCTGCAAAGCCACCCCTTAGCCCCGCCCATTTCCCCTTTAGCCCCGCCCCCTCCCGGCCCTGCCGACCCAAATTCCCCCCCAAAAACCCCCCAAAACCCCCAAAATTCCAAAAAAAAACCCCCCAGAGACCCCCAAAAATCCCCTTAAAGACCCAAAATTCCCAAATAAAAGCCCCAAACCCCCTAAATCTCCTCAGGACCCCTGCAAAGCCACCCCTTAGCCCCGCCCATTTCCCCTTTAGCCCCGCCCCCTCCCGGCCCTGCCGACCCAAATTCCCCCCCAAAAACCCCCCAAAACCCCCAAAATTCCAAAAAAAACCCACCCAGAGACCCCCAAAAATCCCCTTAAAGACCCAAAATTCCCAAATAAAAGCCCCAAACCCCCTAAATCTCCTCAGGACCCCTGCAAAGCCACCCCTTAGCCCCGCCCACTCCCCCTCTAGCCCCGCCCATTTCCCCTTTAGCCCCGCCATCTCCCGGCCCTGCCGACCCAAATTCCCCCCCAAAAACCCCCCAAAACCCCCAAAATTCCAAAAAAAAACCCCCCAGAGACCCCCAAAAATCCCCTTAAAGACCCAAAATTCCCAAATAAAAGCCCCAAACCCCCTAAATCTCCTCAGGACCCCTGCAAAGCCACCCCTTAGCCCCGCCCATTTCCCCTTTAGCCCCGCCCCCTCCCGGCCCTGCCGACCCAAATTCCCCCCCAAAAACCCCCCAAAACCCCCAAAATTCCAAAAAAAACCCACCCAGAGACCCCCAAAAATCCCCTTAAAGACCCAAAATTCCCAAATAAAAGCCCCAAACCCCCTAAATCTCCTCAGGACCCCTGCAAAGCCACCCCTTAGCCCCGCCCATTTCCCCTTTAGCCCCGCCCCCTCCCGGCCCTGCCGACCCAAATTCCCCCCCAAAAACCCCCCAAAACGCCCAAAATTCCAGAAAAAAACCCCCCAGAGACCCCCAAAAATCCCCTTAAAGACCCAAAATTCCCAAATAAAAGCCCCAAACCCCCTAAATCTCCTCAGGACCCCTGCAAAGCCACCCCTTAGCCCCGCCCATTTCCCCTTTAGCCCCGCCCCCTCCCGGCCCTGCCGACCCAAATTCCCCCCCAAAAACCCCCCAAAACCCCCAAAATTCCAAAAAAAACCCACCCAGAGACCCCCAAAAATCCCCTTAAAGACCCAAAATTCCCAAATAAAAGCCCCAAACCCCCTAAATCTCCTCAGGACCCCTGCAAAGCCACCCCTTAGCCCCGCCCATTTCCCCTTTAGCCCCGCCCCCTCCCGGCCCTGCCGACCCAAATTCCCCCCCAAAAACCCCCCAAAACCCCCAAAATTCCAAAAAAAACCCACCCAGAGACCCCCAAAAATCCCCTTAAAGACCCAAAATTCCCAAATAAAAGCCCCAAACCCCCTAAATCTCCTCAGGACCCCTGCAAAGCCACCCCTTAGCCCCGCCCATTTCCCCTTTAGCCCCGCCCCCTCCCGGCCCTGCCGACCCAAATTCCCCCCCAAAAACCCCCCAAAACCCCCAAAATTCCAAAAAAAACCCACCCAGAGACCCCCAAAAATCCCCTTAAAGACCCAAAATTCCCAAATAAAAGCCCCAAACCCCCTAAATCTCCTCAGGACCCCTGCAAAGCCACCCCTTAGCCCCGCCCATTTCCCCTTTAGCCCCGCCCCCTCCCGGCCCTGCCGACCCAAATTCCCCCCCAAAAACCCCCCAAAACCCCCAAAATTCCAAAAAAAACCCACCCAGAGACCCCCAAAAATCCCCTTAAAGACCCAAAATTCCCAAATAAAAGCCCCAAACCCCCTAAATCTCCTCAGGACCCCTGCAAAGCCACCCCTTAGCCCCGCCCATTTCCCCTTTAGCCCCGCCCCCTCCCGGCCCTGCCGACCCAAATTCCCCCCCAAAAACCCCCCAAAACCCCCAAAATTCCAAAAAAAACCCACCCAGAGACCCCCAAAAATCCCCTTAAAGACCCAAAATTCCCAAATAAAAGCCCCAAACCCCCTAAATCTCCTCAGGACCCCTGCAAAGCCACCCCTTAGCCCCGCCCACTCCCCCTCTAGCCCCGCCCATTTCCCCTTTAGCCCCGCCATCTCCCGGCCCTGCCGACCCAAATTCCCCCCCAAAAACCCCCCAAAACCCCCAAAATTCCAAAAAAAAACCCCCCAGAGACCCCCAAAAATCCCCTTAAAGACCCAAAATTCCCAAATAAAAGCCCCAAACCCCCTAAATCTCCTCAGGACCCCTGCAAAGCCACCCCTTAGCCCCGCCCATTTCCCCTTTAGCCCCGCCCCCTCCCGGCCCTGCCGACCCAAATTCCCCCCCAAAAACCCCCCAAAACCCCCAAAATTCCAAAAAAAAACCCCCCAGAGACCCCCAAAAATCCCCTTAAAGACCCAAAATTCCCAAATAAAAGCCCCAAACCCCCTAAATCTCCTCAGGACCCCTGCAAAGCCACCCCTTAGCCCCGCCCACACCCCCTCTAGCCCCGCCCATTTCCCCTTTAGCCCCGCCATCTCCCAGCCCTGCCGACCCAAATTCCCCCCCAAAAACCCCCCAAAACCCCCAAAATTCCAAAAAAAACCCCCCCAGAGACCCCCAAAAATCCCCTTAAAGACCCAAAATTCCCAAATAAAAGCCCCAAACCCCCTAAATCTCCTCAGGACCCCTGCAAAGCCACCCCTTAGCCCCGCCCACTCCCCCTCTAGCCCCGCCCATTTCCCCTTTAGCCCCGCCCCCTCCCGGCCCTGCCGACCCAAATTCCCCCCCAAAAACCCCCCAAAACCCCCAAAATTCCAAAAAAAACCCACCCAGAGACCCCCAAAAATCCCCTTAAAGACCCAAAATTCCCAAATAAAAGCCCCAAACCCCCTAAATCTCCTCAGGACCCCTGCAAAGCCACCCCTTAGCCCCGCCCACTCCCCCTCTAGCCCCGCCCATTTCCCCTTTAGCCCCGCCATCTCCCGGCCCTGCCGACCCAAATTCCCCCCCAAAAACCCCCCAAAACCCCCAAAATTCCAAAAAAAAACCCCCCAGAGACCCCCAAAAATCCCCTTAAAGACCCAAAATTCCCAAATAAAAGCCCCAAACCCCCTAAATCTCCTCAGGACCCCTGCAAAGCCACCCCTTAGCCCCGCCCATTTCCCCTTTAGCCCCGCCCCCTCCCGGCCCTGCCGACCCAAATTCCCCCCCAAAAACCCCCCAAAACCCCCAAAATTCCAAAAAAAACCCACCCAGAGACCCCCAAAAATCCCCTTAAAGACCCAAAATTCCCAAATAAAAGCCCCAAACCCCCTAAATCTCCTCAGGACCCCTGCAAAGCCACCCCTTAGCCCCGCCCATTTCCCCTTTAGCCCCGCCCCCTCCCGGCCCTGCCGACCCAAATTCCCCCCCAAAAACCCCCCAAAACCCCCAAAATTCCAGAAAAAAACCCCCCAGAGACCCCCAAAAATCCCCTTAAAGACCCAAAATTCCCAAATAAAAGCCCCAAACCCCCTAAATCTCCTCAGGACCCCTGCAAAGCCACCCCTTAGCCCCGCCCATTTCCCCTTTAGCCCCGCCCCCTCCCGGCCCTGCCGACCCAAATTCCCCCCCAAAAACCCCCCAAAACCCCCAAAATTCCAAAAAAAACCCACCCAGAGACCCCCAAAAATCCCCTTAAAGACCCAAAATTCCCAAATAAAAGCCCCAAACCCCCTAAATCTCCTCAGGACCCCTGCAAAGCCACCCCTTAGCCCCGCCCATTTCCCCTTTAGCCCCGCCCCCTCCCGGCCCTGCCGACCCAAATTCCCCCCCAAAAACCCCCCAAAACCCCCAAAATTCCAAAAAAAACCCACCCAGAGACCCCCAAAAATCCCCTTAAAGACCCAAAATTCCCAAATAAAAGCCCCAAACCCCCTAAATCTCCTCAGGACCCCTGCAAAGCCACCCCTTAGCCCCGCCCATTTCCCCTTTAGCCCCGCCCCCTCCCGGCCCTGCCGACCCAAATTCCCCCCCAAAAACCCCCCAAAACCCCCAAAATTCCAAAAAAAACCCCCCCAGAGACCCCCAAAAATCCCCTTAAAGACCCAAAATTCCCAAATAAAAGCCCCAAACCCCCTAAATCTCCTCAGGACCCCTGCAAAGCCACCCCTTAGCCCCGCCCATTTCCCCTTTAGCCCCGCCCCCTCCCGGCCCTGCCGACCCAAATTCCCCCCCAAAAACCCCCCAAAACCCCCAAAATTCCAAAAAAAACCCCCCCAGAGACCCCCAAAAATCCCCTTAAAGACCCAAAATTCCCAAATAAAAGCCCCAAACCCCCTAAATCTCCTCAGGACCCCTGCAAAGCCACCCCTTAGCCCCGCCCATTTCCCCTTTAGCCCCGCCCCCTCCCGGCCCTGCCGACCCAAATTCCCCCCCAAAAACCCCCCAAAACCCCCAAAATTCCAAAAAAAAACCCCCCAGAGACCCCCAAAAATCCCCTTAAAGACCCAAAATTCCCAAATAAAAGCCCCAAACCCCCTAAATCTCCTCAGGACCCCTGCAAAGCCACCCCTTAGCCCCGCCCACACCCCCTCTAGCCCCGCCCATTTCCCCTTTAGCCCCGCCATCTCCCAGCCCTGCCGACCCAAATTCCCCCCCAAAAACCCCCCAAAACCCCCAAAATTCCAAAAAAAACCCCCCCAGAGACCCCCAAAAATCCCCTTAAAGACCCAAAATTCCCAAATAAAAGCCCCAAACCCCCTAAATCTCCTCAGGACCCCTGCAAAGCCACCCCTTAGCCCCGCCCACTCCCCCTCTAGCCCCGCCCATTTCCCCTTTAGCCCCGCCCCCTCCCGGCCCTGCCGACCCAAATTCCCCCCCAAAAACCCCCCAAAACCCCCAAAATTCCAAAAAAAACCCACCCAGAGACCCCCAAAAATCCCCTTAAAGACCCAAAATTCCCAAATAAAAGCCCCAAACCCCCTAAATCTCCTCAGGACCCCTGCAAAGCCACCCCTTAGCCCCGCCCACTCCCCCTCTAGCCCCGCCCATTTCCCCTTTAGCCCCGCCATCTCCCGGCCCTGCCGACCCAAATTCCCCCCCAAAAACCCCCCAAAACCCCCAAAATTCCAAAAAAAAACCCCCCAGAGACCCCCAAAAATCCCCTTAAAGACCCAAAATTCCCAAATAAAAGCCCCAAACCCCCTAAATCTCCTCAGGACCCCTGCAAAGCCACCCCTTAGCCCCGCCCATTTCCCCTTTAGCCCCGCCCCCTCCCGGCCCTGCCGACCCAAATTCCCCCCCAAAAACCCCCCAAAACCCCCAAAATTCCAAAAAAAACCCACCCAGAGACCCCCAAAAATCCCCTTAAAGACCCAAAATTCCCAAATAAAAGCCCCAAACCCCCTAAATCTCCTCAGGACCCCTGCAAAGCCACCCCTTAGCCCCGCCCATTTCCCCTTTAGCCCCGCCCCCTCCCGGCCCTGCCGACCCAAATTCCCCCCCAAAAACCCCCCAAAACGCCCAAAATTCCAGAAAAAAACCCCCCAGAGACCCCCAAAAATCCCCTTAAAGACCCAAAATTCCCAAATAAAAGCCCCAAACCCCCTAAATCTCCTCAGGACCCCTGCAAAGCCACCCCTTAGCCCCGCCCATTTCCCCTTTAGCCCCGCCCCCTCCCGGCCCTGCCGACCCAAATTCCCCCCCAAAAACCCCCCAAAACCCCCAAAATTCCAAAAAAAACCCACCCAGAGACCCCCAAAAATCCCCTTAAAGACCCAAAATTCCCAAATAAAAGCCCCAAACCCCCTAAATCTCCTCAGGACCCCTGCAAAGCCACCCCTTAGCCCCGCCCATTTCCCCTTTAGCCCCGCCCCCTCCCGGCCCTGCCGACCCAAATTCCCCCCCAAAAACCCCCCAAAACCCCCAAAATTCCAAAAAAAACCCACCCAGAGACCCCCAAAAATCCCCTTAAAGACCCAAAATTCCCAAATAAAAGCCCCAAACCCCCTAAATCTCCTCAGGACCCCTGCAAAGCCACCCCTTAGCCCCGCCCATTTCCCCTTTAGCCCCGCCCCCTCCCGGCCCTGCCGACCCAAATTCCCCCCCAAAAACCCCCCAAAACCCCCAAAATTCCAGAAAAAAACCCCCCAGAGACCCCCAAAAATCCCCTTAAAGACCCAACATTCCCAAATAAAAGCCCCAAACCCCCTAAATCTCCTCAGGACCCCTGCAAAGCCACCCCTTAGCCCCCGCCCATTTCCCCTTTAGCCCCGCCCCCTCCCGGCCCTGCCGACCCAAATTCCCCCCCAAAAACCCCCCAAAACCCCCAAAATTCCAAAAAAAAACCCACCCAGAGACCCCCAAAAATCCCCTTAAAGACCCAAAATTCCCAAATAAAAGCCCCAAACCCCCTAAATCTCCTCAGGACCCCTGCAAAGCCACCCCTTAGCCCCGCCCACTCCCCCTCTAGCCCCGCCCATTTCCCCTTTAGCCCCGCCATCTCCCGGCCCTGCCGACCCAAATTCCCCCCCAAAAACCCCCCAAAACCCCCAAAATTCCAAAAAAAAACCCCCCAGAGACCCCCAAAAATCCCCTTAAAGACCCAAAATTCCCAAATAAAAGCCCCAAACCCCCTAAATCTCCTCAGGACCCCTGCAAAGCCACCCCTTAGCCCCGCCCATTTCCCCTTTAGCCCCGCCCCCTCCCGGCCCTGCCGACCCAAATTCCCCCCCAAAAACCCCCCAAAACCCCCAAAATTCCAAAAAAAAACCCCCCAGAGACCCCCAAAAATCCCCTTAAAGACCCAAAATTCCCAAATAAAAGCCCCAAACCCCCTAAATCTCCTCAGGACCCCTGCAAAGCCACCCCTTAGCCCCGCCCATTTCCCCTTTAGCCCCGCCCCCTCCCGGCCCTGCCGACCCAAATTCCCCCCCAAAAACCCCCCAAAACCCCCAAAATTCCAAAAAAAACCCCCCCAGAGACCCCCAAAAATCCCCTTAAAGACCCAAAATTCCCAAATAAAAGCCCCAAACCCCCTAAATCTCCTCAGGACCCCTGCAAAGCCACCCCTTAGCCCCGCCCACTCCCCCTCTAGCCCCGCCCATTTCCCCTTTAGCCCCGCCATCTCCCGGCCCTGCCGACCCAAATTCCCCCCCAAAAACCCCCCAAAACCCCCAAAATTCCAAAAAAAAACCCCCCAGAGACCCCCAAAAATCCCCTTAAAGACCCAAAATTCCCAAATAAAAGCCCCAAACCCCCTAAATCTCCTCAGGACCCCTGCAAAGCCACCCCTTAGCCCCGCCCATTTCCCCTTTAGCCCCGCCCCCTCCCGGCCCTGCCGACCCAAATTCCCCCCCAAAAACCCCCCAAAACCCCCAAAATTCCAAAAAAAACCCACCCAGAGACCCCCAAAAATCCCCTTAAAGACCCAAAATTCCCAAATAAAAGCCCCAAACCCCCTAAATCTCCTCAGGACCCCTGCAAAGCCACCCCTTAGCCCCGCCCATTTCCCCTTTAGCCCCGCCCCCTCCCGGCCCTGCCGACCCAAATTCCCCCCCAAAAACCCCCCAAAACGCCCAAAATTCCAGAAAAAAACCCCCCAGAGACCCCCAAAAATCCCCTTAAAGACCCAAAATTCCCAAATAAAAGCCCCAAACCCCCTAAATCTCCTCAGGACCCCTGCAAAGCCACCCCTTAGCCCCGCCCATTTCCCCTTTAGCCCCGCCCCCTCCCGGCCCTGCCGACCCAAATTCCCCCCCAAAAACCCCCCAAAACCCCCAAAATTCCAAAAAAAACCCACCCAGAGACCCCCAAAAATCCCCTTAAAGACCCAAAATTCCCAAATAAAAGCCCCAAACCCCCTAAATCTCCTCAGGACCCCTGCAAAGCCACCCCTTAGCCCCGCCCACTCCCCCTCTAGCCCCGCCCATTTCCCCTTTAGCCCCGCCATCTCCCGGCCCTGCCGACCCAAATTCCCCCCCAAAAACCCCCCAAAACCCCCAAAATTCCAAAAAAAAACCCCCCAGAGACCCCCAAAAATCCCCTTAAAGACCCAAAATTCCCAAATAAAAGCCCCAAACCCCCTAAATCTCCTCAGGACCCCTGCAAAGCCACCCCTTAGCCCCGCCCATTTCCCCTTTAGCCCCGCCCCCTCCCGGCCCTGCCGACCCAAATTCCCCCCCAAAAACCCCCCAAAACCCCCAAAATTCCAAAAAAAACCCACCCAGAGACCCCCAAAAATCCCCTTAAAGACCCAAAATTCCCAAATAAAAGCCCCAAACCCCCTAAATCTCCTCAGGACCCCTGCAAAGCCACCCCTTAGCCCCGCCCATTTCCCCTTTAGCCCCGCCCCCTCCCGGCCCTGCCGACCCAAATTCCCCCCCAAAAACCCCCCAAAACCCCCAAAATTCCAAAAAAAACCCACCCAGAGACCCCCAAAAATCCCCTTAAAGACCCAAAATTCCCAAATAAAAGCCCGAAACCCCCTAAATCTCCTCAGGACCCCTGCAAAGCCACCCCTTAGCCCCGCCCATTTCCCCTTTAGCCCCGCCCCCTCCCGGCCCTGCCGACCCAAATTCCCCCCCAAAAACCCCCCAAAACCCCCAAAATTCCAGAAAAAAACCCCCCAGAGACCCCCAAAAATCCCCTTAAAGACCCAACATTCCCAAATAAAAGCCCCAAACCCCCTAAATCTCCTCAGGACCCCTGCAAAGCCACCCCTTAGCCCCGCCCATTTCCCCTTTAGCCCCCGCCCCCTCCCGGCCCTGCCGACCCAAATTCCCCCCCAAAAACCCCCCAAAACCCCCAAAATTCCAAAAAAAACCCCCCCAGAGACCCCCAAAAATCCCCTTAAAGACCCAAAATTCCCAAATAAAAGCCCCAAACCCCCTAAATCTCCTCAGGACCCCTGCAAAGCCACCCCTTAGCCCCGCCCACTCCCCCTCTAGCCCCGCCCATTTCCCCTTTAGCCCCGCCATCTCCCGGCCCTGCCGACCCAAATTCCCCCCCAAAAACCCCCCAAAACCCCCAAAATTCCAGAAAAAAACCCCCCAGAGACCCCCAAAAATCCCCTTAAAGACCCAAAATTCCCAAATAAAAGCCCCAAACCCCCTAAATCTCCTCAGGACCCCTGCAAAGCCACCCCTTAGCCCCGCCCATTTCCCCTTTAGCCCCGCCCCCCTCCCGGCCCTGCCGACCCAAATTCCCCCCCAAAAACCCCCCAAAACCCCCAAAATTCCAAAAAAAAACCCACCCAGAGACCCCCAAAAATCCCCTTAAAGACCCAAAATTCCCAAATAAAAGCCCCAAACCCCCTAAATCTCCTCAGGACCCCTGCAAAGCCACCCCTTAGCCCCGCCCACTCCCCCTCTAGCCCCGCCCATTTCCCCTTTAGCCCCGCCATCTCCCGGCCCTGCCGACCCAAATTCCCCCCCAAAAACCCCCCAAAACCCCCAAAATTCCAAAAAAAAACCCCCCAGAGACCCCCAAAAATCCCCTTAAAGACCCAAAATTCCCAAATAAAAGCCCCAAACCCCCTAAATCTCCTCAGGACCCCTGCAAAGCCACCCCTTAGCCCCGCCCATTTCCCCTTTAGCCCCGCCCCCTCCCGGCCCTGCCGACCCAAATTCCCCCCCAAAAACCCCCCAAAACCCCCAAAATTCCAGAAAAAACCCACCCAGAGACCCCCAAAAATCCCCTTAAAGACCCAAAATTCCCAAATAAAAGCCCCAAACCCCCTAAATCTCCTCAGGACCCCTGCAAAGCCACCCCTTAGCCCCGCCCATTTCCCCTTTAGCCCCGCCCCCTCCCGGCCCTGCCGACCCAAATTCCCCCCCAAAAACCCCCCAAAACCCCCAAAATTCCAAAAAAAACCCACCCAGAGACCCCCAAAAATCCCCTTAAAGACCCAAAATTCCCAAATAAAAGCCCCAAACCCCCTAAATCTCCTCAGGACCCCTGCAAAGCCACCCCTTAGCCCCGCCCATTTCCCCTTTAGCCCCGCCCCCTCCCGGCCCTTCCGACCCAAATTCCCCCCCCAAAAACCCCCCAAAACCCCCAAAATTCCAAAAAAAACCTCCCAGAGACCCCCAAAAATCCCCTTAAAGACCCAAATATCCCAAATAAAAAGCCCCAAACCCCCTACATCTCCTCAGGACCCCTGCAAAGCCACCCCTTAGCCCCGCCCACTCCCCCTCTAGCCCCACCCATTTCCCCTTTAGCCCCGCCCCCTCCCGGCCCTGCCGACCCAAATTCCCCCCCAAAAACCCCCCAAAACCCCCAAAATTCCAGAAAAAACCCCCCAGAGACCCCCAAAAATCCCCTTAAAGACCCAAAATTCCCAAATAAAAGCCCCAAACCCCCTAAATCTCCTCAGGACCCCTGCAAAGCCACCCCTTAGCCCCGCCCATTTCCCCTTTAGCCCCGCCCCCCTCCCGGGCCCTGCCGACCCAAATTCCCCTCCAAAAACCCCCCAAAACCCCCAAAATTCCAAAAAAAACCCCCCCAGAGACCCCCAAAAATCCCCTTAAAGACCCAAAATTCCCAAATAAAAGCCCCAAACCCCCTAAATCTCCTCAGGACCCCTGCAAAGCCACCCCTTAGCCCCGCCCATTTCCCCTTTAGCCCCGCCCCCTCCCGGCCCTGCCGACCCAAATTCCCCCCCAAAAACCCCCCAAAACCCCCCAAAATTCCAAAAAAAAACCCCCCAGAGACCCCCAAAAATCCCCTTAAAGACCCAAAATTCCAAATAAAAGCCCCAAACCCCCTAAATCTCCTCAGGACCCCTGCAAAGCCACCCCTTAGCCCCGCCCACTCCCCCTCTAGCCCCGCCCATTTCCCCTTAAGCCCCGCCCCCTCCCGGCCCTGCCGACCCAAATTCCCCCCCAAAAACCCCCCAAAACCCCCAAAATTCCAAAAAAAACCCCCCAGAGACCCCCAAAAATCCCCTTAAAGACCCAAAATTCCCAAATAAAAGCCCCAAACCCCCTAAATCTCCTCAGGACCCCTGCAAAGCCACCCCTTAGCCCCGCCCATTTCCCCTTTAGCCCCGCCTTCTCCCGGCCCTGCCGACCCAAATTCCCCCCCAAAAACCCCCCAAAACCCCCAAAATTCCAGAAAAAAACCCCCCAGAGACCCCCAAAAATCCCCTTAAAGACCCAACATTCCAAATAAAAGCCCCAAACCCCCTAAATCTCCTCAGGACCCCTGCAAAGCCACCCCTTAGCCCCGCCCATTTCCCCTTAGCCCCGCCCCCTCCCGGCCCCTGCCGACCCAAATTCCCCCCCAAAAACCCCCCAAAACCCCCAAAATTCCAAAAAAAACCCCCCCAGAGACCCCCAAAAATCCCCTTAAAGACCCAAAATTCCCAAATAAAAGCCCCAAACCCCTAAATCTCCTCAGGACCCCTGCAAAGCCACCCCTTAGCCCCGCCCATTTCCCCTTTAGCCCCGCCCCCTTCCCGGCCCTGCCGACCCAAATTCCCCCCCCAAAACCCCCCAAAACCCCCAAAATTCCAGAAAAAAACCCCCCAGAGACCCCCAAAAATCCCCTTAAAGACCCAAAATTCCCAAATAAAAGCCCCAAACCCCCTAAATCTCCTCAGGACCCCTGCAAAGCCACCCCTTAGCCCCGCCCACTCCCCCTCTAGCCCCGCCCATTTCCCCTTTAGCCCCGCCCCCTCCCGGCCCTGCCGACCCAAATTCCCCCCCAAAAACCCCCCAAAACCCCCAAAATTCCAAAAAAAAAACCCCCAGAGACCCCCAAAAATCCCCTTAAAGACCCAAAATTCCCAAATAAAAGCCCCAAACCCCCTAAATCTCCTCAGGACCCCTGCAAAGCCACCCCTTAGCCCCGCCCATTTCCCCTTTAGCCCCGCCCCCTCCCGGCCCTGCCGACCCAAATTCCCCCCCAAAAACCCCCCAAAACCCCCAAAATTCAAAAAAAACCCCCCCCAGAGACCCCCAAAAATCCCCTTAAAGACCCAAAATTCCCAAATAAAAGCCCCAAACCCCCTAAATCTCCTCAGGACCCCTGCAAAGCCACCCCTTAGCCCCGCCCACTCCCCCTCTAGCCCCGCCCATTTCCCCCTTTAGCCCCGCCCCCTCCCGGCCCTGCCGACCCAAATTCCCCCCCAAAAACCCCCCCAAAACCCCCAAAATTCCCAAAAAAAACCCCCCAGAGACCCCCAAAAATCCCCTTAAAGACCCAAAATTCCCAAATAAAAGCCCCAAACCCCCTAAATCTCCTCAGGACCCCTGCAAAGCCACCCCTTAGCCCCGCCCATTTCCCCTTTAGCCCCGCCCCCTCCCGGCCCTGCCGACCCAAATTCCCCCCCAAAAACCCCCCAAAACCCCCAAAATTCCAGAAAAACACCCCCCAGAGACCCCCAAAATCCCCTTAAAGACCCAACATTCCCAAATAAAAGCCCCAAACCCCCTAAATCTCCTCAGGACCCCTGCAAAGCCACCCCTTAGCCCCGCCCATTTCCCCTTTAGCCCCGCCCCCTCCCGGCCCTGCCGACCCAAATTCCCCCCCAAAAACCCCCCAAAACCCTCAAAATTCCAAAAAAACCCCCCCCAGAGACCCCCAAAAATCCCCTTAAAGACCCAAAATTCCCAAATAAAAGCCCCAAACCCCTAAATCTCCTCAGGGACCCCTGCAAAGCCACCCCTTAGCCCCGCCCATTTCCCCTTTAGCCCCGCCCCCTCCCGGCCCTGCCGACCCAAATTCCCCCCAAAAACCCCCCAAAACCCCCAAAATTCCAAAAAACCCCCCCCCAGAGACCCCCAAAAATCCCCTTAAAGACCCAAAATTCCCAAATAAAAGCCCCAAACCCCTAAATCTCCTCAGGACCCCTGCAAAGCCACCCCTTAGCCCCGCCCACTCCCCCTCTAGCCCCGCCCATTTCCCCTTTAGCCGCCCCCTCCCGGCCCTGCCGACCCAAATTCCCCCCCAAAAACCCCCCAAAACCCCCAAAATTCCAAAAAAAAACCCCCCAGAGACCCCCAAAAATCCCCTTAAAGACCCAAAATTCCCAAATAAAAGCCCCAAACCCCCTAAATCTCCTCAGGACCCCTGCAAAGCCACCCCTTAGCCCCGCCCATTTCCCCTTTAGCCCCGCCCCCTCCCGGCCCTGCCGACCCAAATTCCCCCCCAAAAACCCCCCAAAACCCCCAAAATTCCAGAAAAACACCCCCCCAGAGACCCCCAAAAATCCCCTTAAAGACCCAACATTCCCAAATAAAAGCCCCAAACCCCCTAAATCTCCTCAGGACCCCTGCAAAGCCACCCCTTAGCCCCGCCCATTTCCCCTTTAGCCCCGCCCCCTCCCGGCCCTGCCGACCCAAATTCCCCCCAAAAACCCCCCAAAACCCCCAAAATTCCAAAAAAACCCCCCCAGAGACCCCCAAAAATCCCCTTAAAGACCCAAAATTCCCAAATAAAAGCCCCAAACCCCCTAAATCTCCTCAGGACCCCTGCAAAGCCACCCCTTAGCCCCGCCCATTTCCCCTTTAGCCCCCGCCCCCTCCCGGCCCTCCGACCCAAATTCCCCCCCAAAAACCCCCCAAAACCCCCAAAATTCCAAAAAAAAACCCCCCCAGAGACCCCCAAAAATCCCCTTAAAGACCCAAATATCCCAAATAAAAGCCCCAAACCCCCTAAATCTCCTCAGGACCCCTGCAAAGCCACCCCTTAGCCCCGCCCACTCCCCCTCTAGCCCCACCCATTTCCCCTTTAGCCCCGCCCCCTCCGGCCCCTGCCGACCCAAATTCCCCCCCAAAAACCCCCCAAAACCCCCAAAATTCCAGAAAAAACCCCCCAGAGACCCCCAAAAATCCCTTAAAGACCCAAAATTCCAAATAAAAGCCCCAAACCCCCTAAATCTCCTCAGGACCCCTGCAAAGCCACCCCTTAGCCCCGCCCATTTCCCCTTTAGCCCCCGCCCCCTCCCGGCCCTGCCGACCCAAATTCCCCTCCAAAAACCCCCCAAAACCCCCAAAATTCCAAAAAAAACCCCCCCAGAGACCCCCAAAAATCCCCTTAAAGACCCAAAATTCCCAAATAAAAGCCCCAAACCCCCTAAATCTCCTCAGGACCCCTGCAAAGCCACCCCTTAGCCCCGCCCATTTCCCCTTTAGCCCCGCCCCCTCCCGGCCCTGCCGACCCAAATTCCCCCCCAAAAACCCCCCAAAACCCCCAAAATTCCAAAAAAAAACCCCCCAGAGACCCCCAAAAATCCCCTTAAAGACCCAAAATTCCCAAATAAAAGCCCCAAACCCCCTAAATCTCCTCAGGACCCCTGCAAAGCCACCCCTTAGCCCCGCCCACTCCCCCTCTAGCCCCGCCCATTTCCCCTTTAGCCCCGCCCCCTCCCGGCCCTGCCGACCCAAATTCCCCCCCAAAAACCCCCCAAAACCCCCAAAATTCCAAAAAAAACCCCCCAGAGACCCCCAAAAATCCCCTTAAAGACCCAAAATTCCCAAATAAAAGCCCCAAACCCCCTAAATCTCCTCAGGACCCCTGCAAAGCCACCCCTTAGCCCCGCCCATTTCCCCTTTAGCCCCGCCCCCTCCCGGCCCTGCCGACCCAAATTCCCCCCCAAAAACCCCCCAAAACCCCCAAAATTCCAGAAAAAAAACCCCCAGAGACCCCCAAAAATCCCCTTAAAGACCCAACATTCCCAAATAAAAGCCCCAAACCCCCTAAATCTCCTCAGGACCCCTGCAAAGCCACCCCTTAGCCCCGCCCATTTCCCCTTTAGCCCCGCCCCCTCCCGGCCCTGCCGACCCAAATTCCCCCCCAAAAACCCCCCAAAACCCCCAAAATTCCAAAAAAAACCCCCCAGAGACCCCCAAAAATCCCCTTAAAGACCCAAAATTCCCAAATAAAAGCCCCAAACCCCCTAAATCTCCTCAGGACCCCTGCAAAGCCACCCCTTAGCCCCGCCCATTTCCCCTTTAGCCCCGCCCCCTCCCGGCCCTGCCGACCCAAATTCCCCCCCAAAAACCCCCCAAAACCCCCAAAATTCCAAAAAAAACCCCCCCAGAGACCCCCAAAAATCCCCTTAAAGACCCAACATTCCCAAATAAAAGCCCCAAACCCCCTAAATCTCCTCAGGACCCCTGCAAAGCCACCCCTTAGCCCCGCCCATTTCCCCTTTAGCCCCGCCCCCTCCCGGCCCTGCCGACCCAAATTCCCCCCCCAAAACCCCCCAAAACCCCCAAAATTCCAGAAAAAACCCCCCCAGAGACCCCCAAAAATCCCCTTAAAGACCCAAAATTCCCAAATAAAAGCCCCAAACCCCCTAAATCTCCTCAGGACCCCTGCAAAGCCACCCCTTAGCCCCGCCCACTCCCCCTCTAGCCCCGCCCATTTCCCCTTTAGCCCCGCCCCCTCCCGGCCCTGCCGACCCAAATTCCCCCCCAGAAACCCCCCAAAACCCCCAAAATTCCAGAAAAAAACCCCCCAGAGACCCCCAAAAATCCCCTTAAAGACCCAAAATTCCCAAATAAAAGCCCCAAACCCCCTAAATCTCCTCAGAACCCCTGCAAAGCCACCCCTTAGCCCCGCCCATTTCCCCTTTAGCCCCGCCCCCTCCCGGCCCTGCCGACCCAAATTCCCCCCCAAAAACCCCCCAAAACCCCCAAAATTCCAGAAAAAAACCCCCCAGAGACCCCCAAAAATCCCCTTAAAGACCCAACATTCCCAAATAAAAGCCCCAAACCCCCTAAATCTCCTCAGGACCCCTGCAAAGCCACCCCTTAGCCCCGCCCATTTCCCCTTTAGCCCCGCCCCCTCCCGGCCCTGCCGACCCAAATTCCCCCCCAAAAACCCCCCAAAACCCCCAAAATTCCAAAAAAAACCCCCCCAGAGACCCCCAAAAATCCCCTAAAAGACCCAAAATTCCCAAATAAAAGCCCCAAACCCCCTAAATCTCCTCAGGACCCCTGAAAAGCCACCCCTTAGCCCCGCCCACTCCCCCTCTAGCCCCGCCCATTTCCCCTTTAGCCCCGCCCCCTCCCGGCCCTGCCGACCTAAATTCCCCCCCAAAAACCCCCCAAAACCCCCAAAATTCCAAAAAAAAACCCCCCAGAGACCCCCAAAAATCCCCTTAAAGGCCCAAAATTCCCAAATAAAAGCCCCAAACCCCCTAAATCTCCTCAGGACCCCTGCAAAGCCACACCTTAGCCCCGCCCATTTCCCCTTTAGCCCCGCCCCCTCCCGGCCCTGCCGACCCAAATTCCCCCCCAAAAACCCCCCAAAACCCCCAAAATTCCAAAAAAAACCCCCCCAGAGACCCCCAAAAATCCCCTTAAAGACCCAAAATTCCCAAATAAAAGCCCCAAACCCCCTAAATCTCCTCAGGACCCCTGCAAAGCCACCCCTTAGCCCCGCCCACTCCCCCTCTAGCCCCGCCCATTTCCCCTTTAGCCCCGCCCCCTCCCGGCCCTGCCGACCCAAATTCCCCCCCAAAAACCCCCCAAAACCCCCAAAATTCCAAAAAAAACCCCCCCAGAGACCCCCAAAAATCCCCTTAAAGACCCAAAATTCCCAAATAAAAGCCCCAAACCCCCTAAATCTCCTCAGGACCCCTGCAAAGCCACCCCTTAGCCCCGCCCATTTCCCCTTTAGCCCCGCCCCCTCCCGGCCCGGCCGACCCAAATTCCCCCCCAAAAACCCCCCAAAACCCCCAAAATTCCAGAAAAAAAACCCCCAGAGACCCCCAAAAATCCCCTTAAAGACCCAACATTCCCAAATAAAAGCCCCAAACCCCCTAAATCTCCTCAGGACCCCTGCAAAGCCACCCCTTAGCCCCGCCCATTTCCCCTTTAGCCCCGCCCCCTCCCGGCCCTGCCGACCCAAATTCCCCCCCAAAAACCCCCCAAAACCCCCAAAATTCCAAAAAAAAACCCCCCAGAGACCCCCAAAAATCCCCTTAAAGACCCAAAATTCCCAAATAAAAGCCCCAAACCCCCTAAATCTCCTCAGGACCCCTGCAAAGCCACCCCTTAGCCCCGCCCATTTCCCCTTTAGCCCCGCCCCCTCCCGGCCCTGCCGACCCAAATTCCCCCCCAAAAACCCCCCAAAACCCCCAAAATTCCAGAAAAAACCCCCCCAGAGACCCCCAAAAATCCCCTTAAAGACCCAACATTCCCAAATAAAAGCCCCAAACCCCCTAAATCTCCTCAGGACCCCTGCAAAGCCACCCCTTAGCCCCGCCCATTTCCCCTTTAGCCCCGCCCCCTCCCGGCCCTGCCGACCCAAATTCCCCCCCAAAAACCCCCCAAAACCCCCAAAATTCCAAAAAAAACCCCCCCAGAGACCCCCAAAAATCCCCTTAAAGACCCAAAATTCCCAAATAAAAGCCCCAAACCCCCTAAATCTCCTCAGGACCCCTGCAAAGCCACCCCTTAGCCCCGCCCACTCCCCCTCTAGCCCCGCCCATTTCCCCTTTAGCCCCGCCCCCTCCCGGCCCTGCCGACCCAAATTCCCCCCCAAAAACCCCCCAAAACCCCCAAAATTCCAAAAAAAAACCCCCCAGAGACCCCCAAAAATCCCCTTAAAGACCCAAAATTCCCAAATAAAAGCCCCAAACCCCCTAAATCTCCTCAGGACCCCTGCAAAGCCACCCCTTAGCCCCGCCCATTTCCCCTTTAGCCCCGCCCCCTCCCGGCCCTGCCGACCCAAATTCCCCCCCAAAAACCCCCCAAAACCCCCAAAATTCCAGAAAAACACCCCCCAGAGACCCCCAAAAATCCCCTTAAAGACCCAACATTCCCAAATAAAAGCCCCAAACCCCCTAAATCTCCTCAGGACCCCTGCAAAGCCACCCCTTAGCCCCGCCCATTTCCCCTTTAGCCCCGCCCCCTCCCGGCCCTGCCGACCCAAATTCCCCCCCAAAAACCCCCCAAAACCCCCAAAATTCCAAAAAAACCCCCCCCAGAGACCCCCAAAAATCCCCTTAAAGACCCAAAATTCCCAAATAAAAGCCCCAAACCCCCTAAATCTCCTCAGGACCCCTGCAAAGCCACCCCTTAGCCCCGCCCACTCCCCCTCTAGCCCCGCCCATTTCCCCTTTAGCCCCGCCCCCTCCCGGCCCTGCCGACCCAAATTCCCCCCCAAAAACCCCCCAAAACCCCCAAAATTCCAAAAAAAAACCCCCCAGAGACCCCCAAAAATCCCCTTAAAGACCCAAAATTCCCAAATAAAAGCCCCAAACCCCCTAAATCTCCTCAGGACCCCTGCAAAGCCACCCCTTAGCCCCGCCCATTTCCCCTTTAGCCCCGCCCCCTCCCGGCCCTGCCGACCCAAATTCCCCCCCAAAAACCCCCCAAAACCCCCAAAATTCCAGAAAAACACCCCCCAGAGACCCCCAAAAATCCCCTTAAAGACCCAACATTCCCAAATAAAAGCCCCAAACCCCCTAAATCTCCTCAGGACCCCTGCAAAGCCACCCCTTAGCCCCGCCCATTTCCCCTTTAGCCCCGCCCCCTCCCGGCCCTGCCGACCCAAATTCCCCCCCAAAAACCCCCCAAAACCCCCAAAATTCCAAAAAAAACCCCCCCAGAGACCCCCAAAAATCCCCTTAAAGACCCAAAATTCCCAAATAAAAGCCCCAAACCCCCTAAATCTCCTCAGGACCCCTGCACAGCCACCCCTTAGCCCCGCCCATTTCCCCTTTAGCCCCGCCCCCTCCCGGCCCTTCCGACCCAAATTCCCCCCCAAAAACCCCCCAAAACCCCCAAAATTCCAAAAAAAACCCCCCCAGAGACCCCCAAAAATCCCCTTAAAGACCCAAATATCCCAAATAAAAGCCCCAAACCCCCTAAATCTCCTCAGGACCCCTGCAAAGCCACCCCTTAGCCCCGCCCACTCCCCCTCTAGCCCCACCCATTTCCCCTTTAGCCCCGCCCCCTCCCGGCCCTGCCGACCCAAATTCCCCCCCAAAAACCCCCCAAAACCCCCAAAATTCCAGAAAAAACCCCCCAGAGACCCCCAAAAATCCCCTTAAAGACCCAAAATTCCCAAATAAAAGCTCCAAACCCCCTAAATCTCCTCAGGACCCCTGCAAAGCCACCCCTTAGCCCCGCCCATTTCCCCTTTAGCCCCGCCCCCTCCCGGCCCTGCCGACCCAAATTCCCCTCCAAAAACCCCCCAAAACCCCCAAAATTCCAAAAAAAACCCCCCCAGAGACCCCCAAAAATCCCCTTAAAGACCCAAAATTCCCAAATAAAAGCCCCAAACCCCCTAAATCTCCTCAGGACCCCTGCAAAGCCACCCCTTAGCCCCGCCCATTTCCCCTTTAGCCCCGCCCCCTCCCGGCCCTGCCGACCCAAATTCCCCCCCAAAAACCCCCCAAAACCCCCAAAATTCCAGAAAAAAACCCCCCAGAGACCCCCAAAAATCCCCTTAAAGACCCAAAATTCCCAAATAAAAGCCCCAAACCCCCTAAATCTCCTCAGGACCCCTGCAAAGCCACCCCTTAGCCCCGCCCATTTCCCCTTTAGCCCCGCCCCCTCCCGGCCCTGCCGACCCAAATTCCCCCCCAAAAACCCCCCAAAACCCCCAAAATTCCAAAAAAAACCCCCCCAGAGACCCCCAAAAATCCCCTTAAAGACCCAAAATTCCCAAATAAAAGCCCCAAACCCCCTAAATCTCCTCAGGACCCCTGCAAAGCCACCCCTTAGCCCCGCCCACTCCCCCTCTAGCCCCGCCCATTTCCCCTTTAGCCCCGCCCCCTCCCGGCCCTGCCGACCCAAATTCCCCCCCAAAAACCCCCCAAAACCCCCAAAATTCCAAAAAAAAACCCCCCAGAGACCCCCAAAAATCCCCTTAAAGACCCAAAATTCCCAAATAAAAGCCCCAAACCCCCTAAATCTCCTCAGGACCCCTGCAAAGCCACCCCTTAGCCCCGCCCATTTCCCCTTTAGCCCCGCCCCCTCCCGGCCCTGCCGACCCAAATTCCCCCCCAAAAACCCCCCAAAACCCCCAAAATTCAAAAAAAACCCCCCCCAGAGACCCCCAAAAATCCCCTTAAAGACCCAAAATTCCCAAATAAAAGCCCCAAACCCCCTAAATCTCCTCAGGACCCCTGCAAAGCCACCCCTTAGCCCCGCCCACTCCCCCTCTAGCCCCGCCCATTTCCCCTTTAGCCCCGCCCCCTCCCGGCCCTGCCGACCCAAATTCCCCCCCAAAAACCCCCCAAAACCCCCAAAATTCCCAAAAAAAACCCCCCAGAGACCCCCAAAAATCCCCTTAAAGACCCAAAATTCCCAAATAAAAGCCCCAAACCCCCTAAATCTCCTCAGGACCCCTGCAAAGCCACCCCTTAGCCCCGCCCATTTCCCCTTTAGCCCCGCCCCCTCCCGGCCCTGCCGACCCAAATTCCCCCCCAAAAACCCCCCAAAACCCCCAAAATTCCAGAAAAACACCCCCCAGAGACCCCCAAAAATCCCCTTAAAGACCCAACATTCCCAAATAAAAGCCCCAAACCCCCTAAATCTCCTCAGGACCCCTGCAAAGCCACCCCTTAGCCCCGCCCATTTCCCCTTTAGCCCCGCCCCCTCCCGGCCCTGCCAACCCAAATTCCCCCCCAAAAACCCCCCAAAACTCCCAAAATTCCAAAAAAACCCCCCCCAGAGACCCCCAAAAATCCCCTTAAAGACCCAAAATTCCCAAATAAAAGCCCCAAACCCCCTAAATCTCCTCAGGACCCCTGCAAAGCCACCCCTTAGCCCCGCCCATTTCCCCTTTAGCCCCGCCCCCTCCCGGCCCTGCCGACCCAAATTCCCCCCCAAAAACCCCCCAAAACCCCCAAAATTCCAAAAAAACCCCCCCCAGAGACCCCCAAAAATCCCCTTAAAGACCCAAAATTCCCAAATAAAAGCCCCAAACCCCCTAAATCTCCTCAGGACCCCTGCAAAGCCACCCCTTAGCCCCGCCCACTCCCCCTCTAGCCCCGCCCATTTCCCCTTTAGCCCCGCCCCCTCCCGGCCCTGCCGACCCAAATTCCCCCCCAAAAACCCCCCAAAACCCCCAAAATTCCAGAAAAAAACCCCCCAGAGACCCCCAAAAATCCCCTTAAAGACCCAAAATTCCCAAATAAAAGCCCCAAACCCCCTAAATCTCCTCAGGACCCCTGCAAAGCCACCCCTTAGCCCCGCCCATTTCCCCTTTAGCCCCGCCCCCTCCCGGCCCTGCCGACCCAAATTCCCCCCCAAAAACCCCCCAAAACCCCCAAAATTCCAGAAAAACACCCCCCAGAGACCCCCAAAAATCCCCTTAAAGACCCAACATTCCCAAATAAAAGCCCCAAACCCCCTAAATCTCCTCAGGACCCCTGCAAAGCCACCCCTTAGCCCCGCCCATTTCCCCTTTAGCCCCGCCCCCTCCCGGCCCTGCCGACCCAAATTCCCCCCCAAAAACCCCCCAAAACCCCCAAAATTCCAGAAAAAACCCCCCAGAGACCCCCAAAAATCCCCTTAAAGACCCAAAATTCCCAAATAAAAGCCCCAAACCCCCTAAATCTCCTCAGGACCCCTGCAAAGCCACCCCTTAGCCCCGCCCATTTCCCCTTTAGCCCCGCCCCCTCCCGGCCCTGCCGACCCAAATTCCCCCCCAAAAACCCCCCAAAACCCCCAAAATTCCAAAAAAAAACCCCCCAGAGACCCCCAAAAATCCCCTTAAAGACCCAAAATTCCCAAATAAAAGCCCCAAACCCCCTAAATCTCCTCAGGACCCCTGCAAAGCCACCCCTTAGCCCCGCCCACTCCCCCTCTAGCCCCGCCCATTTCCCCTTTAGCCCCGCCCCCTCCCGGCCCTGCCGACCCTAATTCCCCCCCAAAAACCCCCCAAAACCCCCAAAATTCCAAAAAAAACCCCCCAGAGACCCCCAAAAATCCCCTTAAAGACCCAAAATTCCCAAATAAAAGCCCCAAACCCCCTAAATCTCCTCAGGACCCCTGCAAAGCCACCCCTTAGCCCCGCCCATTTCCCCTTTAGCCCCGCCTTCTCCCGGCCCTGCCGACCTAAATTCCCCCCCAAAAACCCCCCAAAACCCCCAAAATTCCAAAAAAAACCCCCCCAGAGACCCCCAAAAATCCCCTTAAAGACCCAAAATTCCCAAATAAAAGCCCCAAACCCCCTAAATCTCCTCAGGACCCCTGCAAAGCCACCCCTTAGCCCCGCCCATTTCCCCTTTAGCCCCGCCCCCTCCCGGCCCTGCCGACCCAAATTCCCCCCCCAAAACCCCCCAAAACCCCCAAAATTCCAGAAAAAACCCCCCCAGAGACCCCCAAAAATCCCCTTAAAGACCCAAAATTCCCAAATAAAAGCCCCAAACCCCCTAAATCTCCTCAGGACCCCTGCAAAGCCACCCCTTAGCCCCGCCCACTCCCCCTCTAGCCCCGCCCATTTCCCCTTTAGCCCCGCCCCCTCCCGGCCCTGCCGACCCAAATTCCCCCCCAGAAACCCCCCAAAACCCCCAAAATTCCAAAAAAAACCCCCCAGAGACCCCCAAAAATCCCCTTAAAGACCCAACATTCCCAAATAAAAGCCCCAAACCCCCTAAATCTCCTCAGGACCCCTGCAAAGCCACCCCTTAGCCCCGCCCATTTCCCCTTTAGCCCCGCCCCCTCCCGGCCCTGCCGACCCAAATTCCCCCCCAAAAACCCCCCAAAACCCCCAAAATTCCAAAAAAAACCCCCCAGAGACCCCCAAAAATCCCCTTAAAGACCCAAAATTCCCAAATAAAAGCCCCAAACCCCCTAAATCTCCTCAGGACCCCTGCAAAGCCACCCCTTAGCCCCGCCCATTTCCCCTTTAGCCCCGCCCCCTCCCGGCCCTGCCGACCCAAATTCCCCCCCAAAAACCCCCCAAAACCCCCAAAATTCCAGAAAAACACCCCCCAGAGACCCCCAAAAATCCCCTTAAAGACCCAAAATTCCCAAATAAAAGCCCCAAACCCCCTAAATCTCCTCAGGACCCCTGAAAAGCCACCCCTTAGCCCCGCCCACTCCCCCTCTAGCCCCGCCCATTTCCCCTTTAGCCCCGCCCCCTCCCGGCCCTGCCGACCCAAATTCCCCCCCAAAAACCCCCCAAAACCCCCAAAATTCCAAAAAAAAACCCCCCAGAGACCCCCAAAAATCCCCTTAAAGACCCAAAATTCCCAAATAAAAGCCCCAAACCCCCTAAATCTCCTCAGGACCCCTGCAAAGCCACCCCTTAGCCCCGCCCACTCCCCCTCTAGCCCCGCCCATTTCCCCTTTAGCCCCGCCCCCTCCCGGCCCTGCCGACCCAAATTCCCCCCCAAAAACCCCCCAAAACCCCCAAAATTCCAAAAAAAAACCCCCCAGAGACCCCCAAAAATCCCCTTAAAGACCCAAAATTCCCAAATAAAAGCCCCAAACCCCCTAAATCTCCTCAGGACCCCTGCAAAGCCACCCCTTAGCCCCGCCCATTTCCCCTTTAGCCCCGCCCCCTCCCGGCCCTGCCGACCCAAATTCCCCCCCAAAAACCCCCCAAAACCCCCAAAATTCCAGAAAAACACCCCCCAGAGACCCCCAAAAATCCCCTTAAAGACCCAACATTCCCAAATAAAAGCCCCAAACCCCCTAAATCTCCTCAGGACCCCTGCAAAGCCACCCCTTAGCCCCGCCCATTTCCCCTTTAGCCCCGCCCCCTCCCGGCCCTGCCGACCCAAATTCCCCCCCAAAAACCCCCCAAAACCCCCAAAATTCCAAAAAAAACCCCCCCAGAGACCCCCAAAAATCCCCTTAAAGACCCAAAATTCCCAAATAAAAGCCCCAAACCCCCTAAATCTCCTCAGGACCCCTGCAAAGCCACCCCTTAGCCCCGCCCATTTCCCCTTTAGCCCCGCCCCCTCCCGGCCCTGCCGACCCAAATTCCCCCCCAAAAACCCCCCAAAACCCCCAAAATTCCAAAAAAACCCCCCCCAGAGACCCCCAAAAATCCCCTTAAAGACCCAAAATTCCCAAATAAAAGCCCCAAACCCCCTAAATCTCCTCAGGACCCCTGCAAAGCCACCCCTTAGCCCCGCCCACTCCCCCTCTAGCCCCGCCCATTTCCCCTTTAGCCCCGCCCCCTCCCGGCCCTGCCGACCCAAATTCCCCCCCAAAAACCCCCCAAAACCCCCGAAATTCCAAAAAAAAACCCCCCAGAGACCCCCAAAAATCCCCTTAAAGACCCAAAATTCCCAAATAAAAGCCCCAAACCCCCTAAATCTCCTCAGGACCCCTGCAAAGCCACCCCTTAGCCCCGCCCATTTCCCCTTTAGCCCCGCCCCCTCCCGGCCCTGCCGACCCAAATTCCCCCCCAAAAACCCCCCAAAACCCCCAAAATTCCAGAAAAACACCCCCCAGAGACCCCCAAAAATCCCCTTAAAGACCCAACATTCCCAAATAAAAGCCCCAAACCCCCTAAATCTCCTCAGGACCCCTGCAAAGCCACCCCTTAGCCCCGCCCATTTCCCCTTTAGCCCCGCCCCCTCCCGGCCCTGCCGACCCAAATTCCCCCCCAAAAACCCCCCAAAACCCCCAAAATTCCAAAAAAAACCCCCCCAGAGACCCCCAAAAATCCCCTTAAAGACCCAAAATTCCCAAATAAAAGCCCCAAACCCCCTAAATCTCCTCAGGACCCCTGCAAAGCCACCCCTTAGCCCCGCCCATTTCCCCTTTAGCCCCGCCCCCTCCCGGCCCTTCCGACCCAAATTCCCCCCCAAAAACCCCCCAAAACCCCCAAAATTCCAAAAAAAACCCCCCCAGAGACCCCCAAAAATCCCCTTAAAGACCCAAATATCCCAAATAAAAGCCCCAAACCCCCTAAATCTCCTCAGGACCCCTGCAAAGCCACCCCTTAGCCCCGCCCACTCCCCCTCTAGCCCCACCCATTTCCCCTTTAGCCCCGCCCCCTCCCGGCCCTGCCGACCCAAATTCCCCCCCAAAAACCCCCCAAAACCCCCAAAATTCCAGAAAAAACCCCCCAGAGACCCCCAAAAATCCCCTTAAAGACCCAAAATTCCCAAATAAAAGCTCCAAACCCCCTAAATCTCCTCAGGACCCCTGCAAAGCCACCCCTTAGCCCCGCCCATTTCCCCTTTAGCCCCGCCCCCTCCCGGCCCTGCCGACCCAAATTCCCCTCCAAAAACCCCCCAAAACCCCCAAAATTCCAAAAAAAACCCCCCCAGAGACCCCCAAAAATCCCCTTAAAGACCCAAAATTCCCAAATAAAAGCCCCAAACCCCCTAAATCTCCTCAGGACCCCTGCAAAGCCACCCCTTAGCCCCGCCCATTTCCCCTTTAGCCCCGCCCCCTCCCGGCCCTGCCGACCCAAATTCCCCCCCAAAACCCCCCAAAACCCCCAAAATTCCAAAAAAAAACCCCCCAGAGACCCCCAAAAATCCCCTTAAAGACCCAAAATTCCCAAATAAAAGCCCCAAACCCCTTAAATCTCCTCAGGACCCCTGCAAAGCCACCCCTTAGCCCCGCCCACTCCCCCTCTAGCCCCGCCCATTTCCCCTTTAGCCCCGCCCCCTCCCGGCCCTGCCGACCCAAATTCCCCCCCAAAAACCCCCCAAAACCCCCAAAATTCCAAAAAAAACCCCCCAGAGACCCCCAAAAATCCCCTTAAAGACCCAAAATTCCCAAATAAAAGCCCCAAACCCCCTAAATCTCCTCAGGACCCCTGCAAAGCCACCCCTTAGCCCCGCCCATTTCCCCTTTAGCCCCGCCTTCTCCCGGCCCTGCCGACCCAAATTCCCCCCCAAAAACCCCCCAAAACCCCCAAAATTCCAGAAAAAAACCCCCCAGAGACCCCCAAAAATCCCCTTAAAGACCCAACATTCCCAAATAAAAGCCCCAAACCCCCTAAATCTCCTCAGGACCCCTGCAAAGCCACCCCTTAGCCCCGCCCATTTCCCCTTTAGCCCCGCCCCCTCCCGGCCCTGCCGACCCAAATTCCCCCCCAAAAACCCCCCAAAACCCCCAAAATTCCAAAAAAAAACCCCCCAGAGACCCCCAAAAATCCCCTTAAAGACCCAAAATTCCCAAATAAAAGCCCCAAACCCCCTAAATCTCCTCAGGACCCCTGCAAAGCCACCCCTTAGCCCCGCCCATTTCCCCTTTAGCCCCGCCCCCTCCCGGCCCTGCCGACCCAAATTCCCCCCCAAAAACCCCCCAAAACCCCCAAAATTCCAAAAAAAACCCCCCCAGAGACCCCCAAAAATCCCCTTAAAGACCCAACATTCCCAAATAAAAGCCCCAAACCCCCTAAATCTCCTCAGGACCCCTGCAAAGCCACCCCTTAGCCCCGCCCATTTCCCCTTTAGCCCCGCCCCCTCCCGGCCCTGCCGACCCAAATTCCCCCCCCAAAACCCCCCAAAACCCCCAAAATTCCAGAAAAAACCCCCCCAGAGACCCCCAAAAATCCCCTTAAAGACCCAAAATTCCCAAATAAAAGCCCCAAACCCCCTAAATCTCCTCAGGACCCCTGCAAAGCCACCCCTTAGCCCCGCCCACTCCCCCTCTAGCCCCGCCCATTTCCCCTTTAGCCCCGCCCCCTCCCGGCCCTGCCGACCCAAATTCCCCCCCAGAAACCCCCCAAAACCCCCAAAATTCCAGAAAAAAACCCCCCAGAGACCCCCAAAAATCCCCTTAAAGACCCAACATTCCCAAATAAAAGCCCCAAACCCCCTAAATCTCCTCAGGACCCCTGCAAAGCCACCCCTTAGCCCCGCCCATTTCCCCTTTAGCCCCGCCCCCTCCCGGCCCTGCCGACCCAAATTCCCCCCCCAAAACCCCCCAAAACCCCCAAAATTCCAGAAAAAACCCCCCCAGAGACCCCCAAAAATCCCCTTAAAGACCCAAAATTCCCAAATAAAAGCCCCAAACCCCCTAAATCTCCTCAGGACCCCTGCAAAGCCACCCCTTAGCCCCGCCCACTCCCCCTCTAGCCCCGCCCATTTCCCCTTTAGCCCCGCCCCCTCCCGGCCCTGCCGACCCAAATTCCCCCCCAGAAACCCCCCAAAACCCCCAAAATTCCAGAAAAAAACCCCCCAGAGACCCCCAAAAATCCCCTTAAAGACCCAAAATTCCCAAATAAAAGCCCCAAACCCCCTAAATCTCCTCAGAACCCCTGCAAAGCCACCCCTTAGCCCCGCCCATTTCCCCTTTAGCCCCGCCCCCTCCCGGCCCTGCCGACCCAAATTCCCCCCCAAAAACCCCCCAAAACCCCCAAAATTCCAGAAAAAAACCCCCCAGAGACCCCCAAAAATCCCCTTAAAGACCCAACATTCCCAAATAAAAGCCCCAAACCCCCTAAATCTCCTCAGGACCCCTGCAAAGCCACCCCTTAGCCCCGCCCATTTCCCCTTTAGCCCCGCCCCCTCCCGGCCCTGCCGACCCAAATTCCCCCCCAAAAACCCCCCAAAACCCCCAAAATTCCAAAAAAAACCCCCCCAGAGACCCCCAAAAATCCCCTTAAAGACCCAAAATTCCCAAATAAAAGCCCCAAACCCCCTAAATCTCCTCAGGACCCCTGCAAAGCCACCCCTTAGCCCCGCCCACTCCCCCTCTAGCCCCGCCCATTTCCCCTTTAGCCCCGCCCCCTCCCGGCCCTGCCGACCCAAATTCCCCCCCAAAAACCCCCCAAAACCCCCAAAATTCCAAAAAAAACCCCCCAGAGACCCCCAAAAATCCCCTTAAAGACCCAAAATTCCCAAATAAAAGCCCCAAACCCCCTAAATCTCCTCAGGACCCCTGCAAAGCCACCCCTTAGCCCCGCCCATTTCCCCTTTAGCCCCGCCCCCTCCCGGCCCTGCCGACCCAAATTCCCCCCCAAAAACCCCCCAAAACCCCCAAAATTCCAGAAAAAAACCCCCCAGAGACCCCCAAAAATCCCCTTAAAGACCCAACATTCCCAAATAAAAGCCCCAAACCCCCTAAATCTCCTCAGGACCCCTGCAAAGCCACCCCTTAGCCCCGCCCATTTCCCCTTTAGCCCCGCCCCCTCCCGGCCCTGCCGACCCAAATTCCCCTCCAAAAACCCCCCAAAACCCCCAAAATTCCAAAAAAAACCCCCCCAGAGACCCCCAAAAATCCCCTTAAAGACCCAAAATTCCCAAATAAAAGCCCCAAACCCCCTAAATCTCCTCAGGACCCCTGCAAAGCCACCCCTTAGCCCCGCCCATTTCCCCTTTAGCCCCGCCCCCTCCCGGCCCTGCCGACCCAAATTCCCCCCCAAAAACCCCCCAAAACCCCCAAAATTCCAGAAAAAAACCCCCCAGAGACCCCCAAAAATCCCCTTAAAGACCCAAAATTCCCAAATAAAAGCCCCAAACCCCCTAAATCTCCTCAGGACCCCTGCAAAGCCACCCCTTAGCCCCGCCCATTTCCCCTTTAGCCCCGCCTCCTCCCGGCCCTGCCGACCCAAATTCCCCCCCAAAAACCCCCCAAAACCCCCAAAATTCCAAAAAAAACCCCCCCCAGAGACCCCCAAAAATCCCCTTAAAGACCCAAAATTCCCAAATAAAAGCCCCAAACCCCCTAAATCTCCTCAGGACCCCTGCAAAGCCACCCCTTAGCCCCGCCCACTCCCCCTCTAGCCCCGCCCATTTCCCCTTTAGCCCCGCCCCCTCCCGGCCCTGCCGACCCAAATTCCCCCCCAAAAACCCCCCAAAACCCCCAAAATTCCAAAAAAAACCCCCCAGAGACCCCCAAAAATCCCCTTAAAGACCCAAAATTCCCAAATAAAAGCCCCAAACCCCCTAAATCTCCTCAGGACCCCTGCAAAGCCACCCCTTAGCCCCGCCCATTTCCCCTTTAGCCCCGCCCCCTCCCGGCCCTGCCGACCCAAATTCCCCCCCAAAAACCCCCCAAAACCCCCAAAATTCCAGAAAAAAAACCCCCAGAGACCCCCAAAAATCCCCTTAAAGACCCAAAATTCCCAAATAAAAGCCCCAAACCCCCTAAATCTCCTCAGGACCCCTGCAAAGCCACCCCTTAGCCCCGCCCATTTCCCCTTTAGCCCCGCCCCCTCCCGGCCCTGCCGACCCAAATTCCCCCCCAAAAACCCCCCAAAACCCCCAAAATTCCAAAAAAAAACCCCCCAGAGACCCCCAAAAATCCCCTTAAAGACCCAAAATTCCCAAATAAAAGCCCCAAACCCCCTAAATCTCCTCAGGACCCCTGCAAAGCCACCCCTTAGCCCCGCCCATTTCCCCTTTAGCCCCGCCCCCTCCCGGCCCTGCCGACCCAAATTCCCCCCCAAAAACCCCCCAAAACCCCCAAAATTCCAAAAAAAACCCCCCAAGAGACCCCCAAAAATCCCCTTAAAGACCCAACATTCCCAAATAAAAGCCCCAAACCCCCTAAATCTCCTCAGGACCCCTGCAAAGCCACCCCTTAGCCCCGCCCATTTCCCCTTTAGCCCCGCCCCCTCCCGGCCCTGCCGACCCAAATTCCCCCCCCAAAACCCCCCAAAACCCCCAAAATTCCAGAAAAAACCCCCCCAGAGACCCCCAAAAATCCCCTTAAAGACCCAAAATTCCCAAATAAAAGCCCCAAACCCCCTAAATCTCCTCAGGACCCCTGCAAAGCCACCCCTTAGCCCCGCCCACTCCCCCTCTAGCCCCGCCCATTTCCCCTTTAGCCCCGCCCCCTCCCGGCCCTGCCGACCCAAATTCCCCCCCAGAAACCCCCCAAAACCCCCAAAATTCCTGAAAAAAACCCCCCAGAGACCCCCAAAAATCCCCTTAAAGACCCAAAATTCCCAAATAAAAGCCCCAAACCCCCTAAATCTCCTCAGAACCCCTGCAAAGCCACCCCTTAGCCCCGCCCATTTCCCCTTTAGCCCCACCCCCTCCCGGCCCTGCCGACCCAAATTCCCCCCCAAAAACCCCCCAAAACCCCCAAAATTCCAAAAAAAAACCCCCCAGAGACCCCCAAAAATCCCCTTAAAGACCCAAAATTCCCAAATAAAAGCCCCAAACCCCCTAAATCTCCTCAGGACCCCTGCAAAGCCACCCCTTAGCCCCGCCCACTCCCCCTCTAGCCCCGCCCATTTCCCCTTTAGCCCCGCCCCCTCCCGGCCCTGCCGACCCAAATTCCCCCCCAAAAACCCCCCAAAACCCCCAAAATTCCAAAAAAAACCCCCCAGAGACCCCCAAAAATCCCCTTAAAGACCCAAAATTCCCAAATAAAAGCCCCAAACCCCCTAAATCTCCTCAGGACCCCTGCAAAGCCACCCCTTAGCCCCGCCCATTTCCCCTTTAGCCCCGCCTTCTCCCGGCCCTGCCGACCCAAATTCCCCCCCAAAAACCCCCCAAAACCCCCAAAATTCCAGAAAAAAACCCCCCAGAGACCCCCAAAAATCCCCTTAAAGACCCAACATTCCCAAATAAAAGCCCCAAACCCCCTAAATCTCCTCAGGACCCCTGCAAAGCCACCCCTTAGCCCCGCCCATTTCCCCTTTAGCCCCGCCCCCTCCCGGCCCTGCCGACCCAAATTCCCCCCCAAAAACCCCCCAAAACCCCCAAAATTCCAAAAAAAAACCCCCCCAGAGACCCCCAAAAATCCCCTTAAAGACCCAAAATTCCCAAATAAAAGCCCCAAACCCCCTAAATCTCCTCAGGACCCCTGCAAAGCCACCCCTTAGCCCCGCCCATTTCCCCTTTAGCCCCGCCCCCTCCCGGCCCTGCCGACCCAAATTCCCCCCCCAAAACCCCCCAAAACCCCCAAAATTCCAGAAAAAAAACCCCCCCAGAGACCCCCAAAAATCCCCTTAAAGACCCAAAATTCCCAAATAAAAGCCCCAAACCCCCTAAATCTCCTCAGGACCCCTGCAAAGCCACCCCTTAGCCCCGCCCACTCCCCCTCTAGCCCCGCCCATTTCCCCTTTAGCCCCGCCCCCTCCCGGCCCTGCCGACCCAAATTCCCCCCCAAAAACCCCCCAAAACCCCCAAAATTCCAAAAAAAAACCCCCCAGAGACCCCCAAAAATCCCCTTAAAGACCCAAAATTCCCAAATAAAAGCCCCAAACCCCCTAAATCTCCTCAGGACCCCTGCAAAGCCACCCCTTAGCCCCGCCCATTTCCCCTTTAGCCCCGCCCCCTCCCGGCCCTGCCGACCCAAATTCCCCCCCAAAAACCCCCCAAAACCCCCAAAATTCAAAAAAAACCCCCCCCAGAGACCCCCAAAAATCCCCTTAAAGACCCAAAATTCCCAAATAAAAGCCCCAAACCCCCTAAATCTCCTCAGGACCCCTGCAAAGCCACCCCTTAGCCCCGCCCACTCCCCCTCTAGCCCCGCCCATTTCCCCTTTAGCCCCGCCCCCTCCCGGCCCTGCCGACCCAAATTCCCCCCCAAAAACCCCCCAAAACCCCCAAAATTCCCAAAAAAAACCCCCCAGAGACCCCCAAAAATCCCCTTAAAGACCCAAAATTCCCAAATAAAAGCCCCAAACCCCCTAAATCTCCTCAGGACCCCTGCAAAGCCACCCCTTAGCCCCGCCCATTTCCCCTTTAGCCCCGCCCCCTCCCGGCCCTGCCGACCCAAATTCCCCCCCAAAAACCCCCCAAAACCCCCAAAATTCCAGAAAAACACCCCCCAGAGACCCCCAAAAATCCCCTTAAAGACCCAACATTCCCAAATAAAAGCCCCAAACCCCCTAAATCTCCTCAGGACCCCTGCAAAGCCACCCCTTAGCCCCGCCCATTTCCCCTTTAGCCCCGCCCCCTCCCGGCCCTGCCGACCCAAATTCCCCCCCAAAAACCCCCCAAAACCCTCAAAATTCCAAAAAAACCCCCCCCAGAGACCCCCAAAAATCCCCTTAAAGACCCAAAATTCCCAAATAAAAGCCCCAAACCCCCTAAATCTCCTCAGGACCCCTGCAAAGCCACCCCTTAGCCCCGCCCATTTCCCCTTTAGCCCCGCCCCCTCCCGGCCCTGCCGACCCAAATTCCCCCCCAAAAACCCCCCAAAACCCCCAAAATTCCAAAAAAAACCCCCCCCCAGAGACCCCCAAAAATCCCCTTAAAGACCCAAAATTCCCAAATAAAAGCCCCAAACCCCCTAAATCTCCTCAGGACCCCTGCAAAGCCACCCCTTAGCCCCGCCCACTCCCCCTCTAGCCCCGCCCATTTCCCCTTTAGCCCCGCCCCCTCCCGGCCCTGCCGACCCAAATTCCCCCCCAAAAACCCCCCAAAACCCCCAAAATTCCAAAAAAAAACCCCCCAGAGACCCCCAAAAATCCCCTTAAAGACCCAAAATTCCCAAATAAAAGCCCCAAACCCCCTAAATCTCCTCAGGACCCCTGCAAAGCCACCCCTTAGCCCCGCCCATTTCCCCTTTAGCCCCGCCCCCTCCCGGCCCTGCCGACCCAAATTCCCCCCCAAAAACCCCCCAAAACCCCCAAAATTCCAGAAAAACACCCCCCAGAGACCCCCAAAAATCCCCTTAAAGACCCAACATTCCCAAATAAAAGCCCCAAACCCCCTAAATCTCCTCAGGACCCCTGCAAAGCCACCCCTTAGCCCCGCCCATTTCCCCTTTAGCCCCGCCCCCTCCCGGCCCTGCCGACCCAAATTCCCCCCCAAAAACCCCCCAAAACCCCCAAAATTCCAAAAAAAACCCCCCCAGAGACCCCCAAAAATCCCCTTAAAGACCCAAAATTCCCAAATAAAAGCCCCAAACCCCCTAAATCTCCTCAGGACCCCTGCAAAGCCACCCCTTAGCCCCGCCCATTTCCCCTTTAGCCCCGCCCCCTCCCGGCCCTTCCGACCCAAATTCCCCCCCAAAAACCCCCCAAAACCCCCAAAATTCCAAAAAAAACCCCCCCAGAGACCCCCAAAAATCCCCTTAAAGACCCAAATATCCCAAATAAAAGCCCCAAACCCCCTAAATCTCCTCAGGACCCCTGCAAAGCCACCCCTTAGCCCCGCCCACTCCCCCTCTAGCCCCACCCATTTCCCCTTTAGCCCCGCCCCCTCCCGGCCCTGCCGACCCAAATTCCCCCCCAAAAACCCCCCAAAACCCCCAAAATTCCAGAAAAAACCCCCCAGAGACCCCCAAAAATCCCCTTAAAGACCCAAAATTCCCAAATAAAAGCCCCAAACCCCCTAAATCTCCTCAGGACCCCTGCAAAGCCACCCCTTAGCCCCGCCCATTTCCCCTTTAGCCCCGCCCCCTCCCGGCCCTGCCGACCCAAATTCCCCTCCAAAAACCCCCCAAAACCCCCAAAATTCCAAAAAAAACCCCCCCAGAGACCCCCAAAAATCCCCTTAAAGACCCAAAATTCCCAAATAAAAGCCCCAAACCCCCTAAATCTCCTCAGGACCCCTGCAAAGCCACCCCTTAGCCCCGCCCATTTCCCCTTTAGCCCCGCCCCCTCCCGGCCCTGCCGACCCAAATTCCCCCCCAAAAACCCCCCAAAACCCCCAAAATTCCAAAAAAAAACCCCCCAGAGACCCCCAAAAATCCCCTTAAAGACCCAAAATTCCCAAATAAAAGCCCCAAACCCCCTAAATCTCCTCAGGACCCCTGCAAAGCCACCCCTTAGCCCCGCCCACTCCCCCTCTAGCCCCGCCCATTTCCCCTTTAGCCCCGCCCCCTCCCGGCCCTGCCGACCCAAATTCCCCCCCAAAAACCCCCCAAAACCCCCAAAATTCCAAAAAAAACCCCCCAGAGACCCCCAAAAATCCCCTTAAAGACCCAAAATTCCCAAATAAAAGCCCCAAACCCCCTAAATCTCCTCAGGACCCCTGCAAAGCCACCCCTTAGCCCCGCCCATTTCCCCTTTAGCCCCGCCCCCTCCCGGCCCTGCCGACCCAAATTCCCCCCCAAAAACCCCCCAAAACCCCCAAAATTCCAGAAAAAAAACCCCCAGAGACCCCCAAAAATCCCCTTAAAGACCCAACATTCCCAAATAAAAGCCCCAAACCCCCTAAATCTCCTCAGGACCCCTGCAAAGCCACCCCTTAGCCCCGCCCATTTCCCCTTTAGCCCCGCCCCCTCCCGGCCCTGCCGACCCAAATTCCCCCCCAAAAACCCCCCAAAACCCCCAAAATTCCAAAAAAAACCCCCCAGAGACCCCCAAAAATCCCCTTAAAGACCCAAAATTCCCAAATAAAAGCCCCAAACCCCCTAAATCTCCTCAGGACCCCTGCAAAGCCACCCCTTAGCCCCGCCCATTTCCCCTTTAGCCCCGCCCCCTCCCGGCCCTGCCGACCCAAATTCCCCCCCAAAAACCCCCCAAAACCCCCAAAATTCCAAAAAAAACCCCCCCAGAGACCCCCAAAAATCCCCTTAAAGACCCAACATTCCCAAATAAAAGCCCCAAACCCCCTAAATCTCCTCAGGACCCCTGCAAAGCCACCCCTTAGCCCCGCCCATTTCCCCTTTAGCCCCGCCCCCTCCCGGCCCTGCCGACCCAAATTCCCCCCCCAAAACCCCCCAAAACCCCCAAAATTCCAGAAAAAACCCCCCCAGAGACCCCCAAAAATCCCCTTAAAGACCCAAAATTCCCAAATAAAAGCCCCAAACCCCCTAAATCTCCTCAGGACCCCTGCAAAGCCACCCCTTAGCCCCGCCCACTCCCCCTCTAGCCCCGCCCATTTCCCCTTTAGCCCCGCCCCCTCCCGGCCCTGCCGACCCAAATTCCCCCCCAGAAACCCCCCAAAACCCCCAAAATTCCAGAAAAAAACCCCCCAGAGACCCCCAAAAATCCCCTTAAAGACCCAAAATTCCCAAATAAAAGCCCCAAACCCCCTAAATCTCCTCAGAACCCCTGCAAAGCCACCCCTTAGCCCCGCCCATTTCCCCTTTAGCCCCGCCCCCTCCCGGCCCTGCCGACCCAAATTCCCCCCCAAAAACCCCCCAAAACCCCCAAAATTCCAGAAAAAAACCCCCCAGAGACCCCCAAAAATCCCCTTAAAGACCCAACATTCCCAAATAAAAGCCCCAAACCCCCTAAATCTCCTCAGGACCCCTGCAAAGCCACCCCTTAGCCCCGCCCATTTCCCCTTTAGCCCCGCCCCCTCCCGGCCCTGCCGACCCAAATTCCCCCCCAAAAACCCCCCAAAACCCCCAAAATTCCAAAAAAAACCCCCCCAGAGACCCCCAAAAATCCCCTAAAAGACCCAAAATTCCCAAATAAAAGCCCCAAACCCCCTAAATCTCCTCAGGACCCCTGAAAAGCCACCCCTTAGCCCCGCCCACTCCCCCTCTAGCCCCGCCCATTTCCCCTTTAGCCCCACTCCTCCCGGCCCTGCCGACCTAAATTCCCCCCCAAAAACCCCCCAAAACCCCCAAAATTCCAAAAAAAAACCCCCCAGAGACCCCCAAAAATCCCCTTAAAGGCCCAAAATTCCCAAATAAAAGCCCCAAACCCCCTAAATCTCCTCAGGACCCCTGCAAAGCCACACCTTAGCCCCGCCCATTTCCCCTTTAGCCCCGCCCCCTCCCGGCCCTGCCGACCCAAATTCCCCCCCAAAAACCCCCCAAAACCCCCAAAATTCCAAAAAAAACCCCCCCAGAGACCCCCAAAAATCCCCTTAAAGACCCAAAATTCCCAAATAAAAGCCCCAAACCCCCTAAATCTCCTCAGGACCCCTGCAAAGCCACCCCTTAGCCCCGCCCACTCCCCCTCTAGCCCCGCCCATTTCCCCTTTAGCCCCGCCCCCTCCCGGCCCTGCCGACCCAAATTCCCCCCCAAAAACCCCCCAAAACCCCCAAAATTCCAAAAAAAACCCCCCCAGAGACCCCCAAAAATCCCCTTAAAGACCCAAAATTCCCAAATAAAAGCCCCAAACCCCCTAAATCTCCTCAGGACCCCTGCAAAGCCACCCCTTAGCCCCGCCCATTTCCCCTTTAGCCCCGCCCCCTCCCGGCCCGGCCGACCCAAATTCCCCCCCAAAAACCCCCCAAAACCCCCAAAATTCCAGAAAAAAAACCCCCAGAGACCCCCAAAAATCCCCTTAAAGACCCAACATTCCCAAATAAAAGCCCCAAACCCCCTAAATCTCCTCAGGACCCCTGCAAAGCCACCCCTTAGCCCCGCCCATTTCCCCTTTAGCCCCGCCCCCTCCCGGCCCTGCCGACCCAAATTCCCCCCCAAAAACCCCCCAAAACCCCCAAAATTCCAAAAAAAAACCCCCCAGAGACCCCCAAAAATCCCCTTAAAGACCCAAAATTCCCAAATAAAAGCCCCAAACCCCCTAAATCTCCTCAGGACCCCTGCAAAGCCACCCCTTAGCCCCGCCCATTTCCCCTTTAGCCCCGCCCCCTCCCGGCCCTGCCGACCCAAATTCCCCCCCAAAAACCCCCCAAAACCCCCAAAATTCCAGAAAAAACCCCCCCAGAGACCCCCAAAAATCCCCTTAAAGACCCAACATTCCCAAATAAAAGCCCCAAACCCCCTAAATCTCCTCAGGACCCCTGCAAAGCCACCCCTTAGCCCCGCCCATTTCCCCTTTAGCCCCGCCCCCTCCCGGCCCTGCCGACCCAAATTCCCCCCCAAAAACCCCCCAAAACCCCCAAAATTCCAAAAAAAACCCCCCCAGAGACCCCCAAAAATCCCCTTAAAGACCCAAAATTCCCAAATAAAAGCCCCAAACCCCCTAAATCTCCTCAGGACCCCTGCAAAGCCACCCCTTAGCCCCGCCCACTCCCCCTCTAGCCCCGCCCATTTCCCCTTTAGCCCCGCCCCCTCCCGGCCCTGCCGACCCAAATTCCCCCCCAAAAACCCCCCAAAACCCCCAAAATTCCAAAAAAAAACCCCCCAGAGACCCCCAAAAATCCCCTTAAAGACCCAAAATTCCCAAATAAAAGCCCCAAACCCCCTAAATCTCCTCAGGACCCCTGCAAAGCCACCCCTTAGCCCCGCCCATTTCCCCTTTAGCCCCGCCCCCTCCCGGCCCTGCCGACCCAAATTCCCCCCCAAAAACCCCCCAAAACCCCCAAAATTCCAGAAAAACACCCCCCAGAGACCCCCAAAAATCCCCTTAAAGACCCAACATTCCCAAATAAAAGCCCCAAACCCCCTAAATCTCCTCAGGACCCCTGCAAAGCCACCCCTTAGCCCCGCCCATTTCCCCTTTAGCCCCGCCCCCTCCCGGCCCTGCCGACCCAAATTCCCCCCCAAAAACCCCCCAAAACCCCCAAAATTCCAAAAAAACCCCCCCCAGAGACCCCCAAAAATCCCCTTAAAGACCCAAAATTCCCAAATAAAAGCCCCAAACCCCCTAAATCTCCTCAGGACCCCTGCAAAGCCACCCCTTAGCCCCGCCCACTCCCCCTCTAGCCCCGCCCATTTCCCCTTTAGCCCCGCCCCCTCCCGGCCCTGCCGACCCAAATTCCCCCCCAAAAACCCCCCAAAACCCCCAAAATTCCAAAAAAAAACCCCCCAGAGACCCCCAAAAATCCCCTTAAAGACCCAAAATTCCCAAATAAAAGCCCCAAACCCCCTAAATCTCCTCAGGACCCCTGCAAAGCCACCCCTTAGCCCCGCCCATTTCCCCTTTAGCCCCGCCCCCTCCCGGCCCTGCCGACCCAAATTCCCCCCCAAAAACCCCCCAAAACCCCCAAAATTCCAGAAAAACACCCCCCAGAGACCCCCAAAAATCCCCTTAAAGACCCAACATTCCCAAATAAAAGCCCCAAACCCCCTAAATCTCCTCAGGACCCCTGCAAAGCCACCCCTTAGCCCCGCCCATTTCCCCTTTAGCCCCGCCCCCTCCCGGCCCTGCCGACCCAAATTCCCCCCCAAAAACCCCCCAAAACCCCCAAAATTCCAAAAAAAACCCCCCCAGAGACCCCCAAAAATCCCCTTAAAGACCCAAAATTCCCAAATAAAAGCCCCAAACCCCCTAAATCTCCTCAGGACCCCTGCACAGCCACCCCTTAGCCCCGCCCATTTCCCCTTTAGCCCCGCCCCCTCCCGGCCCTTCCGACCCAAATTCCCCCCCAAAAACCCCCCAAAACCCCCAAAATTCCAAAAAAAACCCCCCCAGAGACCCCCAAAAATCCCCTTAAAGACCCAAATATCCCAAATAAAAGCCCCAAACCCCCTAAATCTCCTCAGGACCCCTGCAAAGCCACCCCTTAGCCCCGCCCACTCCCCCTCTAGCCCCACCCATTTCCCCTTTAGCCCCGCCCCCTCCCGGCCCTGCCGACCCAAATTCCCCCCCAAAAACCCCCCAAAACCCCCAAAATTCCAGAAAAAACCCCCCAGAGACCCCCAAAAATCCCCTTAAAGACCCAAAATTCCCAAATAAAAGCTCCAAACCCCCTAAATCTCCTCAGGACCCCTGCAAAGCCACCCCTTAGCCCCGCCCATTTCCCCTTTAGCCCCGCCCCCTCCCGGCCCTGCCGACCCAAATTCCCCTCCAAAAACCCCCCAAAACCCCCAAAATTCCAAAAAAAACCCCCCCAGAGACCCCCAAAAATCCCCTTAAAGACCCAAAATTCCCAAATAAAAGCCCCAAACCCCCTAAATCTCCTCAGGACCCCTGCAAAGCCACCCCTTAGCCCCGCCCATTTCCCCTTTAGCCCCGCCCCCTCCCGGCCCTGCCGACCCAAATTCCCCCCCAAAAACCCCCCAAAACCCCCAAAATTCCAGAAAAAAACCCCCCAGAGACCCCCAAAAATCCCCTTAAAGACCCAAAATTCCCAAATAAAAGCCCCAAACCCCCTAAATCTCCTCAGGACCCCTGCAAAGCCACCCCTTAGCCCCGCCCATTTCCCCTTTAGCCCCGCCCCCTCCCGGCCCTGCCGACCCAAATTCCCCCCCAAAAACCCCCCAAAACCCCCAAAATTCCAAAAAAAACCCCCCCAGAGACCCCCAAAAATCCCCTTAAAGACCCAAAATTCCCAAATAAAAGCCCCAAACCCCCTAAATCTCCTCAGGACCCCTGCAAAGCCACCCCTTAGCCCCGCCCACTCCCCCTCTAGCCCCGCCCATTTCCCCTTTAGCCCCGCCCCCTCCCGGCCCTGCCGACCCAAATTCCCCCCCAAAAACCCCCCAAAACCCCCAAAATTCCAAAAAAAAACCCCCCAGAGACCCCCAAAAATCCCCTTAAAGACCCAAAATTCCCAAATAAAAGCCCCAAACCCCCTAAATCTCCTCAGGACCCCTGCAAAGCCACCCCTTAGCCCCGCCCATTTCCCCTTTAGCCCCGCCCCCTCCCGGCCCTGCCGACCCAAATTCCCCCCCAAAAACCCCCCAAAACCCCCAAAATTCAAAAAAAACCCCCCCCAGAGACCCCCAAAAATCCCCTTAAAGACCCAAAATTCCCAAATAAAAGCCCCAAACCCCCTAAATCTCCTCAGGACCCCTGCAAAGCCACCCCTTAGCCCCGCCCACTCCCCCTCTAGCCCCGCCCATTTCCCCTTTAGCCCCGCCCCCTCCCGGCCCTGCCGACCCAAATTCCCCCCCAAAAACCCCCCAAAACCCCCAAAATTCCCAAAAAAAACCCCCCAGAGACCCCCAAAAATCCCCTTAAAGACCCAAAATTCCCAAATAAAAGCCCCAAACCCCCTAAATCTCCTCAGGACCCCTGCAAAGCCACCCCTTAGCCCCGCCCATTTCCCCTTTAGCCCCGCCCCCTCCCGGCCCTGCCGACCCAAATTCCCCCCCAAAAACCCCCCAAAACCCCCAAAATTCCAGAAAAACACCCCCCAGAGACCCCCAAAAATCCCCTTAAAGACCCAACATTCCCAAATAAAAGCCCCAAACCCCCTAAATCTCCTCAGGACCCCTGCAAAGCCACCCCTTAGCCCCGCCCATTTCCCCTTTAGCCCCGCCCCCTCCCGGCCCTGCCAACCCAAATTCCCCCCCAAAAACCCCCCAAAACTCCCAAAATTCCAAAAAAACCCCCCCCAGAGACCCCCAAAAATCCCCTTAAAGACCCAAAATTCCCAAATAAAAGCCCCAAACCCCCTAAATCTCCTCAGGACCCCTGCAAAGCCACCCCTTAGCCCCGCCCATTTCCCCTTTAGCCCCGCCCCCTCCCGGCCCTGCCGACCCAAATTCCCCCCCAAAAACCCCCCAAAACCCCCAAAATTCCAAAAAAACCCCCCCCAGAGACCCCCAAAAATCCCCTTAAAGACCCAAAATTCCCAAATAAAAGCCCCAAACCCCCTAAATCTCCTCAGGACCCCTGCAAAGCCACCCCTTAGCCCCGCCCACTCCCCCTCTAGCCCCGCCCATTTCCCCTTTAGCCCCGCCCCCTCCCGGCCCTGCCGACCCAAATTCCCCCCCAAAAACCCCCCAAAACCCCCAAAATTCCAGAAAAAAACCCCCCAGAGACCCCCAAAAATCCCCTTAAAGACCCAAAATTCCCAAATAAAAGCCCCAAACCCCCTAAATCTCCTCAGGACCCCTGCAAAGCCACCCCTTAGCCCCGCCCATTTCCCCTTTAGCCCCGCCCCCTCCCGGCCCTGCCGACCCAAATTCCCCCCCAAAAACCCCCCAAAACCCCCAAAATTCCAGAAAAACACCCCCCAGAGACCCCCAAAAATCCCCTTAAAGACCCAACATTCCCAAATAAAAGCCCCAAACCCCCTAAATCTCCTCAGGACCCCTGCAAAGCCACCCCTTAGCCCCGCCCATTTCCCCTTTAGCCCCGCCCCCTCCCGGCCCTGCCGACCCAAATTCCCCCCCAAAAACCCCCCAAAACCCCCAAAATTCCAGAAAAAACCCCCCAGAGACCCCCAAAAATCCCCTTAAAGACCCAAAATTCCCAAATAAAAGCCCCAAACCCCCTAAATCTCCTCAGGACCCCTGCAAAGCCACCCCTTAGCCCCGCCCATTTCCCCTTTAGCCCCGCCCCCTCCCGGCCCTGCCGACCCAAATTCCCCCCCAAAAACCCCCCAAAACCCCCAAAATTCCAAAAAAAAACCCCCCAGAGACCCCCAAAAATCCCCTTAAAGACCCAAAATTCCCAAATAAAAGCCCCAAACCCCCTAAATCTCCTCAGGACCCCTGCAAAGCCACCCCTTAGCCCCGCCCACTCCCCCTCTAGCCCCGCCCATTTCCCCTTTAGCCCCGCCCCCTCCCGGCCCTGCCGACCCTAATTCCCCCCCAAAAACCCCCCAAAACCCCCAAAATTCCAAAAAAAACCCCCCAGAGACCCCCAAAAATCCCCTTAAAGACCCAAAATTCCCAAATAAAAGCCCCAAACCCCCTAAATCTCCTCAGGACCCCTGCAAAGCCACCCCTTAGCCCCGCCCATTTCCCCTTTAGCCCCGCCTTCTCCCGGCCCTGCCGACCTAAATTCCCCCCCAAAAACCCCCCAAAACCCCCAAAATTCCAAAAAAAACCCCCCCAGAGACCCCCAAAAATCCCCTTAAAGACCCAAAATTCCCAAATAAAAGCCCCAAACCCCCTAAATCTCCTCAGGACCCCTGCAAAGCCACCCCTTAGCCCCGCCCATTTCCCCTTTAGCCCCGCCCCCTCCCGGCCCTGCCGACCCAAATTCCCCCCCCAAAACCCCCCAAAACCCCCAAAATTCCAGAAAAAACCCCCCCAGAGACCCCCAAAAATCCCCTTAAAGACCCAAAATTCCCAAATAAAAGCCCCAAACCCCCTAAATCTCCTCAGGACCCCTGCAAAGCCACCCCTTAGCCCCGCCCACTCCCCCTCTAGCCCCGCCCATTTCCCCTTTAGCCCCGCCCCCTCCCGGCCCTGCCGACCCAAATTCCCCCCCAGAAACCCCCCAAAACCCCCAAAATTCCAAAAAAAACCCCCCAGAGACCCCCAAAAATCCCCTTAAAGACCCAACATTCCCAAATAAAAGCCCCAAACCCCCTAAATCTCCTCAGGACCCCTGCAAAGCCACCCCTTAGCCCCGCCCATTTCCCCTTTAGCCCCGCCCCCTCCCGGCCCTGCCGACCCAAATTCCCCCCCAAAAACCCCCCAAAACCCCCAAAATTCCAAAAAAAACCCCCCAGAGACCCCCAAAAATCCCCTTAAAGACCCAAAATTCCCAAATAAAAGCCCCAAACCCCCTAAATCTCCTCAGGACCCCTGCAAAGCCACCCCTTAGCCCCGCCCATTTCCCCTTTAGCCCCGCCCCCTCCCGGCCCTGCCGACCCAAATTCCCCCCCAAAAACCCCCCAAAACCCCCAAAATTCCAGAAAAACACCCCCCAGAGACCCCCAAAAATCCCCTTAAAGACCCAAAATTCCCAAATAAAAGCCCCAAACCCCCTAAATCTCCTCAGGACCCCTGAAAAGCCACCCCTTAGCCCCGCCCACTCCCCCTCTAGCCCCGCCCATTTCCCCTTTAGCCCCGCCCCCTCCCGGCCCTGCCGACCCAAATTCCCCCCCAAAAACCCCCCAAAACCCCCAAAATTCCAAAAAAAAACCCCCCAGAGACCCCCAAAAATCCCCTTAAAGACCCAAAATTCCCAAATAAAAGCCCCAAACCCCCTAAATCTCCTCAGGACCCCTGCAAAGCCACCCCTTAGCCCCGCCCACTCCCCCTCTAGCCCCGCCCATTTCCCCTTTAGCCCCGCCCCCTCCCGGCCCTGCCGACCCAAATTCCCCCCCAAAAACCCCCCAAAACCCCCAAAATTCCAAAAAAAAACCCCCCAGAGACCCCCAAAAATCCCCTTAAAGACCCAAAATTCCCAAATAAAAGCCCCAAACCCCCTAAATCTCCTCAGGACCCCTGCAAAGCCACCCCTTAGCCCCGCCCATTTCCCCTTTAGCCCCGCCCCCTCCCGGCCCTGCCGACCCAAATTCCCCCCCAAAAACCCCCCAAAACCCCCAAAATTCCAGAAAAACACCCCCCAGAGACCCCCAAAAATCCCCTTAAAGACCCAACATTCCCAAATAAAAGCCCCAAACCCCCTAAATCTCCTCAGGACCCCTGCAAAGCCACCCCTTAGCCCCGCCCATTTCCCCTTTAGCCCCGCCCCCTCCCGGCCCTGCCGACCCAAATTCCCCCCCAAAAACCCCCCAAAACCCCCAAAATTCCAAAAAAAACGCCCCCAGAGACCCCCAAAAATCCCCTTAAAGACCCAAAATTCCCAAATAAAAGCCCCAAACCCCCTAAATCTCCTCAGGACCCCTGCAAAGCCACCCCTTAGCCCCGCCCATTTCCCCTTTAGCCCCGCCCCCTCCCGGCCCTGCCGACCCAAATTCCCCCCCAAAAACCCCCCAAAACCCCCAAAATTCCAAAAAAACCCCCCCCAGAGACCCCCAAAAATCCCCTTAAAGACCCAAAATTCCCAAATAAAAGCCCCAAACCCCCTAAATCTCCTCAGGACCCCTGCAAAGCCACCCCTTAGCCCCGCCCACTCCCCCTCTAGCCCCGCCCATTTCCCCTTTAGCCCCGCCCCCTCCCGGCCCTGCCGACCCAAATTCCCCCCCAAAAACCCCCCAAAACCCCCGAAATTCCAAAAAAAAACCCCCCAGAGACCCCCAAAAATCCCCTTAAAGACCCAAAATTCCCAAATAAAAGCCCCAAACCCCCTAAATCTCCTCAGGACCCCTGCAAAGCCACCCCTTAGCCCCGCCCATTTCCCCTTTAGCCCCGCCCCCTCCCGGCCCTGCCGACCCAAATTCCCCCCCAAAAACCCCCCAAAACCCCCAAAATTCCAGAAAAACACCCCCCAGAGACCCCCAAAAATCCCCTTAAAGACCCAACATTCCCAAATAAAAGCCCCAAACCCCCTAAATCTCCTCAGGACCCCTGCAAAGCCACCCCTTAGCCCCGCCCATTTCCCCTTTAGCCCCGCCCCCTCCCGGCCCTGCCGACCCAAATTCCCCCCCAAAAACCCCCCAAAACCCCCAAAATTCCAAAAAAAACCCCCCCAGAGACCCCCAAAAATCCCCTTAAAGACCCAAAATTCCCAAATAAAAGCCCCAAACCCCCTAAATCTCCTCAGGACCCCTGCAAAGCCACCCCTTAGCCCCGCCCATTTCCCCTTTAGCCCCGCCCCCTCCCGGCCCTTCCGACCCAAATTCCCCCCCAAAAACCCCCCAAAACCCCCAAAATTCCAAAAAAAACCCCCCCAGAGACCCCCAAAAATCCCCTTAAAGACCCAAATATCCCAAATAAAAGCCCCAAACCCCCTAAATCTCCTCAGGACCCCTGCAAAGCCACCCCTTAGCCCCGCCCACTCCCCCTCTAGCCCCACCCATTTCCCCTTTAGCCCCGCCCCCTCCCGGCCCTGCCGACCCAAATTCCCCCCCAAAAACCCCCCAAAACCCCCAAAATTCCAAAAAAACCCCCCCCAGAGACCCCCAAAAATCCCCTTAAAGACCCAAAATTCCCAAATAAAAGCCCCAAACCCCCTAAATCTCCTCAGGACCCCTGCAAAGCCACCCCTTAGCCCCGCCCACTCCCCCTCTAGCCCCGCCCATTTCCCCTTTAGCCCCGCCCCCTCCCGGCCCTGCCGACCCAAATTCCCCCCCAAAAACCCCCCAAAACCCCCGAAATTCCAAAAAAAAACCCCCCAGAGACCCCCAAAAATCCCCTTAAAGACCCAAAATTCCCAAATAAAAGCCCCAAACCCCCTAAATCTCCTCAGGACCCCTGCAAAGCCACCCCTTAGCCCCGCCCATTTCCCCTTTAGCCCCGCCCCCTCCCGGCCCTGCCGACCCAAATTCCCCCCCAAAAACCCCCCAAAACCCCCAAAATTCCAGAAAAACACCCCCCAGAGACCCCCAAAAATCCCCTTAAAGACCCAACATTCCCAAATAAAAGCCCCAAACCCCCTAAATCTCCTCAGGACCCCTGCAAAGCCACCCCTTAGCCCCGCCCATTTCCCCTTTAGCCCCGCCCCCTCCCGGCCCTGCCGACCCAAATTCCCCCCCAAAAACCCCCCAAAACCCCCAAAATTCCAAAAAAAACCCCCCCAGAGACCCCCAAAAATCCCCTTAAAGACCCAAAATTCCCAAATAAAAGCCCCAAACCCCCTAAATCTCCTCAGGACCCCTGCAAAGCCACCCCTTAGCCCCGCCCATTTCCCCTTTAGCCCCGCCCCCTCCCGGCCCTTCCGACCCAAATTCCCCCCCAAAAACCCCCCAAAACCCCCAAAATTCCAAAAAAAACCCCCCCAGAGACCCCCAAAAATCCCCTTAAAGACCCAAATATCCCAAATAAAAGCCCCAAACCCCCTAAATCTCCTCAGGACCCCTGCAAAGCCACCCCTTAGCCCCGCCCACTCCCCCTCTAGCCCCACCCATTTCCCCTTTAGCCCCGCCCCCTCCCGGCCCTGCCGACCCAAATTCCCCCCCAAAAACCCCCCAAAACCCCCAAAATTCCAGAAAAAACCCCCCAGAGACCCCCAAAAATCCCCTTAAAGACCCAAAATTCCCAAATAAAAGCTCCAAACCCCCTAAATCTCCTCAGGACCCCTGCAAAGCCACCCCTTAGCCCCGCCCATTTCCCCTTTAGCCCCGCCCCCTCCCGGCCCTGCCGACCCAAATTCCCCTCCAAAAACCCCCCAAAACCCCCAAAATTCCAAAAAAAACCCCCCCAGAGACCCCCAAAAATCCCCTTAAAGACCCAAAATTCCCAAATAAAAGCCCCAAACCCCCTAAATCTCCTCAGGACCCCTGCAAAGCCACCCCTTAGCCCCGCCCATTTCCCCTTTAGCCCCGCCCCCTCCCGGCCCTGCCGACCCAAATTCCCCCCCAAAAACCCCCCAAAACCCCCAAAATTCCAGAAAAAAACCCCCCAGAGACCCCCAAAAATCCCCTTAAAGACCCAAAATTCCCAAATAAAAGCCCCAAACCCCCTAAATCTCCTCAGGACCCCTGCAAAGCCACCCCTTAGCCCCGCCCATTTCCCCTTTAGCCCCGCCCCCTCCCGGCCCTGCCGACCCAAATTCCCCCCCAAAACCCCCCAAAACCCCCAAAATTCCAAAAAAAAACCCCCCAGAGACCCCCAAAAATCCCCTTAAAGACCCAAAATTCCCAAATAAAAGCCCCAAACCCCTTAAATCTCCTCAGGACCCCTGCAAAGCCACCCCTTAGCCCCGCCCACTCCCCCTCTAGCCCCGCCCATTTCCCCTTTAGCCCCGCCCCCTCCCGGCCCTGCCGACCCAAATTCCCCCCCAAAAACCCCCCAAAACCCCCAAAATTCCAAAAAAAACCCCCCAGAGACCCCCAAAAATCCCCTTAAAGACCCAAAATTCCCAAATAAAAGCCCCAAACCCCCTAAATCTCCTCAGGACCCCTGCAAAGCCACCCCTTAGCCCCGCCCATTTCCCCTTTAGCCCCGCCTTCTCCCGGCCCTGCCGACCCAAATTCCCCCCCAAAAACCCCCCAAAACCCCCAAAATTCCAGAAAAAAACCCCCCAGAGACCCCCAAAAATCCCCTTAAAGACCCAACATTCCCAAATAAAAGCCCCAAACCCCCTAAATCTCCTCAGGACCCCTGCAAAGCCACCCCTTAGCCCCGCCCATTTCCCCTTTAGCCCCGCCCCCTCCCGGCCCTGCCGACCCAAATTCCCCCCCAAAAACCCCCCAAAACCCCCAAAATTCCAAAAAAAAACCCCCCAGAGACCCCCAAAAATCCCCTTAAAGACCCAAAATTCCCAAATAAAAGCCCCAAACCCCCTAAATCTCCTCAGGACCCCTGCAAAGCCACCCCTTAGCCCCGCCCATTTCCCCTTTAGCCCCGCCCCCTCCCGGCCCTGCCGACCCAAATTCCCCCCCAAAAACCCCCCAAAACCCCCAAAATTCCAAAAAAAACCCCCCCAGAGACCCCCAAAAATCCCCTTAAAGACCCAACATTCCCAAATAAAAGCCCCAAACCCCCTAAATCTCCTCAGGACCCCTGCAAAGCCACCCCTTAGCCCCGCCCATTTCCCCTTTAGCCCCGCCCCCTCCCGGCCCTGCCGACCCAAATTCCCCCCCCAAAACCCCCCAAAACCCCCAAAATTCCAGAAAAAACCCCCCCAGAGACCCCCAAAAATCCCCTTAAAGACCCAAAATTCCCAAATAAAAGCCCCAAACCCCCTAAATCTCCTCAGGACCCCTGCAAAGCCACCCCTTAGCCCCGCCCACTCCCCCTCTAGCCCCGCCCATTTCCCCTTTAGCCCCGCCCCCTCCCGGCCCTGCCGACCCAAATTCCCCCCCAGAAACCCCCCAAAACCCCCAAAATTCCAGAAAAAAACCCCCCAGAGACCCCCAAAAATCCCCTTAAAGACCCAACATTCCCAAATAAAAGCCCCAAACCCCCTAAATCTCCTCAGGACCCCTGCAAAGCCACCCCTTAGCCCCGCCCATTTCCCCTTTAGCCCCGCCCCCTCCCGGCCCTGCCGACCCAAATTCCCCCCCCAAAACCCCCCAAAACCCCCAAAATTCCAGAAAAAACCCCCCCAGAGACCCCCAAAAATCCCCTTAAAGACCCAAAATTCCCAAATAAAAGCCCCAAACCCCCTAAATCTCCTCAGGACCCCTGCAAAGCCACCCCTTAGCCCCGCCCACTCCCCCTCTAGCCCCGCCCATTTCCCCTTTAGCCCCGCCCCCTCCCGGCCCTGCCGACCCAAATTCCCCCCCAGAAACCCCCCAAAACCCCCAAAATTCCAGAAAAAAACCCCCCAGAGACCCCCAAAAATCCCCTTAAAGACCCAAAATTCCCAAATAAAAGCCCCAAACCCCCTAAATCTCCTCAGAACCCCTGCAAAGCCACCCCTTAGCCCCGCCCATTTCCCCTTTAGCCCCGCCCCCTCCCGGCCCTGCCGACCCAAATTCCCCCCCAAAAACCCCCCAAAACCCCCAAAATTCCAGAAAAAAACCCCCCAGAGACCCCCAAAAATCCCCTTAAAGACCCAACATTCCCAAATAAAAGCCCCAAACCCCCTAAATCTCCTCAGGACCCCTGCAAAGCCACCCCTTAGCCCCGCCCATTTCCCCTTTAGCCCCGCCCCCTCCCGGCCCTGCCGACCCAAATTCCCCCCCAAAAACCCCCCAAAACCCCCAAAATTCCAAAAAAAACCCCCCCAGAGACCCCCAAAAATCCCCTTAAAGACCCAAAATTCCCAAATAAAAGCCCCAAACCCCCTAAATCTCCTCAGGACCCCTGCAAAGCCACCCCTTAGCCCCGCCCACTCCCCCTCTAGCCCCGCCCATTTCCCCTTTAGCCCCGCCCCCTCCCGGCCCTGCCGACCCAAATTCCCCCCCAAAAACCCCCCAAAACCCCCAAAATTCCCAAAAAAAACCCCCCAGAGACCCCCAAAAATCCCCTTAAAGACCCAAAATTCCCAAATAAAAGCCCCAAACCCCCTAAATCTCCTCAGGACCCCTGCAAAGCCACCCCTTAGCCCCGCCCATTTCCCCTTTAGCCCCGCCCCCTCCCGGCCCTGCCGACCCAAATTCCCCCCCAAAAACCCCCCAAAACCCCCAAAATTCCAGAAAAAAACCCCCCAGAGACCCCCAAAAATCCCCTTAAAGACCCAACATTCCCAAATAAAAGCCCCAAACCCCCTAAATCTCCTCAGGACCCCTGCAAAGCCACCCCTTAGCCCCGCCCATTTCCCCTTTAGCCCCGCCCCCTCCCGGCCCTGCCGACCCAAATTCCCCTCCAAAAACCCCCCAAAACCCCCAAAATTCCAAAAAAAACCCCCCCAGAGACCCCCAAAAATCCCCTTAAAGACCCAAAATTCCCAAATAAAAGCCCCAAACCCCCTAAATCTCCTCAGGACCCCTGCAAAGCCACCCCTTAGCCCCGCCCATTTCCCCTTTAGCCCCGCCCCCTCCCGGCCCTGCCGACCCAAATTCCCCCCCAAAAACCCCCCAAAACCCCCAAAATTCCAGAAAAAAACCCCCCAGAGACCCCCAAAAATCCCCTTAAAGACCCAAAATTCCCAAATAAAAGCCCCAAACCCCCTAAATCTCCTCAGGACCCCTGCAAAGCCACCCCTTAGCCCCGCCCATTTCCCCTTTAGCCCCGCCTCCTCCCGGCCCTGCCGACCCAAATTCCCCCCCAAAAACCCCCCAAAACCCCCAAAATTCCAAAAAAAACCCCCCCCAGAGACCCCCAAAAATCCCCTTAAAGACCCAAAATTCCCAAATAAAAGCCCCAAACCCCCTAAATCTCCTCAGGACCCCTGCAAAGCCACCCCTTAGCCCCGCCCACTCCCCCTCTAGCCCCGCCCATTTCCCCTTTAGCCCCGCCCCCTCCCGGCCCTGCCGACCCAAATTCCCCCCCAAAAACCCCCCAAAACCCCCAAAATTCCAAAAAAAAACCCCCCAGAGACCCCCAAAAATCCCCTTAAAGACCCAAAATTCCCAAATAAAAGCCCCAAACCCCCTAAATCTCCTCAGGACCCCTGCAAAGCCACCCCTTAGCCCCGCCCATTTCCCCTTTAGCCCCGCCCCCTCCCGGCCCTGCCGACCCAAATTCCCCCCCAAAAACCCCCCAAAACCCCCAAAATTCCAGAAAAAAAACCCCCAGAGACCCCCAAAAATCCCCTTAAAGACCCAAAATTCCCAAATAAAAGCCCCAAACCCCCTAAATCTCCTCAGGACCCCTGCAAAGCCACCCCTTAGCCCCGCCCATTTCCCCTTTAGCCCCGCCCCCTCCCGGCCCTGCCGACCCAAATTCCCCCCCAAAAACCCCCCAAAACCCCCAAAATTCCAAAAAAAAACCCCCCAGAGACCCCCAAAAATCCCCTTAAAGACCCAAAATTCCCAAATAAAAGCCCCAAACCCCCTAAATCTCCTCAGGACCCCTGCAAAGCCACCCCTTAGCCCCGCCCATTTCCCCTTTAGCCCCGCCCCCTCCCGGCCCTGCCGACCCAAATTCCCCCCCAAAAACCCCCCAAAACCCCCAAAATTCCAAAAAAAACCCCCCAAGAGACCCCCAAAAATCCCCTTAAAGACCCAACATTCCCAAATAAAAGCCCCAAACCCCCTAAATCTCCTCAGGACCCCTGCAAAGCCACCCCTTAGCCCCGCCCATTTCCCCTTTAGCCCCGCCCCCTCCCGGCCCTGCCGACCCAAATTCCCCCCCCAAAACCCCCCAAAACCCCCAAAATTCCAGAAAAAACCCCCCCAGAGACCCCCAAAAATCCCCTTAAAGACCCAAAATTCCCAAATAAAAGCCCCAAACCCCCTAAATCTCCTCAGGACCCCTGCAAAGCCACCCCTTAGCCCCGCCCACTCCCCCTCTAGCCCCGCCCATTTCCCCTTTAGCCCCGCCCCCTCCCGGCCCTGCCGACCCAAATTCCCCCCCAGAAACCCCCCAAAACCCCCAAAATTCCAGAAAAAAACCCCCCAGAGACCCCCAAAAATCCCCTTAAAGACCCAAAATTCCCAAATAAAAGCCCCAAACCCCCTAAATCTCCTCAGAACCCCTGCAAAGCCACCCCTTAGCCCCGCCCATTTCCCCTTTAGCCCCACCCCCTCCCGGCCCTGCCGACCCAAATTCCCCCCCAAAAACCCCCCAAAACCCCCAAAATTCCAGAAAAAAACCCCCCAGAGACCCCCAAAAATCCCCTTAAAGACCCAACATTCCCAAATAAAAGCCCCAAACCCCCTAAATCTCCTCAGGACCCCTGCAAAGCCACCCCTTAGCCCCGCCCATTTCCCCTTTAGCCCCGCCCCCTCCCGGCCCTGCCGACCCAAATTCCCCCCCAAAAACCCCCCAAAACCCCCAAAATTCCAAAAAAAACCCCCCCAGAGACCCCCAAAAATCCCCTTAAAGACCCAAAATTCCCAAATAAAAGCCCCAAACCCCCTAAATCTCCTCAGGACCCCTGCAAAGCCACCCCTTAGCCCCGCCCACTCCCCCTCTAGCCCCGCCCATTTCCCCTTTATCCCCGCCCCCTCCCGGCCCTGCCGACCCAAATTCCCCCCCAAAAACCCCCCAAAACCCCCAAAATTCCAAAAAAAAACCCCCCAGAGACCCCCAAAAATCCCCTTAAAGGCCCAAAATTCCCAAATAAAAGCCCCAAACCCCCTAAATCTCCTCAGGACCCCTGCAAAGCCACCCCTTAGCCCCGCCCATTTCCCCTTTAGCCCCGCCCCCTCCCGGCCCTGCCGACCCAAATTCCCCCCCAAAAACCCCCCAAAACCCCCAAAATTCCAAAAAAAACCCCCCCAGAGACCCCCAAAAATCCCCTTAAAGACCCAACATTCCCAAATAAAAGCCCCAAACCCCCTAAATCTCCTCAGGACCCCTGCAAAGCCACCCCTTAGCCCCGCCCACTCCCCCTCTAGCCCCGCCCATTTCCCCTTTAGCCCCACCCCCTCCCGGCCCTGCCGACCCAAATTCCCCCCCAAAAACCCCCCAAAACCCCCAAAATTCCAAAAAAAAACCCCCCAGAGACCCCCAAAAATCCCCTTAAAGACCCAAAATTCCCAAATAAAAGCCCCAAACCCCCTAAATCTCCTCAGGACCCCTGCAAAGCCACCCCTTAGCCCCGCCCATTTCCCCTTTAGCCCCGCCCCCTCCCGGCCCTGCCGACCCAAATTCCCCCCCAAAAACCCCCCAAAACCCCCAAAATTCCAGAAAAAAACCCCCCAGAGACCCCCAAAAATCCCCTTAAAGACCCAACATTCCCAAATAAAAGCCCCAAACCCCCTAAATCTCCTCAGGACCCCTGCAAAGCCACCCCTTAGCCCCGCCCATTTCCCCTTTAGCCCCGCCCCCTCCTGGCCCTGCCGACCCAAATTCCCCCCCAAAAACCCCCCAAAACCCCCAAAATTCCAGAAAAACACCCCCCAGAGACCCCCAAAAATCCCCTTAAAGACCCAAAATTCCCAAATAAAAGCCCCAAACCCCCTAAATCTCCTCAGGACCCCTGCAAAGCCACCCCTTAGCCCCGCCCATTTCCCCTTTAGCCCCGCCCCCTCCCGGCCCTGCCGACCCAAATTCCCCCCCAAAAACCCCCCAAAACCCCCAAAATTCCAGAAAAAAACCCCCCAGAGACCCCCAAAAATCCCCTTAAAGACCCAAAATTCCCAAATAAAAGCCCCAAACCCCCTAAATCTCCTCAGGACCCCTGCAAAGCCACCCCTTAGCCCCGCCCATTTCCCCTTTAGCCCCGCCCCCTCCCGGCCCTGCCGACCCAAATTCCCCCCCAAAAACCCCCCAAAACCCCCAAAATTCCAGAAAAAAACCCCCCAGAGACCCCCAAAAATCCCCTTAAAGACCCAAAATTCCCAAATAAAAGCCCCAAACCCCCTAAATCTCCTCAGGACCCCTGCAAAGCCACCCCTTAGCCCCGCCCATTTCCCCTTTAGCCCCGCCTCCTCCCGGCCCTGCCGACCCAAATTCCCCCCCAAAAACCCCCCAAAACCCCCAAAATTCCAAAAAAAACCCCCCCAGAGACCCCCAAAAATCCCCTTAAAGACCCAAAATTCCCAAATAAAAGCCCCAAACCCCCTAAATCTCCTCAGGACCCCTGCAAAGCCACCCCTTAGCCCCGCCCACTCCCCCTCTAGCCCCGCCCATTTCCCCTTTAGCCCCGCCCCCTCCCGGCCCTGCCGACCCAAATTCCCCCCCAAAAACCCCCCAAAACCCCCAAAATTCCAAAAAAAAACCCCCCAGAGACCCCCAAAAATCCCCTTAAAGACCCAAAATTCCCAAATAAAAGCCCCAAACCCCCTAAATCTCCTCAGGACCCCTGCAAAGCCACCCCTTAGCCCCGCCCATTTCCCCTTTAGCCCCGCCCCCTCCCGGCCCTGCCGACCCAAATTCCCCCCCAAAAACCCCCCAAAACCCCCAAAATTCCAGAAAAAAAACCCCCAGAGACCCCCAAAAATCCCCTTAAAGACCCAACATTCCCAAATAAAAGCCCCAAACCCCCTAAATCTCCTCAGGACCCCTGCAAAGCCACCCCTTAGCCCCGCCCATTTCCCCTTTAGCCCCGCCCCCTCCCGGCCCTGCCGACCCAAATTCCCCCCCAAAAACCCCCCAAAACCCCCAAAATTCCAAAAAAAAACCCCCCAGAGACCCCCAAAAATCCCCTTAAAGACCCAAAATTCCCAAATAAAAGCCCCAAACCCCCTAAATCTCCTCAGGACCCCTGCAAAGCCACCCCTTAGCCCCGCCCATTTCCCCTTTAGCCCCGCCCCCTCCCGGCCCTGCCGACCCAAATTCCCCCCCAAAAACCCCCCAAAACCCCCAAAATTCCAAAAAAAACCCCCCAAGAGACCCCCAAAAATCCCCTTAAAGACCCAACATTCCCAAATAAAAGCCCCAAACCCCCTAAATCTCCTCAGGACCCCTGCAAAGCCACCCCTTAGCCCCGCCCATTTCCCCTTTAGCCCCGCCCCCTCCCGGCCCTGCCGACCCAAATTCCCCCCCCAAAACCCCCCAAAACCCCCAAAATTCCAGAAAAAACCCCCCCAGAGACCCCCAAAAATCCCCTTAAAGACCCAAAATTCCCAAATAAAAGCCCCAAACCCCCTAAATCTCCTCAGGACCCCTGCAAAGCCACCCCTTAGCCCCGCCCACTCCCCCTCTAGCCCCGCCCATTTCCCCTTTAGCCCCGCCCCCTCCCGGCCCTGCCGACCCAAATTCCCCCCCAGAAACCCCCCAAAACCCCCAAAATTCCAGAAAAAAACCCCCCAGAGACCCCCAAAAATCCCCTTAAAGACCCAAAATTCCCAAATAAAAGCCCCAAACCCCCTAAATCTCCTCAGAACCCCTGCAAAGCCACCCCTTAGCCCCGCCCATTTCCCCTTTAGCCCCACCCCCTCCCGGCCCTGCCGACCCAAATTCCCCCCCAAAAACCCCCCAAAACCCCCAAAATTCCAGAAAAAAACCCCCCAGAGACCCCCAAAAATCCCCTTAAAGACCCAACATTCCCAAATAAAAGCCCCAAACCCCCTAAATCTCCTCAGGACCCCTGCAAAGCCACCCCTTAGCCCCGCCCATTTCCCCTTTAGCCCCGCCCCCTCCCGGCCCTGCCGACCCAAATTCCCCCCCAAAAACCCCCCAAAACCCCCAAAATTCCAAAAAAAACCCTCCCAGAGACCCCCAAAAATCCCCTTAAAGACCCAAAATTCCCAAATAAAAGCCCCAAACCCCCTAAATCTCCTCAGGACCCCTGAAAAGCCACCCCTTAGCCCCGCCCACTCCCCCTCTAGCCCCGCCCATTTCCCCTTTAGCCCCGCCCCCTCCCGGCCCTGCCGACCCAAATTCCCCCCCAAAAACCCCCCAAAACCCCCAAAATTCCAAAAAAAAACCCCCCAGAGACCCCCAAAAATCCCCTTAAAGGCCCAAAATTCCCAAATAAAAGCCCCAAACCCCCTAAATCTCCTCAGGACCCCTGCAAAGCCACCCCTTAGCCCCGCCCATTTCCCCTTTAGCCCCGCCCCCTCCCGGCCCTGCCGACCCAAATTCCCCCCCAAAAACCCCCCAAAACCCCCAAAATTCCAAAAAAAACCCCCCCAGAGACCCCCAAAAATCCCCTTAAAGACCCAACATTCCCAAATAAAAGCCCCAAACCCCCTAAATCTCCTCAGGACCCCTGCAAAGCCACCCCTTAGCCCCGCCCACTCCCCCTCTAGCCCCGCCCATTTCCCCTTTATCCCCGCCCCCTCCCGGCCCTGCCGACCCAAATTCCCCCCCAAAAACCCCCCAAAACCCCCAAAATTCCAAAAAAAAACCCCCCAGAGACCCCCAAAAATCCCCTTAAAGGCCCAAAATTCCCAAATAAAAGCCCCAAACCCCCTAAATCTCCTCAGGACCCCTGCAAAGCCACCCCTTAGCCCCGCCCATTTCCCCTTTAGCCCCGCCCCCTCCCGGCCCTGCCGACCCAAATTCCCCCCCAAAAACCCCCCAAAACCCCCAAAATTCCAAAAAAAACCCCCCCAGAGACCCCCAAAAATCCCCTTAAAGACCCAACATTCCCAAATAAAAGCCCCAAACCCCCTAAATCTCCTCAGGACCCCTGCAAAGCCACCCCTTAGCCCCGCCCACTCCCCCTCTAGCCCCGCCCATTTCCCCTTTAGCCCCACCCCCTCCCGGCCCTGCCGACCCAAATTCCCCCCCAAAAACCCCCCAAAACCCCCAAAATTCCAAAAAAAACCCCCCAGAGACCCCCAAAAATCCCCTTAAAGACCCAAAATTCCCAAATAAAAGCCCCAAACCCCCTAAATCTCCTCAGGACCCCTGCAAAGCCACCCCTTAGCCCCGCCCATTTCCCCTTTAGCCCCGCCCCCTCCCGGCCCTGCCGACCCAAATTCCCCCCCAAAAACCCCCCAAAACCCCCAAAATTCCAGAAAAAAAACCCCCAGAGACCCCCAAAAATCCCCTTAAAGACCCAACATTCCCAAATAAAAGCCCCAAACCCCCTAAATCTCCTCAGGACCCCTGCAAAGCCACCCCTTAGCCCCGCCCATTTCCCCTTTAGCCCCGCCCCCTCCTGGCCCTGCCGACCCAAATTCCCCCCCAAAAACCCCCCAAAACCCCCAAAATTCCAGAAAAAAACCCCCCAGAGACCCCCAAAAATCCCCTTAAAGACCCAAAATTCCCAAATAAAAGCCCCAAACCCCCTAAATCTCCTCAGGACCCCTGCAAAGCCACCCCTTAGCCCCGCCCATTTCCCCTTTAGCCCCGCCCCCTCCCGGCCCTGCCGACCCAAATTCCCCCCCAAAAACCCCCCAAAACCCCCAAAATTCCAGAAAAAAACCCCCCAGAGACCCCCAAAAATCCCCTTAAAGACCCAAAATTCCCAAATAAAAGCCCCAAACCCCCTAAATCTCCTCAGGACCCCTGCAAAGCCACCCCTTAGCCCCGCCCATTTCCCCTTTAGCCCCGCCCCCTCCCGGCCCTGCCGACCCAAATTCCCCCCCAAAAACCCCCCAAAACCCCCAAAATTCCAAAAAAAACCCCCCCAGAGACCCCCAAAAATCCCCTTAAAGACCCAAAATTCCCAAATAAAAGCCCCAAACCCCCTAAATCTCCTCAGGACCCCTGCAAAGCCACCCCTTAGCCCCGCCCACTCCCCCTCTAGCCCCGCCCATTTCCCCTTTAGCCCCGCCCCCTCCCGGCCCTGCCGACCCAAATTCCCCCCCAAAAACCCCCCAAAACCCCCAAAATTCCAAAAAAAACCCCCCAGAGACCCCCAAAAATCCCCTTAAAGACCCAAAATTCCCAAATAAAAGCCCCAAACCCCCTAAATCTCCTCAGGACCCCTGCAAAGCCACCCCTTAGCCCCGCCCATTTCCCCTTTAGCCCCGCCCCCTCCCGGCCCTGCCGACCCAAATTCCCCCCCAAAAACCCCCCAAAACCCCCAAAATTCCAAAAAAAAACCCCCAGAGACCCCCAAAAATCCCCTTAAAGACCCAACATTCCCAAATAAAAGCCCCAAACCCCCTAAATCTCCTCAGGACCCCTGCAAAGCCACCCCTTAGCCCCGCCCATTTCCCCTTTAGCCCCGCCCCCTCCCGGCCCTGCCGACCCAAATTCCCCCCCAAAAACCCCCCAAAACCCCCAAAATTCCAAAAAAAAACCCCCCAGAGACCCCCAAAAATCCCCTTAAAGACCCAAAATTCCCAAATAAAAGCCCCAAACCCCCTAAATCTCCTCAGGACCCCTGCAAAGCCACCCCTTAGCCCCGCCCATTTCCCCTTTAGCCCCGCCCCCTCCCGGCCCTGCCGACCCAAATTCCCCCCCAAAAACCCCCCAAAACCCCCAAAATTCCAAAAAAAACCCCCCAAGAGACCCCCAAAAATCCCCTTAAAGACCCAACATTCCCAAATAAAAGCCCCAAACCCCCTAAATCTCCTCAGGACCCCTGCAAAGCCACCCCTTAGCCCCGCCCATTTCCCCTTTAGCCCCGCCCCCTCCCGGCCCTGCCGACCCAAATTCCCCCCCCAAAACCCCCCAAAACCCCCAAAATTCCAGAAAAAACCCCCCCAGAGACCCCCAAAAATCCCCTTAAAGACCCAAAATTCCCAAATAAAAGCCCCAAACCCCCTAAATCTCCTCAGGACCCCTGCAAAGCCACCCCTTAGCCCCGCCCACTCCCCCTCTAGCCCCGCCCATTTCCCCTTTAGCCCCGCCCCCTCCCGGCCCTGCCGACCCAAATTCCCCCCCAGAAACCCCCCAAAACCCCCAAAATTCCAGAAAAAAACCCCCCAGAGACCCCCAAAAATCCCCTTAAAGACCCAAAATTCCCAAATAAAAGCCCCAAACCCCCTAAATCTCCTCAGAACCCCTGCAAAGCCACCCCTTAGCCCCGCCCATTTCCCCTTTAGCCCCACCCCCTCCCGGCCCTGCCGACCCAAATTCCCCCCCAAAAACCCCCCAAAACCCCCAAAATTCCAGAAAAAAACCCCCCAGAGACCCCCAAAAATCCCCTTAAAGACCCAACATTCCCAAATAAAAGCCCCAAACCCCCTAAATCTCCTCAGGACCCCTGCAAAGCCACCCCTTAGCCCCGCCCATTTCCCCTTTAGCCCCGCCCCCTCCCGGCCCTGCCGACCCAAATTCCCCCCCAAAAACCCCCCAAAACCCCCAAAATTCCAAAAAAAACCCTCCCAGAGACCCCCAAAAATCCCCTTAAAGACCCAAAATTCCCAAATAAAAGCCCCAAACCCCCTAAATCTCCTCAGGACCCCTGCAAAGCCACCCCTTAGCCCCGCCCACTCCCCCTCTAGCCCCGCCCATTTCCCCTTTAGCCCCGCCCCCTCCCGGCCCTGCCGACCCAAATTCCCCCCCAAAAACCCCCCAAAACCCCCAAAATTCCAAAAAAAAACCCCCCAGAGACCCCCAAAAATCCCCTTAAAGGCCCAAAATTCCCAAATAAAAGCCCCAAACCCCCTAAATCTCCTCAGGACCCCTGCAAAGCCACCCCTTAGCCCCGCCCATTTCCCCTTTAGCCCCGCCCCCTCCCGGCCCTGCCGACCCAAATTCCCCCCCAAAAACCCCCCAAAACCCCCAAAATTCCAAAAAAAAACCCCCAGAGACCCCCAAAAATCCCCTTAAAGACCCAACATTCCCAAATAAAAGCCCCAAACCCCCTAAATCTCCTCAGGACCCCTGCAAAGCCACCCCTTAGCCCCGCCCATTTCCCCTTTAGCCCCGCCCCCTCCCGGCCCTGCCGACCCAAATTCCCCCCCAAAAACCCCCCAAAACCCCCAAAATTCCAAAAAAAAACCCCCCAGAGACCCCCAAAAATCCCCTTAAAGACCCAAAATTCCCAAATAAAAGCCCCAAACCCCCTAAATCTCCTCAGGACCCCTGCAAAGCCACCCCTTAGCCCCGCCCATTTCCCCTTTAGCCCCGCCCCCTCCCGGCCCTGCCGACCCAAATTCCCCCCCAAAAACCCCCCAAAACCCCCAAAATTCCAAAAAAAACCCCCCAAGAGACCCCCAAAAATCCCCTTAAAGACCCAACATTCCCAAATAAAAGCCCCAAACCCCCTAAATCTCCTCAGGACCCCTGCAAAGCCACCCCTTAGCCCCGCCCATTTCCCCTTTAGCCCCGCCCCCTCCCGGCCCTGCCGACCCAAATTCCCCCCCCAAAACCCCCCAAAACCCCCAAAATTCCAGAAAAAACCCCCCCAGAGACCCCCAAAAATCCCCTTAAAGACCCAAAATTCCCAAATAAAAGCCCCAAACCCCCTAAATCTCCTCAGGACCCCTGCAAAGCCACCCCTTAGCCCCGCCCACTCCCCCTCTAGCCCCGCCCATTTCCCCTTTAGCCCCGCCCCCTCCCGGCCCTGCCGACCCAAATTCCCCCCCAGAAACCCCCCAAAACCCCCAAAATTCCAGAAAAAAACCCCCCAGAGACCCCCAAAAATCCCCTTAAAGACCCAAAATTCCCAAATAAAAGCCCCAAACCCCCTAAATCTCCTCAGAACCCCTGCAAAGCCACCCCTTAGCCCCGCCCATTTCCCCTTTAGCCCCACCCCCTCCCGGCCCTGCCGACCCAAATTCCCCCCCAAAAACCCCCCAAAACCCCCAAAATTCCAGAAAAAAACCCCCCAGAGACCCCCAAAAATCCCCTTAAAGACCCAACATTCCCAAATAAAAGCCCCAAACCCCCTAAATCTCCTCAGGACCCCTGCAAAGCCACCCCTTAGCCCCGCCCATTTCCCCTTTAGCCCCGCCCCCTCCCGGCCCTGCCGACCCAAATTCCCCCCCAAAAACCCCCCAAAACCCCCAAAATTCCAAAAAAAACCCTCCCAGAGACCCCCAAAAATCCCCTTAAAGACCCAAAATTCCCAAATAAAAGCCCCAAACCCCCTAAATCTCCTCAGGACCCCTGCAAAGCCACCCCTTAGCCCCGCCCACTCCCCCTCTAGCCCCGCCCATTTCCCCTTTAGCCCCGCCCCCTCCCGGCCCTGCCGACCCAAATTCCCCCCCAAAAACCCCCCAAAACCCCCAAAATTCCAAAAAAAAACCCCCCAGAGACCCCCAAAAATCCCCTTAAAGGCCCAAAATTCCCAAATAAAAGCCCCAAACCCCCTAAATCTCCTCAGGACCCCTGCAAAGCCACCCCTTAGCCCCGCCCATTTCCCCTTTAGCCCCGCCCCCTCCCGGCCCTGCCGACCCAAATTCCCCCCCAAAAACCCCCCAAAACCCCCAAAATTCCAAAAAAAACCCCCCCAGAGACCCCCAAAAATCCCCTTAAAGACCCAACATTCCCAAATAAAAGCCCCAAACCCCCTAAATCTCCTCAGGACCCCTGCAAAGCCACCCCTTAGCCCCGCCCACTCCCCCTCTAGCCCCGCCCATTTCCCCTTTAGCCCCGCCCCCTCCCGGCCCTGCCGACCCAAATTCCCCCCCAAAAACCCCCCAAAACCCCCAAAATTCCAAAAAAAACCCCCCAGAGACCCCCAAAAATCCCCTTAAAGACCCAAAATTCCCAAATAAAAGCCCCAAACCCCCTAAATCTCCTCAGGACCCCTGCAAAGCCACCCCTTAGCCCCGCCCATTTCCCCTTTAGCCCCGCCCCCTCCCGGCCCTGCCGACCCAAATTCCCCCCCAAAAACCCCCCAAAACCCCCAAAATTCCAGAAAAAAACCCCCCAGAGACCCCCAAAAATCCCCTTAAAGACCCAACATTCCCAAATAAAAGCCCCAAACCCCCTAAATCTCCTCAGGACCCCTGCAAAGCCACCCCTTAGCCCCGCCCATTTCCCCTTTAGCCCCGCCCCCTCCTGGCCCTGCCGACCCAAATTCCCCCCCAAAAACCCCCCAAAACCCCCAAAATTCCAGAAAAAAACCCCCCAGAGACCCCCAAAAATCCCCTTAAAGACCCAAAATTCCCAAATAAAAGCCCCAAACCCCCTAAATCTCCTCAGGACCCCTGCAAAGCCACCCCTTAGCCCCGCCCATTTCCCCTTTAGCCCCGCCCCCTCCCGGCCCTGCCGACCCAAATTCCCCCCCAAAAACCCCCCAAAACCCCCAAAATTCCAGAAAAAAACCCCCCAGAGACCCCCAAAAATCCCCTTAAAGACCCAACATTCCCAAATAAAAGCCCCAAACCCCCTAAATCTCCTCAGGACCCCTGCAAAGCCACCCCTTAGCCCCGCCCATTTCCCCTTTAGCCCCGCCCCCTCCCGGCCCTGCCGACCCAAATTCCCCCCCAAAAACCCCCCAAAACCCCCAAAATTCCAAAAAAAAACCCCCCAGAGACCCCCAAAAATCCCCTTAAAGACCCAAAATTCCCAAATAAAAGCCCCAAACCCCCTAAATCTCCTCAGAACCCCTGCAAAGCCACCCCTTAGCCCCGCCCATTTCCCCTTTAGCCCCGCCCCCTCCCGGCCCTGCCGACCCAAATTCCCCCCCAAAAACCCCCCAAAACCCCCAAAATTCCAAAAAAAACCCCCCAAGAGACCCCCAAAAATCCCCTTAAAGACCCAAAATTCCCAAATAAAAGCCCCAAACCCCCTAAATCTCCTCAGGACCCCTGCAAAGCCACCCCTTAGCCCCGCCCACTCCCCCTCTAGCCCCGCCCATTTCCCCTTTAGCCCCGCCCCCTCCCGGCCCTGCCGACCCAAATTCCCCCCCAGAAACCCCCCAAAACCCCCAAAATTCCAGAAAAAAAAACCCCAGAGACCCCCAAAAATCCCCTTAAAGACCCAAAATTCCCAAATAAAAGCCCCAAACCCCCTAAATCTCCTCAGAACCCCTGCAAAGCCACCCCTTAGCCCCGCCCATTTCCCCTTTAGCCCCGCCCCCTCCCGGCCCTGCCGACCCAAATTCCCCCCCAAAAACCCCCCAAAACCCCCAAAATTCCAGAAAAAAACCCCCCAGAGACCCCCAAAAATCCCCTTAAAGACCCAACATTCCCAAATAAAAGCCCCAAACCCCCTAAATCTCCTCAGGACCCCTGCAAAGCCACCCCTTAGCCCCGCCCATTTCCCCTTTAGCCCCGCCCCCTCCCGGCCCTGCCGACCCAAATTCCCCCCCAAAAACCCCCCAAAACCCCCAAAATTCCAAAAAAAACCCCCCCAGAGACCCCCAAAAATCCCCTTAAAGACCCAAAATTCCCAAATAAAAGCCCCAAACCCCCTAAATCTCCTCAGGACCCCTGCAAAGCCACCCCTTAGCCCCGCCCATTTCCCCTTTAGCCCCGCCCCCTCCCGGCCCTGCCGACCCAAATTCCCCCCCAAAAACCCCCCAAAACCCCCAAAATTCCAGAAAAAAACCCCCCAGAGACCCCCAAAAATCCCCTTAAAGACCCAACATTCCCAAATAAAAGCCCCAAACCCCCTAAATCTCCTCAGGACCCCTGCAAAGCCACCCCTTAGCCCCGCCCATTTCCCCTTTAGCCCCGCCCCCTCCTGGCCCTGCCGACCCAAATTCCCCCCCAAAAACCCCCCAAAACCCCCAAAATTCCAGAAAAAAACCCCCCAGAGACCCCCAAAAATCCCCTTAAAGACCCAACATTCCCAAATAAAAGCCCCAAACCCCCTAAATCTCCTCAGGACCCCTGCAAAGCCACCCCTTAGCCCCGCCCATTTCCCCTTTAGCCCCGCCCCCTCCCGGCCCTGCCGACCCAAATTCCCCCCCAAAAACCCCCCAAAACCCCCAAAATTCCAGAAAAAACCCCCCCAGAGACCCCCAAAAATCCCCTTAAAGACCCAACATTCCCAAATAAAAGCCCCAAACCCCCTAAATCTCCTCAGGACCCCTGCAAAGCCACCCCTTAGCCCCGCCCATTTCCCCTTTAGCCCCGCCCCCTCCCGGCCCTGCCGACCCAAATTCCCCCCCAAAAACCCCCCAAAACCCCCAAAATTCCAAAAAAAAACCCCCCAGAGACCCCCAAAAATCCCCTTAAAGACCCAAAATTCCCAAATAAAAGCCCCAAACCCCCTAAATCTCCTCAGGACCCCTGCAAAGCCACCCCTTAGCCCCGCCCACTCCCCCTCTAGCCCCGCCCATTTCCCCTTTAGCCCCGCCCCCTCCCGGCCCTGCCGACCCAAATTCCCCCCCAAAAACCCCCCAAAACCCCCAAAATTCCAAAAAAAACCCCCCAGAGACCCCCAAAAATCCCCTTAAAGACCCAAAATTCCCAAATAAAAGCCCCAAACCCCCTAAATCTCCTCAGGACCCCTGCAAAGCCACCCCTTAGCCCCGCCCATTTCCCCTTTAGCCCCGCCCCCTCCCGGCCCTGCCGACCCAAATTCCCCCCCAAAAACCCCCCAAAACCCCCAAAATTCCAGAAAAAAAACCCCCAGAGACCCCCAAAAATCCCCTTAAAGACCCAACATTCCCAAATAAAAGCCCCAAACCCCCTAAATCTCCTCAGGACCCCTGCAAAGCCACCCCTTAGCCCCGCCCATTTCCCCTTTAGCCCCGCCCCCTCCCGGCCCTGCCGACCCAAATTCCCCCCCAAAAACCCCCCAAAACCCCCAAAATTCCAAAAAAAAACCCCCCAGAGACCCCCAAAAATCCCCTTAAAGACCCAAAATTCCCAAATAAAAGCCCCAAACCCCCTAAATCTCCTCAGGACCCCTGCAAAGCCACCCCTTAGCCCCGCCCATTTCCCCTTTAGCCCCGCCCCCTCCCGGCCCTGCCGACCCAAATTCCCCCCCAAAAACCCCCCAAAACCCCCAAAATTCCAAAAAAAACCCCCCAAGAGACCCCCAAAAATCCCCTTAAAGACCCAACATTCCCAAATAAAAGCCCCAAACCCCCTAAATCTCCTCAGGACCCCTGCAAAGCCACCCCTTAGCCCCGCCCATTTCCCCTTTAGCCCCGCCCCCTCCCGGCCCTGCCGACCCAAATTCCCCCCCCAAAACCCCCCAAAACCCCCAAAATTCCAGAAAAAACCCCCCCAGAGACCCCCAAAAATCCCCTTAAAGACCCAAAATTCCCAAATAAAAGCCCCAAACCCCCTAAATCTCCTCAGGACCCCTGCAAAGCCACCCCTTAGCCCCGCCCACTCCCCCTCTAGCCCCGCCCATTTCCCCTTTAGCCCCGCCCCCTCCCGGCCCTGCCGACCCAAATTCCCCCCCAGAAACCCCCCAAAACCCCCAAAATTCCAGAAAAAAACCCCCCAGAGACCCCCAAAAATCCCCTTAAAGACCCAAAATTCCCAAATAAAAGCCCCAAACCCCCTAAATCTCCTCAGAACCCCTGCAAAGCCACCCCTTAGCCCCGCCCATTTCCCCTTTAGCCCCACCCCCTCCCGGCCCTGCCGACCCAAATTCCCCCCCAAAAACCCCCCAAAACCCCCAAAATTCCAGAAAAAAACCCCCCAGAGACCCCCAAAAATCCCCTTAAAGACCCAACATTCCCAAATAAAAGCCCCAAACCCCCTAAATCTCCTCAGGACCCCTGCAAAGCCACCCCTTAGCCCCGCCCATTTCCCCTTTAGCCCCGCCCCCTCCCGGCCCTGCCGACCCAAATTCCCCCCCAAAAACCCCCCAAAACCCCCAAAATTCCAAAAAAAACCCTCCCAGAGACCCCCAAAAATCCCCTTAAAGACCCAAAATTCCCAAATAAAAGCCCCAAACCCCCTAAATCTCCTCAGGACCCCTGCAAAGCCACCCCTTAGCCCCGCCCACTCCCCCTCTAGCCCCGCCCATTTCCCCTTTAGCCCCGCCCCCTCCCGGCCCTGCCGACCCAAATTCCCCCCCAAAAACCCCCCAAAACCCCCAAAATTCCAAAAAAAAACCCCCCAGAGACCCCCAAAAATCCCCTTAAAGGCCCAAAATTCCCAAATAAAAGCCCCAAACCCCCTAAATCTCCTCAGGACCCCTGCAAAGCCACCCCTTAGCCCCGCCCATTTCCCCTTTAGCCCCGCCCCCTCCCGGCCCTGCCGACCCAAATTCCCCCCCAAAAACCCCCCAAAACCCCCAAAATTCCAAAAAAAACCCCCCCAGAGACCCCCAAAAATCCCCTTAAAGACCCAACATTCCCAAATAAAAGCCCCAAACCCCCTAAATCTCCTCAGGACCCCTGCAAAGCCACCCCTTAGCCCCGCCCACTCCCCCTCTAGCCCCGCCCATTTCCCCTTTAGCCCCGCCCCCTCCCGGCCCTGCCGACCCAAATTCCCCCCCAAAAACCCCCCAAAACCCCCAAAATTCCAAAAAAAACCCCCCAGAGACCCCCAAAAATCCCCTTAAAGACCCAAAATTCCCAAATAAAAGCCCCAAACCCCCTAAATCTCCTCAGGACCCCTGCAAAGCCACCCCTTAGCCCCGCCCATTTCCCCTTTAGCCCCGCCCCCTCCCGGCCCTGCCGACCCAAATTCCCCCCCAAAAACCCCCCAAAACCCCCAAAATTCCAGAAAAAAACCCCCCAGAGACCCCCAAAAATCCCCTTAAAGACCCAACATTCCCAAATAAAAGCCCCAAACCCCCTAAATCTCCTCAGGACCCCTGCAAAGCCACCCCTTAGCCCCGCCCATTTCCCCTTTAGCCCCGCCCCCTCCTGGCCCTGCCGACCCAAATTCCCCCCCAAAAACCCCCCAAAACCCCCAAAATTCCAGAAAAAAACCCCCCAGAGACCCCCAAAAATCCCCTTAAAGACCCAAAATTCCCAAATAAAAGCCCCAAACCCCCTAAATCTCCTCAGGACCCCTGCAAAGCCACCCCTTAGCCCCGCCCATTTCCCCTTTAGCCCCGCCCCCTCCCGGCCCTGCCGACCCAAATTCCCCCCCAAAAACCCCCCAAAACCCCCAAAATTCCAGAAAAAAACCCCCCAGAGACCCCCAAAAATCCCCTTAAAGACCCAACATTCCCAAATAAAAGCCCCAAACCCCCTAAATCTCCTCAGGACCCCTGCAAAGCCACCCCTTAGCCCCGCCCATTTCCCCTTTAGCCCCGCCCCCTCCCGGCCCTGCCGACCCAAATTCCCCCCCAAAAACCCCCCAAAACCCCCAAAATTCCAAAAAAAAACCCCCCAGAGACCCCCAAAAATCCCCTTAAAGACCCAAAATTCCCAAATAAAAGCCCCAAACCCCCTAAATCTCCTCAGAACCCCTGCAAAGCCACCCCTTAGCCCCGCCCATTTCCCCTTTAGCCCCGCCCCCTCCCGGCCCTGCCGACCCAAATTCCCCCCCAAAAACCCCCCAAAACCCCCAAAATTCCAAAAAAAACCCCCCAAGAGACCCCCAAAAATCCCCTTAAAGACCCAAAATTCCCAAATAAAAGCCCCAAACCCCCTAAATCTCCTCAGGACCCCTGCAAAGCCACCCCTTAGCCCCGCCCACTCCCCCTCTAGCCCCGCCCATTTCCCCTTTAGCCCCGCCCCCTCCCGGCCCTGCCGACCCAAATTCCCCCCCAGAAACCCCCCAAAACCCCCAAAATTCCAGAAAAAAAAACCCCAGAGACCCCCAAAAATCCCCTTAAAGACCCAAAATTCCCAAATAAAAGCCCCAAACCCCCTAAATCTCCTCAGAACCCCTGCAAAGCCACCCCTTAGCCCCGCCCATTTCCCCTTTAGCCCCGCCCCCTCCCGGCCCTGCCGACCCAAATTCCCCCCCAAAAACCCCCCAAAACCCCCAAAATTCCAGAAAAAAACCCCCCAGAGACCCCCAAAAATCCCCTTAAAGACCCAACATTCCCAAATAAAAGCCCCAAACCCCCTAAATCTCCTCAGGACCCCTGCAAAGCCACCCCTTAGCCCCGCCCATTTCCCCTTTAGCCCCGCCCCCTCCCGGCCCTGCCGACCCAAATTCCCCCCCAAAAACCCCCCAAAACCCCCAAAATTCCAAAAAAAACCCCCCCAGAGACCCCCAAAAATCCCCTTAAAGACCCAAAATTCCCAAATAAAAGCCCCAAACCCCCTAAATCTCCTCAGGACCCCTGCAAAGCCACCCCTTAGCCCCGCCCATTTCCCCTTTAGCCCCGCCCCCTCCCGGCCCTGCCGACCCAAATTCCCCCCCAAAAACCCCCCAAAACCCCCAAAATTCCAGAAAAAAACCCCCCAGAGACCCCCAAAAATCCCCTTAAAGACCCAACATTCCCAAATAAAAGCCCCAAACCCCCTAAATCTCCTCAGGACCCCTGCAAAGCCACCCCTTAGCCCCGCCCATTTCCCCTTTAGCCCCGCCCCCTCCCGGCCCTGCCGACCCAAATTCCCCCCCAAAAACCCCCCAAAACCCCCAAAATTCCAGAAAAAAAACCCCCAGAGACCCCCAAAAATCCCCTTAAAGACCCAAAATTCCCAAATAAAAGCCCCAAACCCCCTAAATCTCCTCAGAACCCCTGCAAAGCCACCCCTTAGCCCCGCCCATTTCCCCTTTAGCCCCGCCCCCTCCCGGCCCTGCCGACCCAAATTCCCCCCCAAAAACCCCCCAAAACCCCCAAAATTCCAAAAAAAAACCCCCCAGAGACCCCCAAAAATCCCCTTAAAGACCCAAAATTCCCAAATAAAAGCCCCAAACCCCCTAAATCTCCTCAGGACCCCTGCAAAGCCACCCCTTAGCCCCGCCCATTTCCCCTTTAGCCCCGCCCCCTCCCGGCCCTGCCGACCCAAATTCCCCCCCAAAAACCCCCCAAAACCCCCAAAATTCCAGAAAAAAACCCCCCAGAGACCCCCAAAAATCCCCTTAAAGACCCAAAATTCCCAAATAAAAGCCCCAAACCCCCTAAATCTCCTCAGGACCCCTGCACAGCCACCCCTTAGCCCCGCCCATTTCCCCTTTAGCCCCGCCCCCTCCCGGCCCTGCCGACCCAAATTCCCCCCCAAAAACCCCCCAAAACCCCCAAAATTCCAGAAAAAAACCCCCCCAGAGACCCCCAAAAATCCCCTTAAAGACCCAAAATTCCCAAATAAAAGCCCCAAACCCCCTAAATCTCCTCAGAACCCCTGCAAAGCCACCCCTTAGCCCCGCCCATTTCCCCTTTAGCCCCGCCCCCTCCCAGCCCTGCCGACCCAAATTCCCCCCCAAAAACCCCCCAAAACCCCCAAAATTCCAAAAAAAACCCCCCCAGAGACCCCCAAAAATCCCCTTAAAGACCCAAAATTCCCAAATAAAAGCCCCAAACCCCCTAAATCTCCTCAGGACCCCTGAAAAGCCACCCCTTAGCCCCGCCCACTCCCCCTCTAGCCCCACCCATTTCCCCTTTAGCCCTGCCCCCTCCCGGCTCTGCCGACCCAAATTCCCCCCCAAAAACCCCCCAAAACCCCCAAAATTCCAGAAAAAACCCCCCAGAGACCCCCAAAAATCCCCTTAAAGACCCAAAATTCCCAAATAAAAGCCCCAAACCCCCTAAATCTCCTCAGGACCCCTGCAAAGCCACCCCTTAGCCCCGCCCATTTCCCCTTTAGCCCCGCCCCCTCCCGGCCCTGCCGACCCAAATTCCCCCCCAAAAACCCCCCAAAACCCCCAAAATTCCAAAAAAAAACCCCCCAGAGACCCCCAAAAATCCCCTTAAAGACCCAAAATTCCCAAATAAAAGCCCCAAACCCCCTAAATCTCCTCAGGACCCCTGCAAAGCCACCCCTTAGCCCCGCCCATTTCCCCTTTAGCCCCGCCCCCTCCCGGCCCTGCCGACCCAAATTCCCCCCCAAAAACCCCCCAAAACCCCCAAAATTCCAGAAAAAAACCCCCCAGAGACCCCCAAAAATCCCCTTAAAGACCCAAAATTCCCAAATAAAAGCCCCAAACCCCCTAAATCTCCTCAGGACCCCTGCAAAGCCACCCCTTAGCCCCGCCCATTTCCCCTTTAGCCCCGCCCCCTCCCGGCCCTGCCGACCCAAATTCCCCCCCAAAAACCCCCCAAAACCCCCAAAATTCCAGAAAAAAACCCCCCAGAGACCCCCAAAAATCCCCTTAAAGACCCAACATTCCCAAATAAAAGCCCCAAACCCCCTAAATCTCCTCAGGACCCCTGCAAAGCCACCCCTTAGCCCCGCCCATTTCCCCTTTAGCCCCGCCCCCTCCCGGCCCTGCCGACCCAAATTCCCCCCCAAAAACCCCCCAAAACCCCCAAAATTCCAAAAAAAACCCCCCCAGAGACCCCCAAAAATCCCCTTAAAGACCCAAAATTCCCAAATAAAAGCCCCAAACCCCCTAAATCTCCTCAGGACCCCTGCAAAGCCACCCCTTAGCCCCGCCCATTTCCCCTTTAGCCCCGCCCCCTCCCGGCCCTGCCGACCCAAATTCCCCCCCAAAAACCCCCCAAAACCCCCAAAATTCCAAAAAAAACCCCCCCAGAGACCCCCAAAAATCCCCTTAAAGACCCAAAATTCCCAAATAAAAGCCCCAAACCCCCTAAATCTCCTCAGGACCCCTGCAAAGCCACCCCTTAGCCCCGCCCACTCCCCCTCTAGCCCCGCCCATTTCCCCTTTAGCCCCGCCCCCTCCCGGCCCTGCCGACCCAAATTCCCCCCCAAAAACCCCCCAAAACCCCCAAAATTCCAAAAAAAACCCCCCAGAGACTCCCAAAAATCCTCTTAAAGACCCAAAATTCCCAAATAAAAGCCCCAAACCCCCTAAATCTCCTCAGGACCCCTGCAAAGCCACCCCTTAGCCCCGCCCATTTCCCCTTTAGCCCCGCCCCCTCCCGGCCCTGCCGACCCAAATTCCCCCCCAAAAACCCCCCAAAACCCCCAAAATTCCAGAAAAAACCCCCCAGAGACCCCCAAAAATCCCCTTAAAGACCCAACATTCCCAAATAAAAGCCCCAAACCCCCTAAATCTCCTCAGGACCCCTGCAAAGCCACCCCTTAGCCCCGCCCATTTCCCCTTTAGCCCCGCCCCCTCCCGGCCCTGCCGACCCAAATTCCCCCCCAAAAACCCCCCAAAACCCCCAAAATTCCAAAAAAAAACCCCCCAGAGACCCCCAAAAATCCCCTTAAAGACCCAAAATTCCCAAATAAAAGCCCCAAACCCCCTAAATCTCCTCAGGACCCCTGCAAAGCCACCCCTTAGCGCCGCCCATTTCCCCTTTAGCCCCGCCCCCTCCCGGCCCTGCCGACCCAAATTCCCCCCCAAAAACCCCCCAAAACCCCCAAAATTCCAGAAAAAAACCCCCCAGAGACCCCCAAAAATCCCCTTAAAGACCCAACATTCCCAAATAAAAGCCCCAAACCCCCTAAATCTCCTCAGGACCCCTGCAAAGCCACCCCTTAGCCCCGCCCATTTCCCCTTTAGCCCCGCCCCCTCCCGGCCCTGCCGACCCAAATTCCCCCCCAAAAACCCCCCAAAACCCCCAAAATTCCAAAAAAAACCCCCCCAGAGACCCCCAAAAATCCCCTTAAAGACCCAAAATTCCCAAATAAAAGCCCCAAACCCCCTAAATCTCCTCAGGACCCCTGCAAAGCCACCCCTTAGCCCCGCCCATTTCCCCTTTAGCCCCGCCCCCTCCCGGCCCTGCCGACCCAAATTCCCCCCCAAAAACCCCCAAAACCCCCAAAATTCCAAAAAAAAACCCCCCAGAGACCCCCAAAAATCCCCTTAAAGACCCAAAATTCCCAAATAAAAGCCCCAAACCCCCTAAATCTCCTCAGGACCCCTGCAAAGCCACCCCTTAGCCCCGCCCACTCCCCCTCTAGCCCCGCCCATTTCCCCTTTAGCCCCGCCCCCTCCCGGCCCTGCCGACCCAAATTCCCCCCCAAAAACCCCCCAAAACCCCCAAAATTCCAGAAAAAAAACCCCCAGAGACCCCCAAAAATCCCCTTAAAGACCCAAAATTCCCAAATAAAAGCCCCAAACCCCCTAAATCTCCTCAGAACCCCTGCAAAGCCACCCCTTAGCCCCGCCCATTTCCCCTTTAGCCCCGCCCCCTCCCGGCCCTGCCGACCCAAATTCCCCCCCAAAAACCCCCCAAAACCCCCAAAATTCCAAAAAAAAACCCCCCAGAGACCCCCAAAAATCCCCTTAAAGACCCAAAATTCCCAAATAAAAGCCCCAAACCCCCTAAATCTCCTCAGGACCCCTGCAAAGCCACCCCTTAGCCCCGCCCATTTCCCCTTTAGCCCCGCCCCCTCCCGGCCCTGCCGACCCAAATTCCCCCCCAAAAACCCCCCAAAACCCCCAAAATTCCAAAAAAAACCCCCCCAGAGACCCCCAAAAATCCCCTTAAAGACCCAAAATTCCCAAATAAAAGCCCCAAACCCCCTAAATCTCCTCAGGACCCCTGCACAGCCACCCCTTAGCCCCGCCCATTTCCCCTTTAGCCCCGCCCCCTCCCGGCCCTGCCGACCCAAATTCCCCCCCAAAAACCCCCCAAAACCCCCAAAATTCCAGAAAAAAACCCCCCCAGAGACCCCCAAAAATCCCCTTAAAGACCCAAAATTCCCAAATAAAAGCCCCAAACCCCCTAAATCTCCTCAGGACCCCTGCACAGCCACCCCTTAGCCCCGCCCATTTCCCCTTTAGCCCCGCCCCCTCCCAGCCCTGCCGACCCAAATTCCCCCCCAAAAACCCCCCAAAACCCCCAAAATTCCAAAAAAAACCCCCCCAGAGACCCCCAAAAATCCCCTTAAAGACCCAAAATTCCCAAATAAAAGCCCCAAACCCCCTAAATCTCCTCAGGACCCCTGAAAAGCCACCCCTTAGCCCCGCCCACTCCCCCTCTAGCCCCACCCATTTCCCCTTTATCCCTGCCCCCTCCCGGCTCTGCCGACCCAAATTCCCCCCCAAAAACCCCCCAAAACCCCCAAAATTCCAGAAAAAACCCCCCAGAGACCCCCAAAAATCCCCTTAAAGACCCAAAATTCCCAAATAAAAGCCCCAAACCCCCTAAATCTCCTCAGAACCCCTGCAAAGCCACCCCTTAGCCCCGCCCATTTCCCCTTTAGCCCCACCCCCTCCCGGCCCTGCCGACCCAAATTCCCCCCCAAAAACCCCCCAAAACCCCCAAAATTCCAAAAAAAAACCCCCCAGAGACCCCCAAAAATCCCCTTAAAGACCCAAAATTCCCAAATAAAAGCCCCAAACCCCCTAAATCTCCTCAGGACCCCTGCAAAGCCACCCCTTAGCCCCGCCCATTTCCCCTTTAGCCCCGCCCCCTCCCGGCCCTGCCGACCCAAATTCCCCCCCAAAAACCCCCCAAAACCCCCAAAATTCCAGAAAAAAACCCCCCAGAGACCCCCAAAAATCCCCTTAAAGACCCAACATTCCCAAATAAAAGCCCCAAACCCCCTAAATCTCCTCAGGACCCCTGCAAAGCCACCCCTTAGCCCCGCCCATTTCCCCTTTAGCCCCGCCCCCTCCCGGCCCTGCCGACCCAAATTCCCCCCCAAAAACCCCCCAAAACCCCCAAAATTCCAGAAAAAAACCCCCCAGAGACCCCCAAAAATCCCCTTAAAGACCCAACATTCCCAAATAAAAGCCCCAAACCCCCTAAATCTCCTCAGGACCCCTGCAAAGCCACCCCTTAGCCCCGCCCATTTCCCCTTTAGCCCCGCCCCCTCCCGGCCCTGCCGACCCAAATTCCCCCCCAAAAACCCCCCAAAACCCCCAAAATTCCAAAAAAAACCCCCCCAGAGACCCCCAAAAATCCCCTTAAAGACCCAAAATTCCCAAATAAAAGCCCCAAACCCCCTAAATCTCCTCAGGACCCCTGCACAGGCACCCCTTAGCCCCGCCCATTTCCCCTTTAGCCCCGCCCCCTCCCGGCCCTGCCGACCCAAATTCCCCCCCAAAAACCCCCCAAAACCCCCAAAATTCCAAAAAAAACCCCCCCAGAGACCCCCAAAAATCCCCTTAAAGACCCAAAATTCCCAAATAAAAGCCCCAAACCCCCTAAATCTCCTCAGGACCCCTGCAAAGCCACCCCTTAGCCCCGCCCACTCCCCCTCTAGCCCCGCCCATTTCCCCTTTAGCCCCGCCCCCTCCCGGCCCTGCCGACCCAAATTCCCCCCCAAAAACCCCCCAAAACCCCCCAAATTCCAAAAAAAACCCCCCAGAGACCCCCAAAAATCCCCTTAAAGACCCAAAATTCCCAAATAAAAGCCCCAAACCCCCTAAATCTCCTCAGGACCCCTGCAAAGCCACCCCTTAGCCCCGCCCATTTCCCCTTTAGCCCCGCCCCCTCCCGGCCCTGCCGACCCAAATTCCCCCCCAAAAACCCCCCAAAACCCCCAAAATTCCAGAAAAAAACCCCCCAGAGACCCCCAAAAATCCCCTTAAAGACCCAACATTCCCAAATAAAAGCCCCAAACCCCCTAAATCTCCTCAGGACCCCTGCAAAGCCACCCCTTAGCCCCGCCCATTTCCCCTTTAGCCCCGCCCCCTCCCGGCCCTGCCGACCCAAATTCCCCCCCAAAAACCCCCCAAAACCCCCAAAATTCCAAAAAAAAACCCCCCAGAGACCCCCAAAAATCCCCTTAAAGACCCAAAATTCCCAAATAAAAGCCCCAAACCCCCTAAATCTCCTCAGGACCCCTGCAAAGCCACCCCTTAGCCCCGCCCATTTCCCCTTTAGCCCCGCCCCCTCCCGGCCCTGCCGACCCAAATTCCCCCCCAAAAACCCCCCAAAACCCCCAAAATTCCAGAAAAAAACCCCCCAGAGACCCCCAAAAATCCCCTTAAAGACCCAACATTCCCAAATAAAAGCCCCAAACCCCCTAAATCTCCTCAGGACCCCTGCAAAGCCACCCCTTAGCCCCGCCCATTTCCCCTTTAGCCCCGCCCCCTCCCGGCCCTGCCGACCCAAATTTCCCCCCAAAAACCCCCCAAAACCCCCAAAATTCCAAAAAAAACCCCCCCAGAGACCCCCAAAAATCCCCTTAAAGACCCAAAATTCCCAAATAAAAGCCCCAAACCCCCTAAATCTCCTCAGGACCCCTGCAAAGCCACCCCTTAGCCCCGCCCATTTCCCCTTTAGCCCCGCCCCCTCCCGGCCCTGCCGACCCAAATTCCCCCCCAAAAACCCCCCAAAACCCCCAAAATTCCAAAAAAAAACCCCCCAGAGACCCCCAAAAATCCCCTTAAAGACCCAAAATTCCCAAATAAAAGCCCCAAACCCCCTAAATCTCCTCAGGACCCCTGCAAAGCCACCCCTTAGCCCCGCCCACTCCCCCTCTAGCCCCGCCCATTTCCCCTTTAGCCCCGCCCCCTCCCGGCCCTGCCGACCCAAATTCCCCCCCAAAAACCCCCCAAAACCCCCAAAATTCCAAAAAAAAACCCCCCAGAGACCCCCAAAAATCCCCTTAAAGACCCAAAATTCCCAAATAAAAGCCCCAAACCCCCTAAATCTCCTCAGGACCCCTGCAAAGCCACCCCTTAGCCCCGCCCATTTCCCCTTTAGCCCCGCCCCCTCCCGGCCCTGCCGACCCAAATTCCCCCCCAAAAACCCCCCAAAACCCCCAAAATTCCAGAAAAAAACCCCCCAGAGACCCCCAAAAATCCCCTTAAAGACCCAACATTCCCAAATAAAAGCCCCAAACCCCCTAAATCTCCTCAGGACCCCTGCAAAGCCACCCCTTAGCCCCGCCCATTTCCCCTTTAGCCCCGCCCCCTCCCGGCCCTGCCGACCCAAATTCCCCCCCAAAAACCCCCCAAAACCCCCAAAATTCCAAAAAAAAACCCCCCAGAGACCCCCAAAAATCCCCTTAAAGACCCAAAATTCCCAAATAAAAGCCCCAAACCCCCTAAATCTCCTCAGGACCCCTGCAAAGCCACCCCTTAGCCCCGCCCACTCCCCCTCTAGCCCCGCCCATTTCCCCTTTAGCCCCGCCCCCTCCCGGCCCTGCCGACCCAAATTCCCCCCCAAAAACCCCCCAAAACCCCCAAAATTCCAAAAAAAACCCCCAGAGACCCCCAAAAATCCCCTTAAAGACCCAAAATTCCCAAATAAAAGCCCCAAACCCCCTAAATCTCCTCAGAACCCCTGCAAAGCCACCCCTTAGCCCCGCCCATTTCCCCTTTAGCCCCGCCCCCTCCCGGCCCTGCCGACCCAAGTTCCCCCCCAAAAACCCCCCAAAACCCCCAAAATTCCAAAAAAAAACCCCCCAGAGACCCCCAAAAATCCCCTTAAAGACCCAAAATTCCCAAATAAAAGCCCCAAACCCCCTAAATCTCCTCAGGACCCCTGCAAAGCCACCCCTTAGCCCCGCCCATTTCCCCTTTAGCCCCGCCCCCTCCCGGCCCTGCCGACCCAAATTCCCCCCCAAAAACCCCCCAAAACCCCCAAAATTCCAAAAAAAACCCCCCCAGAGACCCCCAAAAATCCCCTTAAAGACCCAAAATTCCCAAATAAAAGCCCCAAACCCCCTAAATCTCCTCAGAACCCCTGCACAGCCACCCCTTAGCCCCGCCCATTTCCCCTTTAGCCCCGCCCCCTCCCGGCCCTGCCGACCCAAATTTCCCCCCAAAAACCCCCCAAAACCCCCAAAATTCCAGAAAAAAACCCCCCCAGAGACCCCCAAAAATCCCCTTAAAGACCCAAAATTCCCAAATAAAAGCCCCAAACCCCCTAAATCTCCTCAGGACCCCTGCAAAGCCACCCCTTAGCCCCGCCCATTTCCCCTTTAGCCCCGCCCCCTCCCGGCCCTGCCGACCCAAATTCCCCCCAAAAACCCCCCAAAACCCCCAAAATTCCAAAAAAAACCTCCCCAGAGACCCCCAAAAATCCCCTTAAAGACCCAAAATTCCCAAATAAAAGCCCCAAACCCCCTAAATCTCCTCAGGACCCCTGAAAAGCCACCCCTTAGCCCCGCCCACTCCCCCTCTAGCCCCACCCATTTCCCCTTTAGCCCTGCCCCCTCCCGGCCCTGCCGACCCAAATTCCCCCCCAAAAACCCCCCAAAACCCCCAAAATTCCAAAAAAAACCCCCAGAGACCCCCAAAAATCCCCTTAAAGACCCAAAATTCCCAAATAAAAGCCCCAAACCCCCTAAATCTCCTCAGGACCCCTGCAAAGCCACCCCTTAGCCCCGCCCATTTCCCCTTTAGCCCCGCCCCCTCCCGGCCCTGCCGACCCAAATTCCCCCCCAAAAACCCCCCAAAACCCCCAAAATTCCAAAAAAAACCCCCCCAGAGACCCCCAAAAATCCCCTTAAAGACCCAAAATTCCCAAATAAAAGCCCCAAACCCCCTAAATCTCCTCAGGACCCCTGCAAAGCCACCCCTTAGCCCCGCCCATTTCCCCTTTAGCCCCGCCCCCTCCCGGCCCTGCCGACCCAAATTCCCCCCCAAAAACCCCCCAAAACCCCCAAAATTCCAGAAAAAAACCCCCCAGAGACCCCCAAAAATCCCCTTAAAGACCCAAAATTCCCAAATAAAAGCCCCAAACCCCCTAAATCTCCTCAGGACCCCTGCAAAGCCACCCCTTAGCCCCGCCCATTTCCCCTTTAGCCCCGCCCCCTCCCGGCCCTGCCGACCCAAATTCCCCCCCAAAAACCCCCCAAAACCCCCAAAATTCCAGAAAAAAACCCCCCAGAGACCCCCAAAAATCCCCTTAAAGACCCAACATTCCCAAATAAAAGCCCCAAACCCCCTAAATCTCCTCAGGACCCCTGCAAAGCCACCCCTTAGCCCCGCCCATTTCCCCTTTAGCCCCGCCCCCTCCCGGCCCTGCCGACCCAAATTTCCCCCCAAAAACCCCCCAAAACCCCCAAAATTCCAAAAAAAACCCCCCCAGAGACCCCCAAAAATCCCCTTAAAGACCCAACATTCCCAAATAAAAGCCCCAAACCCCCTAAATCTCCTCAGGACCCCTGCAAAGCCACCCCTTAGCCCCGCCCATTTCCCCTTTAGCCCCGCCCCCTCCCGGCCCTGCCGACCCAAATTCCCCCCCAAAAACCCCCCAAAACCCCCAAAATTCCAAAAAAAAACCCCCCAGAGACCCCCAAAAATCCCCTTAAAGACCCAAAATTCCCAAATAAAAGCCCCAAACCCCCTAAATCTCCTCAGGACCCCTGCAAAGCCACCCCTTAGCCCCGCCCACTCCCCCTCTAGCCCCGCCCATTTCCCCTTTAGCCCCGCCCCCTCCCGGCCCTGCCGACCCAAATTCCCCCCCAAAAACCCCCCAAAACCCCCAAAATTCCAAAAAAAACCCCCCAGAGACCCCCAAAAATCCCCTTAAAGACCCAAAATTCCCAAATAAAAGCCCCAAACCCCCTAAATCTCCTCAGGACCCCTGCAAAGCCACCCCTTAGCCCCGCCCATTTCCCCTTTAGCCCCGCCCCCTCCCGGCCCTGCCGACCCAAATTCCCCCCCAAAAACCCCCCAAAACCCCCAAAATTCCAGAAAAAAACCCCCCAGAGACCCCCAAAAATCCCCTTAAAGACCCAACATTCCCAAATAAAAGCCCCAAACCCCCTAAATCTCCTCAGGACCCCTGCAAAGCCACCCCTTAGCCCCGCCCATTTCCCCTTTAGCCCCGCCCCCTCCCGGCCCTGCCGACCCAAATTCCCCCCCAAAAACCCCCCAAAACCCCCAAAATTCCAAAAAAAAACCCCCCAGAGACCCCCAAAAATCCCCTTAAAGACCCAAAATTCCCAAATAAAAGCCCCAAACCCCCTAAATCTCCTCAGGACCCCTGCAAAGCCACCCCTTAGCCCCGCCCACTCCCCCTCTAGCCCCGCCCATTTCCCCTTTAGCCCCGCCCCCTCCCGGCCCTGCCGACCCAAATTCCCCCCCAAAAACCCCCCAAAACCCCCAAAATTCCAAAAAAAACCCCCAGAGACCCCCAAAAATCCCCTTAAAGACCCAAAATTCCCAAATAAAAGCCCCAAACCCCCTAAATCTCCTCAGAACCCCTGCAAAGCCACCCCTTAGCCCCGCCCATTTCCCCTTTAGCCCCGCCCCCTCCCGGCCCTGCCGACCCAAGTTCCCCCCCAAAAACCCCCCAAAACCCCCAAAATTCCAAAAAAAAACCCCCCAGAGACCCCCAAAAATCCCCTTAAAGACCCAAAATTCCCAAATAAAAGCCCCAAACCCCCTAAATCTCCTCAGGACCCCTGCAAAGCCACCCCTTAGCCCCGCCCATTTCCCCTTTAGCCCCGCCCCCTCCCGGCCCTGCCGACCCAAATTCCCCCCCAAAAACCCCCCAAAACCCCCAAAATTCCAAAAAAAACCCCCCCAGAGACCCCCAAAAATCCCCTTAAAGACCCAAAATTCCCAAATAAAAGCCCCAAACCCCCTAAATCTCCTCAGGACCCCTGCACAGCCACCCCTTAGCCCCGCCCATTTCCCCTTTAGCCCCGCCCCCTCCCGGCCCTGCCGACCCAAATTTCCCCCCAAAAACCCCCCAAAACCCCCAAAATTCCAGAAAAAAACCCCCCCAGAGACCCCCAAAAATCCCCTTAAAGACCCAAAATTCCCAAATAAAAGCCCCAAACCCCCTAAATCTCCTCAGGACCCCTGCAAAGCCACCCCTTAGCCCCGCCCATTTCCCCTTTAGCCCCGCCCCCTCCCGGCCCTGCCGACCCAAATTCCCCCCCAAAAACCCCCCAAAACCCCCAAAATTCCAAAAAAAACCTCGCCAGAGACCCCCAAAAATCCCCTTAAAGACCCAAAATTCCCAAATAAAAGCCCCAAACCCCCTAAATCTCCTCAGGACCCCTGAAAAGCCACCCCTTAGCCCCGCCCACTCCCCCTCTAGCCCCACCCATTTCCCCTTTAGCCCTGCCCCCTCCCGGCCCTGCCGACCCAAATTCCCCCCCAAAAACCCCCCAAAACCCCCAAAATTCCAAAAAAAACCCCCAGAGACCCCCAAAAATCCCCTTAAAGACCCAAAATTCCCAAATAAAAGCCCCAAACCCCCTAAATCTCCTCAGGACCCCTGCAAAGCCACCCCTTAGCCCCGCCCATTTCCCCTTTAGCCCCGCCCCCTCCCGGCCCTGCCGACCCAAATTCCCCCCCAAAAACCCCCCAAAACCCCCAAAATTCCAAAAAAAACCCCCCCAGAGACCCCCAAAAATCCCCTTAAAGACCCAAAATTCCCAAATAAAAGCCCCAAACCCCCTAAATCTCCTCAGGACCCCTGCAAAGCCACCCCTTAGCCCCGCCCATTTCCCCTTTAGCCCCGCCCCCTCCCGGCCCTGCCGACCCAAATTCCCCCCCAAAAACCCCCCAAAACCCCCAAAATTCCAGAAAAAAACCCCCCAGAGACCCCCAAAAATCCCCTTAAAGACCCAAAATTCCCAAATAAAAGCCCCAAACCCCCTAAATCTCCTCAGGACCCCTGCAAAGCCACCCCTTAGCCCCGCCCATTTCCCCTTTAGCCCCGCCCCCTCCCGGCCCTGCCGACCCAAATTCCCCCCCAAAAACCCCCCAAAACCCCCAAAATTCCAGAAAAAAACCCCCCAGAGACCCCCAAAAATCCCCTTAAAGACCCAACATTCCCAAATAAAAGCCCCAAACCCCCTAAATCTCCTCAGGACCCCTGCAAAGCCACCCCTTAGCCCCGCCCATTTCCCCTTTAGCCCCGCCCCCTCCCGGCCCTGCCGACCCAAATTCCCCCCCAAAAACCCCCCAAAACCCCCAAAATTCCAAAAAAAAACCCCCCAGAGACCCCCAAAAATCCCCTTAAAGACCCAACATTCCCAAATAAAAGCCCCAAACCCCCTAAATCTCCTCAGGACCCCTGCACAGCCACCCCTTAGCCCCGCCCATTTCCCCTTTAGCCCCGCCCCCTCCCGGCCCTGCCGACCCAAATTCCCCCCCAAAAACCCCCCAAAACCCCCAAAATTCCAAAAAAAACCCCCCCAGAGACCCCCAAAAATCCCCTTAAAGACCCAAAATTCCCAAATAAAAGCCCCAAACCCCCTAAATCTCCTCAGGACCCCTGCAAAGCCACCCCTTAGCCCCGCCCACTCCCCCTCTAGCCCCGCCCATTTCCCCTTTAGCCCCGCCCCCTCCCGGCCCTGCCGACCCAAATTCCCCCCCAAAAACCCCCCAAAACCCCCAAAATTCCAAAAAAAACCCCCCAGAGACCCCCAAAAATCCCCTTAAAGACCCAAAATTCCCAAATAAAAGCCCCAAACCCCCTAAATCTCCTCAGGACCCCTGCAAAGCCACCCCTTAGCCCCGCCCATTTCCCCTTTAGCCCCACCCCCTCCCGGCCCTGCCGACCCAAATTCCCCCCCAAAAACCCCCCAAAACCCCCAAAATTCCAGAAAAAAACCCCCCAGAGACCCCCAAAAATCCCCTTAAAGACCCAACATTCCCAAATAAAAGCCCCAAACCCCCTAAATCTCCTCAGGACCCCTGCAAAGCCACCCCTTAGCCCCGCCCATTTCCCCTTTAGCCCCGCCCCCTCCCGGCCCTGCCGACCCAAATTCCCCCCCAAAAACCCCCCAAAACCCCCAAAATTCCAAAAAAAAACCCCCCAGAGACCCCCAAAAATCCCCTTAAAGACCCAAAATTCCCAAATAAAAGCCCCAAACCCCCTAAATCTCCTCAGGACCCCTGCAAAGCCACCCCTTAGCCCCGCCCATTTCCCCTTTAGCCCCGCCCCCTCCCGGCCCTGCCGACCCAAATTCCCCCCCAAAAACCCCCCAAAACCCCCAAAATTCCAGAAAAAAACCCCCCAGAGACCCCCAAAAATCCCCTTAAAGACCCAACATTCCCAAATAAAAGCCCCAAACCCCCTAAATCTCCTCAGGACCCCTGCAAAGCCACCCCTTAGCCCCGCCCATTTCCCCTTTAGCCCCGCCCCCTCCCGGCCCTGCCGACCCAAATTCCCCCCCAAAAACCCCCCAAAACCCCCAAAATTCCAGAAAAAAACCCCCCAGAGACCCCCAAAAATCCCCTTAAAGACCCAACATTCCCAAATAAAAGCCCCAAACCCCCTAAATCTCCTCAGGACCCCTGCAAAGCCACCCCTTAGCCCCGCCCATTTCCCCTTTAGCCCCGCCCCCTCCCGGCCCTGCCGACCCAAATTCCCCCCCAAAAACCCCCCAAAACCCCCAAAATTCCAAAAAAAACCCCCCCAGAGACCCCCAAAAATCCCCTTAAAGACCCAAAATTCCCAAATAAAAGCCCCAAACCCCCTAAATCTCCTCAGGACCCCTGCACAGCCACCCCTTAGCCCCGCCCATTTCCCCTTTAGCCCCGCCCCCTCCCGGCCCTGCCGACCCAAATTCCCCCCCAAAAACCCCCCAAAACCCCCAAAATTCCAAAAAAAACCCCCCCAGAGACCCCCAAAAATCCCCTTAAAGACCCAAAATTCCCAAATAAAAGCCCCAAACCCCCTAAATCTCCTCAGGACCCCTGCAAAGCCACCCCTTAGCCCCGCCCACTCCCCCTCTAGCCCCGCCCATTTCCCCTTTAGCCCCGCCCCCTCCCGGCCCTGCCGACCCAAATTCCCCCCCAAAAACCCCCCAAAACCCCCAAAATTCCAGAAAAAAACCCCCCAGAGACCCCCAAAAATCCCCTTAAAGACCCAACATTCCCAAATAAAAGCCCCAAACCCCCTAAATCTCCTCAGGACCCCTGCAAAGCCACCCCTTAGCCCCGCCCATTTCCCCTTTAGCCCCGCCCCCTCCCGGCCCTGCCGACCCAAATTCCCCCCCAAAAACCCCCCAAAACCCCCAAAATTCCAAAAAAAACCCCCCCAGAGACCCCCAAAAATCCCCTTAAAGACCCAAAATTCCCAAATAAAAGCCCCAAACCCCCTAAATCTCCTCAGGACCCCTGCAAAGCCACCCCTTAGCCCCGCCCATTTCCCCTTTAGCCCCGCCCCCTCCCGGCCCTGCCGACCCAAATTCCCCCCCAAAAACACCCCAAAACCCCCAAAATTCCAAAAAAAACCCCCCCAGAGACCCCCAAAAATCCCCTTAAAGACCCAAAATTCCCAAATAAAAGCCCCAAACCCCCTAAATCTCCTCAGGACCCCTGCAAAGCCACCCCTTAGCCCCGCCCATTTCCCCTTTAGCCCCGCCCCCTCCCGGCCCTGCCGACCCAAATTCCCCCCCAAAAACCCCCCAAAACCCCCAAAATTCCAGAAAAAACCCCCCCAGAGACCCCCAAAAATCCCCTTAAAGACCCAAAATTCCCAAATAAAAGCCCCAAACCCCCTAAATCTCCTCAGGACCCCTGCAAAGCCACCCCTTAGCCCCGCCCATTTCCCCTTTAGCCCCGCCCCCTCCCGGCCCTGCCGACCCAAATTCCCCCCCAAAAACCCCCCAAAACCCCCAAAATTCCAGAAAAAAACCCCCCAGAGACCCCCAAAAATCCCCTTAAAGACCCAACATTCCCAAATAAAAGCCCCAAACCCCCTAAATCTCCTCAGGACCCCTGCAAAGCCACCCCTTAGCCCCGCCCATTTCCCCTTTAGCCCCGCCCCCTCCCGGCCCTGCCGACCCAAATTCCCCCCCAAAAACCCCCCAAAACCCCCAAAATTCCAGAAAAAAACCCCCCCAGAGACCCCCAAAAATCCCCTTAAAGACCCAAAATTCCCAAATAAAAGCCCCAAACCCCCTAAATCTCCTCAGGACCCCTGCACAGCCACCCCTTAGCCCCGCCCATTTCCCCTTTAGCCCCGCCCCCTCCCGGCCCTGCCGACCCAAATTCCCCCCCAAAAACCCCCCAAAACCCCCAAAATTCCAGAAAAAACCCCCCCAGAGACCCCCAAAAATCCCCTTAAAGACCCAAAATTCCCAAATAAAAGCCCCAAACCCCCTAAATCTCCTCAGGACCCCTGCAAAGCCACCCCTTAGCCCCGCCCACTCCCCCTCTAGCCCCGCCCATTTCCCCTTTAGCCCCGCCCCCTCCCGGCCCTGCCGACCCAAATTCCCCCCCAAAAACCCCCCAAAACCCCCAAAATTCCAAAAAAAACCCCCCAGAGACCCCCAAAAATCCCCTTAAAGACCCAAAATTCCCAAATAAAAGCCCCAAACCCCCTAAATCTCCTCAGGACCCCTGCAAAGCCACCCCTTAGCCCCGCCCATTTCCCCTTTAGCCCCGCCCCCTCCCGGCCCTGCCGACCCAAATTCCCCCCCAAAAACCCCCCAAAACTCCCAAAATTCCAGAAAAAAACCCCCCAGAGACCCCCAAAAATCCCCTTAAAGACCCAACATTCCCAAATAAAAGCCCCAAACCCCCTAAATCTCCTCAGGACCCCTGCAAAGCCACCCCTTAGCCCCGCCCATTTCCCCTTTAGCCCCGCCCCCTCCCGGCCCTGCCGACCCAAATTCCCCCCCAAAAACCCCCCAAAACCCCCAAAATTCCAAAAAAAACCCCCCCAGAGACCCCCAAAAATCCCCTTAAAGACCCAAAATTCCCAAATAAAAGCCCCAAACCCCCTAAATCTCCTCAGGACCCCTGCAAAGCCACCCCTTAGCCCCGCCCATTTCCCCTTTAGCCCCGCCCCCTCCCGGCCCTTCCGACCCAAATTCCCCCCCAAAAACCCCCCAAAACCCCCAAAATTCCAAAAAAAACCCCCCCAGAGACCCCCAAAAATCCCCTTAAAGACCCAAATATCCCAAATAAAAGCCCCAAACCCCCTAAATCTCCTCAGGACCCCTGCAAAGCCACCCCTCAGCCCCGCCCACTCCCCCTCTAGCCCCACCCATTTCCCCTTTAGCCCCGCCCCCTCCCGGTCCTGCCGACCCAAATTCCCCCCCAAAAACCCCCCAAAACCCCCAAAATTCCAGAAAAAACCCCCCAGAGACCCCCAAAAATCCCCTTAAAGACCCAAAATTCCCAAATAAAAGCGCCAAACCCCCTAAATCTCCTCAGGACCCCTGCAAAGCCACCCCTTAGCCCCGCCCATTTCCCCTTTAGCCCCGCCCCCTCCCGGCCCTGCCGACCCAAATTCCCCCCCAAAAACCCCCCAAAACCCCCAAAATTCCAAAAAAAACCCCCCCAGAGACCCCCAAAAATCCCCTTAAAGACCCAAAATTCCCAAATAAAAGCCCCAAACCCCCTAAATCTCCTCAGGACCCCTGCAAAGCCACCCCTTAGCCCCGCCCACTCCCCCTCTAGCCCCGCCCATTTCCCCTTTAGCCCCGCCCCCTCCCGGCCCTGCCGACCCAAATTCCCCCCCAAAAACCCCCCAAAACCCCCAAAATTCCAAAAAAAACCCCCCAGAGACCCCCAAAAATCCCCTTAAAGACCCAACATTCCCAAATAAAAGCCCCAAACCCCCTAAATCTCCTCAGGACCCCTGCAAAGCCACCCCTTAGCCCCGCCCATTTCCCCTTTAGCCCCGCCCCCTCCCGGCCCTGCCGACCCAAATTCCCCCCCAAAAACCCCCCAAAACCCCCAAAATTCCAGAAAAAAACCCCCCAGAGACCCCCAAAAATCCCCTTAAAGACCCAACATTCCCAAATAAAAGCCCCAAACCCCCTAAATCTCCTCAGGACCCCTGCAAAGCCACCCCTTAGCCCCGCCCATTTCCCCTTTAGCCCCGCCCCCTCCCGGCCCTGCCGACCCAAATTCCCCCCCAAAAACCCCCCAAAACCCCCAAAATTCCAAAAAAAAACCCCCCAGAGACCCCCAAAAATCCCCTTAAAGACCCAAAATTCCCAAATAAAAGCCCCAAACCCCCTAAATCTCCTCAGGACCCCTGCAAAGCCACCCCTTAGCCCCGCCCATTTCCCCTTTAGCCCCGCCCCCTCCCGGCCCTGCCGACCCAAATTCCCCCCCAAAAACCCCCCAAAACCCCCAAAATTCCAGAAAAAAACCCCCCAGAGACCCCCAAAAATCCCCTTAAAGACCCAACATTCCCAAATAAAAGCCCCAAACCCCCTAAATCTCCTCAGGACCCCTGCAAAGCCACCCCTTAGCCCCGCCCATTTCCCCTTTAGCCCCGCCCCCTCCCGGCCCTGCCGACCCAAATTCCCCCCCAAAAACCCCCCAAAACCCCCAAAATTCCAAAAAAAACCCCCCCAGAGACCCCCAAAAATCCCCTTAAAGACCCAAAATTCCCAAATAAAAGCCCCAAACCCCCTAAATCTCCTCAGGACCCCTGCAAAGCCACCCCTTAGCCCCGCCCATTTCCCCTTTAGCCCCGCCCCCTCCCGGCCCTTCCGACCCAAATTCCCCCCCAAAAACCCCCCAAAACCCCCAAAATTCCAAAAAAAACCCCCCCAGAGACCCCCAAAAATCCCCTTAAAGACCCAAATATCCCAAATAAAAGCCCCAAACCCCCTAAATCTCCTCAGGACCCCTGCAAAGCCACCCCTTAGCCCCGCCCACTCCCCCTCTAGCCCCACCCATTTCCCCTTTAGCCCCGCCCCCTCCCGGCCCTGCCGACCCAAATTCCCCCCCAAAAACCCCCCAAAACCCCCAAAATTCCAGAAAAAACCCCCCAGAGACCCCCAAAAATCCCCTTAAAGACCCAAAATTCCCAAATAAAAGCCCCAAACCCCCTAAATCTCCTCAGGACCCCTGCAAAGCCACCCCTTAGCCCCGCCCATTTCCCCTTTAGCCCCGCCCCCTCCCGGCCCTGCCGACCCAAATTCCCCTCCAAAAACCCCCCAAAACCCCCAAAATTCCAAAAAAAACCCCCCCAGAGACCCCCAAAAATCCCCTTAAAGACCCAAAATTCCCAAATAAAAGCCCCAAACCCCCTAAATCTCTTCAGGACCCCTGCAAAGCCACCCCTTAGCCCCGCCCATTTCCCCTTTAGCCCCGCCCCCTCCCGGCCCTGCCGACCCAAATTCCCCCCCAAAAACCCCCCAAAACCCCCAAAATTCCAAAAAAAAACCCCCCAGAGACCCCCAAAAATCCCCTTAAAGACCCAAAATTCCCAAATAAAAGCCCCAAACCCCCTAAATCTCCTCAGGACCCCTGCAAAGCCACCCCTTAGCCCCGCCCATTTCCCCTTTAGCCCCGCCCCCTCCCGGCCCTGCCGACCCAAATTCCCCCCCAAAAACCCCCCAAAACCCCCAAAATTCCAAAAAAAACCCCCCCAGAGACCCCCAAAAATCCCCTTAAAGACCCAAAATTCCCAAATAAAAGCCCCAAACCCCCTAAATCTCCTCAGGACCCCTGCAAAGCCACCCCTTAGCCCCGCCCACTCCCCCTCTAGCCCCGCCCATTTCCCCTTTAGCCCCGCCCCCTCCCGGCCCTGCCGACCCAAATTCCCCCCCAAAAACCCCCCAAAACCCCCAAAATTCCAAAAAAACCCCCCCAGAGACCCCCAAAAATCCCCTTAAAGACCCAAAATTCCCAAATAAAAGCCCCAAACCCCCTAAATCTCCTCAGGACCCCTGCAAAGCCACCCCTTAGCCCCGCCCATTTCCCCTTTAGCCCCGCCCCCTCCCGGCCCTGCCGACCCAAATTCCCCCCCAAAATCCCCCCAAAACCCCCAAAATTCCAGAAAAAAAACCCCCAGAGACCCCCAAAAATCCCCTTAAAGACCCAACATTCCCAAATAAAAGCCCCAAACCCCCTAAATCTCCTCAGGACCCCTGCAAAGCCACCCCTTAGCCCCGCCCATTTCCCCTTTAGCCCCGCCCCCTCCCGGCCCTGCCGACCCAAATTCCCCCCCAAAAACCCCCCAAAACCCCCAAAATTCCAAAAAAAACCCCCCAAGAGACCCCCAAAAATCCCCTTAAAGACCCAACATTCCCAAATAAAAGCCCCAAACCCCCTAAATCTCCTCAGGACCCCTGCAAAGCCACCCCTTAGCCCCGCCCATTTCCCCTTTAGCCCCGCCCCCTCCCGGCCCTGCCGACCCAAATTCCCCCCCCAAAACCCCCCAAAACCCCCAAAATTCCAGAAAAAACCCCCCCAGAGACCCCCAAAAATCCCCTTAAAGACCCAAAATTCCCAAATAAAAGCCCCAAACCCCCTAAATCTCCTCAGGACCCCTGCAAAGCCACCCCTTAGCCCCGCCCACTCCCCCTCTAGCCCCGCCCATTTCCCCTTTAGCCCCGCCCCCTCCCGGCCCTGCCGACCCAAATTCCCCCCCAGAAACCCCCCAAAACCCCCAAAATTCCCGAAAAAAACCCCCCAGAGACCCCCAAAAATCCCCTTAAAGACCCAAAATTCCCAAATAAAAGCCCCAAACCCCCTAAATCTCCTCAGAACCCCTGCAAAGCCACCCCTTAGCCCCGCCCATTTCCCCTTTAGCCCCGCCCCCTCCCGGCCCTGCCGACCCAAATTCCCCCCCAAAAACCCCCCAAAACCCCCAAAATTCCAGAAAAAAACCCCCCAGAGACCCCCAAAAATCCCCTTAAAGACCCAACATTCCCAAATAAAAGCCCCAAACCCCCTAAATCTCCTCAGGACCCCTGCACAGCCACCCCTTAGCCCCGCCCATTTCCCCTTTAGCCCCGCCCCCTCCCAGCCCTGCCGACCCAAATTCCCCCCCAAAAACCCCCCAAAACCCCCAAAATTCCAAAAAAAACCCCCCCAGAGACCCCCAAAAATCCCCTTAAAGACCCAAAATTCCCAAATAAAAGCCCCAAACCCCCTAAATCTCCTCAGGACCCCTGAAAAGCCACCCCTTAGCCCCGCCCACTCCCCCTCTAGCCCCACCCATTTCCCCTTTATCCCTGCCCCCTCCCGGCTCTGCCGACCCAAATTCCCCCCCAAAAACCCCCCAAAACCCCCAAAATTCCAGAAAAAACCCCCCAGAGACCCCCAAAAATCCCCTTAAAGACCCAAAATTCCCAAATAAAAGCCCCAAACCCCCTAAATCTCCTCAGAACCCCTGCAAAGCCACCCCTTAGCCCCGCCCATTTCCCCTTTAGCCCCACCCCCTCCCGGCCCTGCCGACCCAAATTCCCCCCCAAAAACCCCCCAAAACCCCCAAAATTCCAAAAAAAAACCCCCCAGAGACCCCCAAAAATCCCCTTAAAGACCCAAAATTCCCAAATAAAAGCCCCAAACCCCCTAAATCTCCTCAGGACCCCTGCAAAGCCACCCCTTAGCCCCGCCCATTTCCCCTTTAGCCCCGCCCCCTCCCGGCCCTGCCGACCCAAATTCCCCCCCAAAAACCCCCCAAAACCCCCAAAATTCCAGAAAAAAACCCCCCAGAGACCCCCAAAAATCCCCTTAAAGACCCAACATTCCCAAATAAAAGCCCCAAACCCCCTAAATCTCCTCAGGACCCCTGCAAAGCCACCCCTTAGCCCCGCCCATTTCCCCTTTAGCCCCGCCCCCTCCCGGCCCTGCCGACCCAAATTCCCCCCCAAAAACCCCCCAAAACCCCCAAAATTCCAGAAAAAAACCCCCCAGAGACCCCCAAAAATCCCCTTAAAGACCCAACATTCCCAAATAAAAGCCCCAAACCCCCTAAATCTCCTCAGGACCCCTGCAAAGCCACCCCTTAGCCCCGCCCATTTCCCCTTTAGCCCCGCCCCCTCCCGGCCCTGCCGACCCAAATTCCCCCCCAAAAACCCCCCAAAACCCCCAAAATTCCAAAAAAAACCCCCCCAGAGACCCCCAAAAATCCCCTTAAAGACCCAAAATTCCCAAATAAAAGCCCCAAACCCCCTAAATCTCCTCAGGACCCCTGCACAGCCACCCCTTAGCCCCGCCCATTTCCTCTTTAGCCCCGCCCCCTCCCGGCCCTGCCGACCCAAATTTCCCCCCAAAAACCCCCCAAAACCCCCAAAATTCCAAAAAAAACCCCCCCAGAGACCCCCAAAAATGCCCTTAAAGACCCAAAATTCCCAAATAAAAGCCCCAAACCCCCTAAATCTCCTCAGGACCCCTGCAAAGCCACCCCTTAGCCCCGCCCACTCCCCCTCTAGCCCCGCCCATTTCCCCTTTAGCCCCGCCCCCTCCCGGCCCTGCCGACCCAAATTCCCCCCCAAAAACCCCCCAAAACCCCCAAAATTCCAAAAAAAACCCCCCAGAGACCCCCAAAAATCCCCTTAAAGACCCAAAATTCCCAAATAAAAGCCCCAAAACCCCTAAATCTCCTCAGGACCCCTGCAAAGCCACCCCTTAGCCCCGCCCATTTCCCCTTTAGCCCCGCCCCCTCCCGGCCCTGCCGACCCAAATTCCCCCCCAAAAACCCCCCAAAACCCCCAAAATTCCAGAAAAAAACCCCCCAGAGACCCCCAAAAATCCCCTTAAAGACCCAACATTCCCAAATAAAAGCCCCAAACCCCCTAAATCTCCTCAGGACCCCTGCAAAGCCACCCCTTAGCCCCGCCCATTTCCCCTTTAGCCCCGCCCCCTCCCGGCCCTGCCGACCCAAATTCCCCCCCAAAAACCCCCCAAAACCCCCAAAATTCCAAAAAAAAACCCCCCAGAGACCCCCAAAAATCCCCTTAAAGACCCAAAATTCCCAAATAAAAGCCCCAAACCCCCTAAATCTCCTCAGGACCCCTGCAAAGCCACCCCTTAGCCCCGCCCATTTCCCCTTTAGCCCCGCCCCCTCCCGGCCCTGCCCACCCAAATTCCCCCCCAAAAACCCCCCAAAACCCCCAAAATTCCAGAAAAAAACCCCCCAGAGACCCCCAAAAATCCCCTTAAAGACCCAACATTCCCAAATAAAAGCCCCAAACCCCCTAAATCTCCTCAGGACCCCTGCAAAGCCACCCCTTAGCCCCGCCCATTTCCCCTTTAGCCCCGTCCCCTCCCGGCCCTGCCGACCCAAATTCCCCCCCAAAAACCCCCCAAAACCCCCAAAATTCCAAAAAAAACCCCCCCAGAGACCCCCAAAAATCCCCTTAAAGACCCAAAATTCCCAAATAAAAGCCCCAAACCCCCTAAATCTCCTCAGGACCCCTGCAAAGCCACCCCTTAGCCCCGCCCATTTCCCCTTTAGCCCCGCCCCCTCCCGGCCCTGCCGACCCAAATTCCCCCCCAAAAACCCCCCAAAACCCCCAAAATTCCAAAAAAAAACCCCCCAGAGACCCCCAAAAATCCCCTTAAAGACCCAAAATTCCCAAATAAAAGCCCCAAACCCCCTAAATCTCCTCAGGACCCCTGCAAAGCCACCCCTTAGCCCCGCCCACTCCCCCTCTAGCCCCGCCCATTTCCCCTTTAGCCCCGCCCCCTCCCGGCCCTGCCGACCCAAATTCCCCCCCAAAAACCCCCCAAAACCCCCAAAATTCCAGAAAAAAACCCCCAGAGACCCCCAAAAATCCCCTTAAAGACCCAAAATTCCCAAATAAAAGCCCCAAACCCCCTAAATCTCCTCAGAACCCCTGCAAAGCCACCCCTTAGCCCCGCCCATTTCCCCTTTAGCCCCGCCCCCTCCCGGCCCTGCCGACCCAAATTCCCCCCCAAAAACCCCCCAAAACCCCCAAAATTCCAAAAAAAAACCCCCCAGAGACCCCCAAAAATCCCCTTAAAGACCCAAAATTCCCAAATAAAAGCCCCAAACCCCCTAAATCTCCTCAGGACCCCTGCAAAGCCACCCCTTAGCCCCGCCCATTTCCCCTTTAGCCCCGCCCCCTCCCGGCCCTGCCGACCCAAATTCCCCCCCAAAAACCCCCCAAAACCCCCAAAATTCCAAAAAAAACCCCCCCAGAGACCCCCAAAAATCCCCTTAAAGACCCAAAATTCCCAAATAAAAGCCCCAAACCCCCTAAATCTCCTCAGGACCCCTGCACAGCCACCCCTTAGCCCCGCCCATTTCCCCTTTAGCCCCGCCCCCTCCCGGCCCTGCCGACCCAAATTTCCCCCCAAAAACCCCCCAAAACCCCCAAAATTCCAGAAAAAAACCCCCCCAGAGACCCCCAAAAATCCCCTTAAAGACCCAAAATTCCCAAATAAAAGCCCCAAACCCCCTAAATCTCCTCAGGACCCCTGCAAAGCCACCCCTTAGCCCCGCCCATTTCCCCTTTAGCCCCGCCCCCTCCCAGCCCTGCCGACCCAAATTCCCCCCCAAAAACCCCCCAAAACCCCCAAAATTCCAAAAAAAACCCCCCCAGAGACCCCCAAAAATCCCCTTAAAGACCCAAAATTCCCAAATAAAAGCCCCAAACCCCCTAAATCTCCTCAGGACCCCTGAAAAGCCACCCCTTAGCCCCGCCCACTCCCCCTCTAGCCCCACCCATTTCCCCTTTAGCCCTGCCCCCTCCCGGCTCTGCCGACCCAAATTCCCCCCCAAAAACCCCCCAAAACCCCCAAAATTCCAAAAAAACCCCCAGAGACCCCCAAAAATCCCCTTAAAGACCCAAAATTCCCAAATAAAAGCCCCAAACCCCCTAAATCTCCTCAGGACCCCTGCAAAGCCACCCCTTAGCCCCGCCCATTTCCCCTTTAGCCCCGCCCCCTCCCGGCCCTGCCGACCCAAATTCCCCCCCAAAAACACCCCAAAACCCCCAAAATTCCAAAAAAAACCCCCCCAGAGACCCCCAAAAATCCCCTTAAAGACCCAAAATTCCCAAATAAAAGCCCCAAACCCCCTAAATCTCCTCAGGACCCCTGCAAAGCCACCCCTTAGCCCCGCCCATTTCCCCTTTAGCCCCGCCCCCTCCCGGCCCTGCCGACCCAAATTCCCCCCCAAAAACCCCCCAAAACCCCCAAAATTCCAGAAAAAAACCCCCCAGAGACCCCCAAAAATCCCCTTAAAGACCCAAAATTCCCAAATAAAAGCCCCAAACCCCCTAAATCTCCTCAGGACCCCTGCAAAGCCACCCCTTAGCCCCGCCCATTTCCCCTTTAGCCCCGCCCCCTCCCGGCCCTGCCGACCCAAATTCCCCCCCAAAAACCCCCCAAAACCCCCAAAATTCCAGAAAAAAACCCCCCAGAGACCCCCAAAAATCCCCTTAAAGACCCAACATTCCCAAATAAAAGCCCCAAACCCCCTAAATCTCCTCAGGACCCCTGCAAAGCCACCCCTTAGCCCCGCCCATTTCCCCTTTAGCCCCGCCCCCTCCCGGCCCTGCCGACCCAAATTCCCCCCCAAAAACCCCCCAAAACCCCCAAAATTCCAAAAAAAACCCCCCCAGAGACCCCCAAAAATCCCCTTAAAGACCCAAAATTCCCAAATAAAAGCCCCAAACCCCCTAAATCTCCTCAGGACCCCTGCACAGCCACCCCTTAGCCCCGCCCATTTCCCCTTTAGCCCCGCCCCCTCCCGGCCCTGCCGACCCAAATTTCCCCCCAAAAACCCCCCAAAACCCCCAAAATTCCAGAAAAAAACCCCCCCAGAGACCCCCAAAAATCCCCTTAAAGACCCAAAATTCCCAAATAAAAGCCCCAAACCCCCTAAATCTCCTCAGGACCCCTGCAAAGCCACCCCTTAGCCCCGCCCATTTCCCCTTTAGCCCCGCCCCCTCCCAGCCCTGCCGACCCAAATTCCCCCCCAAAAACCCCCCAAAACCCCCAAAATTCCAAAAAAAACCCCCCCAGAGACCCCCAAAAATCCCCTTAAAGACCCAAAATTCCCAAATAAAAGCCCCAAACCCCCTAAATCTCCTCAGGACCCCTGAAAAGCCACCCCTTAGCCCCGCCCACTCCCCCTCTAGCCCCACCCACTTCCCCTTTAGCCCTGCCCCCTCCCGGCTCTGCCGACCCAAATTCCCCCCCAAAAACCCCCCAAAACCCCCAAAATTCCAAAAAAAACCCCCAGAGACCCCCAAAAATCCCCTTAAAGACCCAAAATTCCCAAATAAAAGCCCCAAACCCCCTAAATCTCCTCAGGACCCCTGCAAAGCCACCCCTTAGCCCCGCCCATTTCCCCTTTAGCCCCGCCCCCTCCCGGCCCTGCCGACCCAAATTCCCCCCCAAAAACACCCCAAAACCCCCAAAATTCCAAAAAAAACCCCCCCAGAGACCCCCAAAAATCCCCTTAAAGACCCAAAATTCCCAAATAAAAGCCCCAAACCCCCTAAATCTCCTCAGGACCCCTGCAAAGCCACCCCTTAGCCCCGCCCATTTCCCCTTTAGCCCCGCCCCCTCCCGGCCCTGCCGACCCAAATTCCCCCCCAAAAACCCCCCAAAACCCCCAAAATTCCAGAAAAAAACCCCCCCAGAGACCCCCAAAAATCCCCTTAAAGACCCAAAATTCCCAAATAAAAGCCCCAAACCCCCTAAATCTCCTCAGGACCCCTGCACAGCCACCCCTTAGCCCCGCCCATTTCCCCTTTAGCCCCGCCCCCTCCCGGCCCTGCCGACCCAAATTCCCCCCCAAAAACCCCCCAAAACCCCCAAAATTCCAGAAAAAACCCCCCCAGAGACCCCCAAAAATCCCCTTAAAGACCCAAAATTCCCAAATAAAAGCCCCAAACCCCCTAAATCTCCTCAGGACCCCTGCAAAGCCACCCCTTAGCCCCGCCCACTCCCCCTCTAGCCCCGCCCATTTCCCCTTTAGCCCCGCCCCCTCCCGGCCCTGCCGACCCAAATTCCCCCCCAAAAACCCCCCAAAACCCCCAAAATTCCAGAAAAAAACCCCCCCAGAGACCCCCAAAAATCCCCTTAAAGACCCAAAATTCCCAAATAAAAGCCCCAAACCCCCTAAATCTCCTCAGGACCCCTGCAAAGCCACCCCTTAGCCCCGCCCATTTCCCCTTTAGCCCCGCCCCCTCCCGGCCCTGCCGACCCAAATTCCCCCCCAAAAACCCCCCAAAACCCCCAAAATTCCAAAAAAAACCCCCCCAGAGACCCCCAAAAATCCCCTTAAAGACCCAAAATTCCCAAATAAAAGCCCCAAACCCCCTAAATCTCCTCAGGACCCCTGCACAGCCACCCCTTAGCCCCGCCCATTTCCTCTTTAGCCCCGCCCCCTCCCGGCCCTGCCGACCCAAATTTCCCCCCAAAAACCCCCCAAAACCCCCAAAATTCCAAAAAAAACCCCCCCAGAGACCCCCAAAAATGCCCTTAAAGACCCAAAATTCCCAAATAAAAGCCCCAAACCCCCTAAATCTCCTCAGGACCCCTGCAAAGCCACCCCTTAGCCCCGCCCACTCCCCCTCTAGCCCCGCCCATTTCCCCTTTAGCCCCGCCCCCTCCCGGCCCTGCCGACCCAAATTCCCCCCCAAAAACCCCCCAAAACCCCCAAAATTCCAAAAAAAACCCCCCAGAGACCCCCAAAAATCCCCTTAAAGACCCAAAATTCCCAAATAAAAGCCCCAAACCCCCTAAATCTCCTCAGGACCCCTGCAAAGCCACCCCTTAGCCCCGCCCATTTCCCCTTTAGCCCCGCCCCCTCCCGGCCCTGCCGACCCAAATTCCCCCCCAAAAACCCCCCAAAACCCCCAAAATTCCAGAAAAAAACCCCCCAGAGACCCCCAAAAATCCCCTTAAAGACCCAACATTCCCAAATAAAAGCCCCAAACCCCCTAAATCTCCTCAGGACCCCTGCAAAGCCACCCCTTAGCCCCGCCCATTTCCCCTTTAGCCCCGCCCCCTCCCGGCCCTGCCGACCCAAATTCCCCCCCAAAAACCCCCCAAAACCCCCAAAATTCCAAAAAAAAACCCCCCAGAGACCCCCAAAAATCCCCTTAAAGACCCAAAATTCCCAAATAAAAGCCCCAAACCCCCTAAATCTCCTCAGGACCCCTGCAAAGCCACCCCTTAGCCCCGCCCATTTCCCCTTTAGCCCCGCCCCCTCCCGGCCCTGCCGACCCAAATTCCCCCCCAAAAACCCCCCAAAACCCCCAAAATTCCAGAAAAAAACCCCCCAGAGACCCCCAAAAATCCCCTTAAAGACCCAACATTCCCAAATAAAAGCCCCAAACCCCCTAAATCTCCTCAGGACCCCTGCAAAGCCACCCCTTAGCCCCGCCCATTTCCCCTTTAGCCCCGTCCCCTCCCGGCCCTGCCGACCCAAATTCCCCCCCAAAAACCCCCCAAAACCCCCAAAATTCCAAAAAAAACCCCCCCAGAGACCCCCAAAAATCCCCTTAAAGACCCAAAATTCCCAAATAAAAGCCCCAAACCCCCTAAATCTCCTCAGGACCCCTGCAAAGCCACCCCTTAGCCCCGCCCATTTCCCCTTTAGCCCCGCCCCCTCCCGGCCCTGCCGACCCAAATTCCCCCCCAAAAACCCCCCAAAACCCCCAAAATTCCAAAAAAAAACCCCCCAGAGACCCCCAAAAATCCCCTTAAAGACCCAAAATTCCCAAATAAAAGCCCCAAACCCCCTAAATCTCCTCAGGACCCCTGCAAAGCCACCCCTTAGCCCCGCCCACTCCCCCTCTAGACCCGCCCATTTCCCCTTTAGCCCCGCCCCCTCCCGGCCCTGCCGACCCAAATTCCCCCCCAAAAACCCCCCAAAACCCCCAAAATTCCAGAAAAAAAACCCCCAGAGACCCCCAAAAATCCCCTTAAAGACCCAAAATTCCCAAATAAAAGCCCCAAACCCCCTAAATCTCCTCAGAACCCCTGCAAAGCCACCCCTTAGCCCCGCCCATTTCCCCTTTAGCCCCGCCCCCTCCCGGCCCTGCCGACCCAAATTCCCCCCCAAAAACCCCCCAAAACCCCCAAAATTCCAAAAAAAAACCCCCCAGAGACCCCCAAAAATCCCCTTAAAGACCCAAAATTCCCAAATAAAAGCCCCAAACCCCCTAAATCTCCTCAGGACCCCTGCAAAGCCACCCCTTAGCCCCGCCCATTTCCCCTTTAGCCCCGCCCCCTCCCGGCCCTGCCGACCCAAATTCCCCCCCAAAAACCCCCCAAAACCCCCAAAATTCCAAAAAAAACCCCCCCAGAGACCCCCAAAAATCCCCTTAAAGACCCAAAATTCCCAAATAAAAGCCCCAAACCCCCTAAATCTCCTCAGGACCCCTGCACAGCCACCCCTTAGCCCCGCCCATTTCCCCTTTAGCCCCGCCCCCTCCCGGCCCTGCCGACCCAAATTTCCCCCCAAAAACCCCCCAAAACCCCCAAAATTCCAGAAAAAAACCCCCCCAGAGACCCCCAAAAATCCCCTTAAAGACCCAAAATTCCCAAATAAAAGCCCCAAACCCCCTAAATCTCCTCAGGACCCCTGCAAAGCCACCCCTTAGCCCCGCCCATTTCCCCTTTAGCCCCGCCCCCTCCCAGCCCTGCCGACCCAAATTCCCCCCCAAAAACCCCCCAAAACCCCCAAAATTCCAAAAAAAACCCCCCCAGAGACCCCCAAAAATCCCCTTAAAGACCCAAAATTCCCAAATAAAAGCCCCAAACCCCCTAAATCTCCTCAGGACCCCTGAAAAGCCACCCCTTAGCCCCGCCCACTCCCCCTCTAGCCCCACCCATTTCCCCTTTAGCCCTGCCCCCTCCCGGCTCTGCCGACCCAAATTCCCCCCCAAAAACCCCCCAAAACCCCCAAAATTCCAAAAAAACCCCCAGAGACCCCCAAAAATCCCCTTAAAGACCCAAAATTCCCAAATAAAAGCCCCAAACCCCCTAAATCTCCTCAGGACCCCTGCAAAGCCACCCCTTAGCCCCGCCCATTTCCCCTTTAGCCCCGCCCCCTCCCGGCCCTGCCGACCCAAATTCCCCCCCAAAAACACCCCAAAACCCCCAAAATTCCAAAAAAAACCCCCCCAGAGACCCCCAAAAATCCCCTTAAAGACCCAAAATTCCCAAATAAAAGCCCCAAACCCCCTAAATCTCCTCAGGACCCCTGCAAAGCCACCCCTTAGCCCCGCCCATTTCCCCTTTAGCCCCGCCCCCTCCCGGCCCTGCCGACCCAAATTCCCCCCCAAAAACCCCCCAAAACCCCCAAAATTCCAGAAAAAAACCCCCCAGAGACCCCCAAAAATCCCCTTAAAGACCCAAAATTCCCAAATAAAAGCCCCAAACCCCCTAAATCTCCTCAGGACCCCTGCAAAGCCACCCCTTAGCCCCGCCCATTTCCCCTTTAGCCCCGCCCCCTCCCGGCCCTGCCGACCCAAATTCCCCCCCAAAAACCCCCCAAAACCCCCAAAATTCCAGAAAAAAACCCCCCAGAGACCCCCAAAAATCCCCTTAAAGACCCAACATTCCCAAATAAAAGCCCCAAACCCCCTAAATCTCCTCAGGACCCCTGCAAAGCCACCCCTTAGCCCCGCCCATTTCCCCTTTAGCCCCGCCCCCTCCCGGCCCTGCCGACCCAAATTCCCCCCCAAAAACCCCCCAAAACCCCCAAAATTCCAAAAAAAACCCCCCCAGAGACCCCCAAAAATCCCCTTAAAGACCCAAAATTCCCAAATAAAAGCCCCAAACCCCCTAAATCTCCTCAGGACCCCTGCACAGCCACCCCTTAGCCCCGCCCATTTCCCCTTTAGCCCCGCCCCCTCCCGGCCCTGCCGACCCAAATTTCCCCCCAAAAACCCCCCAAAACCCCCAAAATTCCAGAAAAAAACCCCCCCAGAGACCCCCAAAAATCCCCTTAAAGACCCAAAATTCCCAAATAAAAGCCCCAAACCCCCTAAATCTCCTCAGGACCCCTGCAAAGCCACCCCTTAGCCCCGCCCATTTCCCCTTTAGCCCCGCCCCCTCCCAGCCCTGCCGACCCAAATTCCCCCCCAAAAACCCCCCAAAACCCCCAAAATTCCAAAAAAAACCCCCCCAGAGACCCCCAAAAATCCCCTTAAAGACCCAAAATTCCCAAATAAAAGCCCCAAACCCCCTAAATCTCCTCAGGACCCCTGAAAAGCCACCCCTTAGCCCCGCCCACTCCCCCTCTAGCCCCACCCACTTCCCCTTTAGCCCTGCCCCCTCCCGGCCCTGCCGACCCAAATTCCCCCCCAAAAACCCCCCAAAACCCCCAAAATTCCAAAAAAAACCCCCCCAGAGACCCCCAAAAATCCCCTTAAAGACCCAAAATTCCCAAATAAAAGCCCCAAACCCCCTAAATCTCCTCAGGACCCCTGCAAAGCCACCCCTTAGCCCCGCCCATTTCCCCTTTAGCCCCGCCCCCTCCCGGCCCTGCCGACCCAAATTCCCCCCCAAAAACACCCCAAAACCCCCAAAATTCCAAAAAAAACCCCCCCAGAGACCCCCAAAAATCCCCTTAAAGACCCAAAATTCCCAAATAAAAGCCCCAAACCCCCTAAATCTCCTCAGGACCCCTGCAAAGCCACCCCTTAGCCCCGCCCATTTCCCCTTTAGCCCCGCCCCCTCCCGGCCCTGCCGACCCAAATTCCCCCCCAAAAACCCCCCAAAACCCCCAAAATTCCAGAAAAAAACCCCCCCAGAGACCCCCAAAAATCCCCTTAAAGACCCAAAATTCCCAAATAAAAGCCCCAAACCCCCTAAATCTCCTCAGGACCCCTGCACAGCCACCCCTTAGCCCCGCCCATTTCCCCTTTAGCCCCGCCCCCTCCCGGCCCTGCCGACCCAAATTCCCCCCCAAAAACCCCCCAAAACCCCCAAAATTCCAGAAAAAACCCCCCCAGAGACCCCCAAAAATCCCCTTAAAGACCCAAAATTCCCAAATAAAAGCCCCAAACCCCCTAAATCTCCTCAGGACCCCTGCAAAGCCACCCCTTAGCCCCGCCCACTCCCCCTCTAGCCCCGCCCATTTCCCCTTTAGCCCCGCCCCCTCCCGGCCCTGCCGACCCAAATTCCCCCCCAAAAACCCCCCAAAACCCCCAAAATTCCAGAAAAAAACCCCCCCAGAGACCCCCAAAAATCCCCTTAAAGACCCAAAATTCCCAAATAAAAGCCCCAAACCCCCTAAATCTCCTCAGGACCCCTGCACAGCCACCCCTTAGCCCCGCCCATTTCCCCTTTAGCCCCGCCCCCTCCCGGCCCTGCCGACCCAAATTCCCCCCCAAAAACCCCCCAAAACCCCCAAAATTCCAGAAAAAACCCCCCCAGAGACCCCCAAAAATCCCCTTAAAGACCCAAAATTCCCAAATAAAAGCCCCAAACCCCCTAAATCTCCTCAGGACCCCTGCAAAGCCACCCCTTAGCCCCGCCCACTCCCCCTCTAGCCCCGCCCATTTCCCCTTTAGCCCCGCCCCCTCCCGGCCCTGCCGACCCAAATTCCCCCCCAAAAACCCCCCAAAACCCCCAAAATTCCAAAAAAAACCCCCCAGAGACCCCCAAAAATCCCCTTAAAGACCCAAAATTCCCAAATAAAAGCCCCAAACCCCCTAAATCTCCTCAGGACCCCTGCAAAGCCACCCCTTAGCCCCGCCCATTTCCCCTTTAGCCCCGCCCCCTCCCGGCCCTGCCGACCCAAATTCCCCCCCAAAAACCCCCCAAAACCCCCAAAATTCCAGAAAAAAACCCCCCAGAGACCCCCAAAAATCCCCTTAAAGACCCAACATTCCCAAATAAAAGCCCCAAACCCCCTAAATCTCCTCAGGACCCCTGCAAAGCCACCCCTTAGCCCCGCCCATTTCCCCTTTAGCCCCGCCCCCTCCCGGCCCTGCCGACCCAAATTCCCCCCCAAAAACACCCCAAAACCCCCAAAATTCCAAAAAAAACCCCCCCAGAGACCCCCAAAAATCCCCTTAAAGACCCAAAATTCCCAAATAAAAGCCCCAAACCCCCTAAATCTCCTCAGGACCCCTGCAAAGCCACCCCTTAGCCCCGCCCATTTCCCCTTTAGCCCCGCCCCCTCCCGGCCCTGCCGACCCAAATTCCCCCCCAAAAACCCCCCAAAACCCCCAAAATTCCAGAAAAAAACCCCCCCAGAGACCCCCAAAAATCCCCTTAAAGACCCAAAATTCCCAAATAAAAGCCCCAAACCCCCTAAATCTCCTCAGGACCCCTGCACAGCCACCCCTTAGCCCCGCCCATTTCCCCTTTAGCCCCGCCCCCTCCCGGCCCTGCCGACCCAAATTCCCCCCCAAAAACCCCCCAAAACCCCCAAAATTCCAGAAAAAACCCCCCCAGAGACCCCCAAAAATCCCCTTAAAGACCCAAAATTCCCAAATAAAAGCCCCAAACCCCCTAAATCTCCTCAGGACCCCTGCAAAGCCACCCCTTAGCCCCGCCCACTCCCCCTCTAGCCCCGCCCATTTCCCCTTTAGCCCCGCCCCCTCCCGGCCCTGCCGACCCAAATTCCCCCCCAAAAACCCCCCAAAACCCCCAAAATTCCAGAAAAAAACCCCCCCAGAGACCCCCAAAAATCCCCTTAAAGACCCAAAATTCCCAAATAAAAGCCCCAAACCCCCTAAATCTCCTCAGGACCCCTGCACAGCCACCCCTTAGCCCCGCCCATTTCCCCTTTAGCCCCGCCCCCTCCCGGCCCTGCCGACCCAAATTCCCCCCCAAAAACCCCCCAAAACCCCCAAAATTCCAGAAAAAACCCCCCCAGAGACCCCCAAAAATCCCCTTAAAGACCCAAAATTCCCAAATAAAAGCCCCAAACCCCCTAAATCTCCTCAGGACCCCTGCAAAGCCACCCCTTAGCCCCGCCCACTCCCCCTCTAGCCCCGCCCATTTCCCCTTTAGCCCCGCCCCCTCCCGGCCCTGCCGACCCAAATTCCCCCCCAAAAACCCCCCAAAACCCCCAAAATTCCAAAAAAAACCCCCCAGAGACCCCCAAAAATCCCCTTAAAGACCCAAAATTCCCAAATAAAAGCCCCAAACCCCCTAAATCTCCTCAGGACCCCTGCAAAGCCACCCCTTAGCCCCGCCCATTTCCCCTTTAGCCCCGCCCCCTCCCGGCCCTGCCGACCCAAATTCCCCCCCAAAAACCCCCCAAAACCCCCAAAATTCCAGAAAAAAACCCCCCAGAGACCCCCAAAAATCCCCTTAAAGACCCAACATTCCCAAATAAAAGCCCCAAACCCCCTAAATCTCCTCAGGACCCCTGCAAAGCCACCCCTTAGCCCCGCCCATTTCCCCTTTAGCCCCGCCCCCTCCCGGCCCTGCCGACCCAAATTCCCCCCCAAAAACCCCCCAAAACCCCCAAAATTCCAAAAAAAACCCCCCCAGAGACCCCCAAAAATCCCCTTAAAGACCCAAAATTCCCAAATAAAAGCCCCAAACCCCCTAAATCTCCTCAGGACCCCTGCAAAGCCACCCCTTAGCCCCGCCCATTTCCCCTTTAGCCCCGCCCCCTCCCGGCCCTTCCGACCCAAATTCCCCCCCAAAAACCCCCCAAAACCCCCAAAATTCCAAAAAAAACCCCCCCAGAGACCCCCAAAAATCCCCTTAAAGACCCAAATATCCCAAATAAAAGCCCCAAACCCCCTAAATCTCCTCAGGACCCCTGCAAAGCCACCCCTTAGCCCCGCCCACTCCCCCTCTAGCCCCACCCATTTCCCCTTTAGTCCCGCCCCCTCCCGGTCCTGCCGACCCAAATTCCCCCCCAAAAACCCCCCAAAACCCCCAAAATTCCAGAAAAAACCCCCCAGAGACCCCCAAAAATCCCCTTAAAGACCCAAAATTCCCAAATAAAAGCGCCAAACCCCCTAAATCTCCTCAGGACCCCTGCAAAGCCACCCCTTAGCCCCGCCCATTTCCCCTTTAGCCCCGCCCCCTCCCGGCCCTGCCGACCCAAATTCCCCCCCAAAAACCCCCCAAAACCCCCAAAATTCCAAAAAAAACCCCCCCAGAGACCCCCAAAAATCCCCTTAAAGACCCAAAATTCCCAAATAAAAGCCCCAAACCCCCTAAATCTCCTCAGGACCCCTGCAAAGCCACCCCTTAGCCCCGCCCACTCCCCCTCTAGCCCCGCCCATTTCCCCTTTAGCCCCGCCCCCTCCCGGCCCTGCCGACCCAAATTCCCCCCCAAAAACCCCCCAAAACCCCCAAAATTCCAAAAAAAACCCCCCAGAGACCCCCAAAAATCCCCTTAAAGACCCAAAATTCCCAAATAAAAGCCCCAAACCCCCTAAATCTCCTCAGGACCCCTGCAAAGCCACCCCTTAGCCCCGCCCATTTCCCCTTTAGCCCCGCCCCCTCCCGGCCCTGCCGACCCAAATTCCCCCCCAAAAACCCCCCAAAACCCCCAAAATTCCAGAAAAAAACCCCCCAGAGACCCCCAAAAATCCCCTTAAAGACCCAACATTCCCAAATAAAAGCCCCAAACCCCCTAAATCTCCTCAGGACCCCTGCAAAGCCACCCCTTAGCCCCGCCCATTTCCCCTTTAGCCCCGCCCCCTCCCGGCCCTGCCGACCCAAATTCCCCCCCAAAAACCCCCCAAAACCCCCAAAATTCCAAAAAAAAACGCCCCAGAGACCCCCAAAAATCCCCTTAAAGACCCAAAATTCCCAAATAAAAGCCCCAAACCCCCTAAATCTCCTCAGGACCCCTGCAAAGCCACCCCTTAGCCCCGCCCATTTCCCCTTTAGCCCCGCCCCCTCCCGGCCCTGCCGACCCAAATTCCCCCCCAAAAACCCCCCAAAACCCCCAAAATTCCAGAAAAAAACCCCCCAGAGACCCCCAAAAATCCCCTTAAAGACCCAACATTCCCAAATAAAAGCCCCAAACCCCCTAAATCTCCTCAGGACCCCTGCAAAGCCACCCCTTAGCCCCGCCCATTTCCCCTTTAGCCCCGCCCCCTCCCGGCCCTGCCGACCCAAATTCCCCCCCAAAAACCCCCCAAAACCCCCAAAATTCCAAAAAAAACCCCCCCAGAGACCCCCAAAAATCCCCTTAAAGACCCAAAATTCCCAAATAAAAGCCCCAAACCCCCTAAATCTCCTCAGGACCCCTGCAAAGACACCCCTTAGCCCCGCCCATTTCCCCTTTAGCCCCGCCCCCTCCCGGCCTTTCCGACCCAAATTCCCCCCCAAAAACCCCCCAAAACCCCCAAAATTCCAAAAAAAACCCCCCCAGAGACCCCCAAAAATCCCCTTAAAGACCCAAATATCCCAAATAAAAGCCCCAAACCCCCTAAATCTCCTCAGGACCCCTGCAAAGCCACCCCTTAGCCCCGCCCACTCCCCCTCTAGCCCCACCCATTTCCCCTTTAGCCCCGCCCCCTCCCGGCCCTGCCGACCCAAATTCCCCCCCAAAAACCCCCCAAAACCCCCAAAATTCCAGAAAAAACCCCCCAGAGACCCCCAAAAATCCCCTTAAAGACCCAAAATTCCCAAATAAAAGCCCCAAACCCCCTAAATCTCCTCAGGACCCCTGCAAAGCCACCCCTTAGCCCCGCCCATTTCCCCTTTAGCCCCGCCCCCTCCCGGCCCTGCCGACCCAAATTCCCCCCCAAAAACCCCCCAAAACCCCCAAAATTCCAAAAAAAAACCCCCCAGAGACCCCCAAAAATCCCCTTAAAGACCCAAAATTCCCAAATAAAAGCCCCAAACCCCCTAAATCTCCTCAGGACCCCTGCAAAGCCACCCCTTAGCCCCGCCCATTTCCCCTTTAGCCCCGCCCCCTCCCGGCCCTGCCGACCCAAATTCCCCCCCAAAAACCCCCCAAAACCCCCAAAATTCCAAAAAAAACCCCCCAGAGACCCCCAAAAATCCCCTTAAAGACCCAAAATTCCCAAATAAAAGCCCCAAACCCCCTAAATCTCCTCAGGACCCCTGCAAAGCCACCCCTTAGCCCCGCCCATTTCCCCTTTAGCCCCGCCCCCTCCCGGCCCTGCCGACCCAAATTCCCCCCCAAAAACCCCCCAAAACCCCCAAAATTCCAAAAAAAACCCCCCCAGAGACCCCCAAAAATCCCCTTAAAGACCCAAAATTCCCAAATAAAAGCCCCAAACCCCCTAAATCTCCTCAGGACCCCTGCAAAGCCACCCCTTAGCCCCGCCCACTCCCCCTCTAGCCCCGCCCATTTCCCCTTTAGCCCCGCCCCCTCCCGGCCCTGCCGACCCAAATTCCCCCCCAAAAACCCCCCAAAACCCCCAAAATTCCAAAAAAACCCCCCCAGAGACCCCCAAAAATCCCCTTAAAGACCCAAAATTCCCAAATAAAAGCCCCAAACCCCCTAAATCTCCTCAGGACCCCTGCAAAGCCACCCCTTAGCCCCGCCCATTTCCCCTTTAGCCCCGCCCCCTCCCGGCCCTGCCGACCCAAATTCCCCCCCAAAATCCCCCCAAAACCCCCAAAATTCCAGAAAAAAAACCCCCAGAGACCCCCAAAAATCCCCTTAAAGACCCAACATTCCCAAATAAAAGCCCCAAACCCCCTAAATCTCCTCAGGACCCCTGCAAAGCCACCCCTTAGCCCCGCCCATTTCCCCTTTAGCCCCGCCCCCTCCCGGCCCTGCCGACCCAAATTCCCCCCCAAAAACCCCCCAAAACCCCCAAAATTCCAAAAAAAACCCCCCCAGAGACCCCCAAAAATCCCCTTAAAGACCCAAAATTCCCAAATAAAAGCCCCAAACCCCCTAAATCTCCTCAGGACCCCTGCAAAGCCACCCCTTAGCCCCGCCCATTTCCCCTTTAGCCCCGCCCCCTCCCGGCCCTGCCGACCCAAATTCCCCCCCAAAAACCCCCCAAAACCCCCAAAATTCCAAAAAAAACCCCCCAAGAGACCCCCAAAAATCCCCTTAAAGACCCAACATTCCCAAATAAAAGCCCCAAACCCCCTAAATCTCCTCAGGACCCCTGCAAAGCCACCCCTTAGCCCCGCCCATTTCCCCTTTAGCCCCGCCCCCTCCCGGCCCTGCCGACCCAAATTCCCCCCCCAAAACCCCCCAAAACCCCCAAAATTCCAGAAAAAACCCCCCCAGAGACCCCCAAAAATCCCCTTAAAGACCCAAAATTCCCAAATAAAAGCCCCAAACCCCCTAAATCTCCTCAGGACCCCTGCAAAGCCACCCCTTAGCCCCGCCCACTCCCCCTCTAGCCCCGCCCATTTCCCCTTTAGCCCCGCCCCCTCCCGGCCCTGCCGACCCAAATTCCCCCCCAGAAACCCCCCAAAACCCCCAAAATTCCCGAAAAAAACCCCCCAGAGACCCCCAAAAATCCCCTTAAAGACCCAAAATTCCCAAATAAAAGCCCCAAACCCCCTAAATCTCCTCAGAACCCCTGCAAAGCCACCCCTTAGCCCCGCCCATTTCCCCTTTAGCCCCGCCCCCTCCCGGCCCTGCCGACCCAAATTCCCCCCCAAAAACCCCCCAAAACCCCCAAAATTCCAGAAAAAAACCCCCCAGAGACCCCCAAAAATCCCCTTAAAGACCCAACATTCCCAAATAAAAGCCCCAAACCCCCTAAATCTCCTCAGGACCCCTGCACAGCCACCCCTTAGCCCCGCCCATTTCCCCTTTAGCCCCGCCCCCTCCCAGCCCTGCCGACCCAAATTCCCCCCCAAAAACCCCCCAAAACCCCCAAAATTCCAAAAAAAACCCCCCCAGAGACCCCCAAAAATCCCCTTAAAGACCCAAAATTCCCAAATAAAAGCCCCAAACCCCCTAAATCTCCTCAGGACCCCTGAAAAGCCACCCCTTAGCCCCGCCCACTCCCCCTCTAGCCCCACCCATTTCCCCTTTATCCCTGCCCCCTCCCGGCTCTGCCGACCCAAATTCCCCCCCAAAAACCCCCCAAAACCCCCAAAATTCCAGAAAAAACCCCCCAGAGACCCCCAAAAATCCCCTTAAAGACCCAAAATTCCCAAATAAAAGCCCCAAACCCCCTAAATCTCCTCAGAACCCCTGCAAAGCCACCCCTTAGCCCCGCCCATTTCCCCTTTAGCCCCACCCCCTCCCGGCCCTGCCGACCCAAATTCCCCCCCAAAAACCCCCCAAAACCCCCAAAATTCCAAAAAAAAACCCCCCAGAGACCCCCAAAAATCCCCTTAAAGACCCAAAATTCCCAAATAAAAGCCCCAAACCCCCTAAATCTCCTCAGGACCCCTGCAAAGCCACCCCTTAGCCCCGCCCATTTCCCCTTTAGCCCCGCCCCCTCCCGGCCCTGCCGACCCAAATTCCCCCCCAAAAACCCCCCAAAACCCCCAAAATTCCAGAAAAAAACCCCCCAGAGACCCCCAAAAATCCCCTTAAAGACCCAAAATTCCCAAATAAAAGCCCCAAACCCCCTAAATCTCCTCAGGACCCCTGCAAAGCCACCCCTTAGCCCCGCCCATTTCCCCTTTAGCCCCGCCCCCTCCCGGCCCTGCCGACCCAAATTCCCCCCCAAAAACCCCCCAAAACCCCCAAAATTCCAGAAAAAAACCCCCCAGAGACCCCCAAAAATCCCCTTAAAGACCCAACATTCCCAAATAAAAGCCCCAAACCCCCTAAATCTCCTCAGGACCCCTGCAAAGCCACCCCTTAGCCCCGCCCATTTCCCCTTTAGCCCCGCCCCCTCCCGGCCCTGCCGACCCAAATTCCCCCCCAAAAACCCCCCAAAACCCCCAAAATTCCAAAAAAAACCCCCCCAGAGACCCCCAAAAATCCCCTTAAAGACCCAAAATTCCCAAATAAAAGCCCCAAACCCCCTAAATCTCCTCAGGACCCCTGCACAGCCACCCCTTAGCCCCGCCCATTTCCCCTTTAGCCCCGCCCCCTCCCGGCCCTGCCGACCCAAATTCCCCCCCAAAAACCCCCCAAAACCCCCAAAATTCCAAAAAAAACCCCCCCAGAGACCCCCAAAAATCCCCTTAAAGACCCAAAATTCCCAAATAAAAGCCCCAAACCCCCTAAATCTCCTCAGGACCCCTGCAAAGCCACCCCTTAGCCCCGCCGACTCCCCCTCTAGCCCCGCCCATTTCCCCTTTAGCCCCGCCCCCTCCCGGCCCTGCCGACCCAAATTCCCCCCCAAAAACCCCCCAAAACCCCCAAAATTCCAAAAAAAAACCCCCCAGAGACCCCCAAAAATCCCCTTAAAGACCCAAAATTCCCAAATAAAAGCCCCAAACCCCCTAAATCTCCTCAGGACCCCTGCAAAGCCACCCCTTAGCCCCGCCCATTTCCCCTTTAGCCCCGCCCCCTCCCGGCCCTGCCGACCCAAATTCCCCCCCAAAAACCCCCCAAAACCCCCAAAATTCCAGAAAAAACCCCCCCAGAGACCCCCAAAAATCCCCTTAAAGACCCAACATTCCCAAATAAAAGCCCCAAACCCCCTAAATCTCCTCAGGACCCCTGCAAAGCCACCCCTTAGCCCCGCCCATTTCCCCTTTAGCCCCGCCCCCTCCCGGCCCTGCCGACCCAAATTCCCCCCCAAAAACCCCCCAAAACCCCCAAAATTCCAAAAAAAAACCCCCCAGAGACCCCCAAAAATCCCCTTAAAGACCCAAAATTCCCAAATAAAAGCCCCAAACCCCCTAAATCTCCTCAGGACCCCTGCAAAGCCACCCCTTAGCCCCGCCCATTTCCCCTTTAGCCCCGCCCCCTCCCGGCCCTGCCGACCCAAATTCCCCCCCAAAAACCCCCCAAAACCCCCAAAATTCCAGAAAAAAACCCCCCAGAGACCCCCAAAAATCCCCTTAAAGACCCAACATTCCCAAATAAAAGCCCCAAACCCCCTAAATCTCCTCAGGACCCCTGCAAAGCCACCCCTTAGCCCCGCCCATTTCCCCTTTAGCCCCGCCCCCTCCCGGCCCTGCCGACCCAAATTTCCCCCCAAAAACCCCCCAAAACCCCCAAAATTCCAAAAAAAACCCCCCCAGAGACCCCCAAAAATCCCCTTAAAGACCCAAAATTCCCAAATAAAAGCCCCAAACCCCCTAAATCTCCTCAGGACCCCTGCAAAGCCACCCCTTAGCCCCGCCCATTTCCCCTTTAGCCCCGCCCCCTCCCGGCCCTGCCGACCCAAATTCCCCCCCAAAAACCCCCCAAAACCCCCAAAATTCCAAAAAAAACCCCCCCAGAGACCCCCAAAAATCCCCTTAAAGACCCAAAATTCCCAAATAAAAGCCCCAAACCCCCTAAATCTCCTCAGGACCCCTGCAAAGCCACCCCTTAGCCCCGCCCACTCCCCCTCTAGCCCCGCCCATTTCCCCTTTAGCCCCGCCCCCTCCCGGCCCTGCCGACCCAAATTCCCCCCCAAAAACCCCCCAAAACCCCCAAAATTCCAAAAAAAACCCCCCAGAGACCCCCAAAAATCCCCTTAAAGACCCAAAATTCCCAAATAAAAGCCCCAAACCCCCTAAATCTCCTCAGGACCCCTGCAAAGCCACCCCTTAGCCCCGCCCATTTCCCCTTTAGCCCCGCCCCCTCCCGGCCCTGCCGACCCAAATTCCCCCCCAAAAACCCCCCAAAACCCCCAAAATTCCAGAAAAAACCCCCCAGAGACCCCCAAAAATCCCCTTAAAGACCCAACATTCCCAAATAAAAGCCCCAAACCCCCTAAATCTCCTCAGGACCCCTGCAAAGCCACCCCTTAGCCCCGCCCATTTCCCCTTTAGCCCCGCCCCCTCCCGGCCCTGCCGACCCAAATTCCCCCCCAAAAACCCCCCAAAACCCCCAAAATTCCAAAAAAAAACCCCCCAGAGACCCCCAAAAATCCCCTTAAAGACCCAAAATTCCCAAATAAAAGCCCCAAACCCCCTAAATCTCCTCAGGACCCCTGCAAAGCCACCCCTTAGCCCCGCCCATTTCCCCTTTAGCCCCGCCCCCTCCCGGCCCTGCCGACCCAAATTCCCCCCCAAAAACCCCCCAAAACCCCCAAAATTCCAGAAAAAAACCCCCCAGAGACCCCCAAAAATCCCCTTAAAGACCCAACATTCCCAAATAAAAGCCCCAAACCCCCTAAATCTCCTCAGGACCCCTGCAAAGCCACCCCTTAGCCCCGCCCATTTCCCCTTTAGCCCCGTCCCCTCCCGGCCCTGCCGACCCAAATTCCCCCCCAAAAACCCCCCAAAACCCCCAAAATTCCAAAAAAAACCCCCCCAGAGACCCCCAAAAATCCCCTTAAAGACCCAAAATTCCCAAATAAAAGCCCCAAACCCCCTAAATCTCCTCAGGACCCCTGCAAAGCCACCCCTTAGCCCCGCCCATTTCCCCTTTAGCCCCGCCCCCTCCCGGCCCTGCCGACCCAAATTCCCCCCCAAAAACCCCCCAAAACCCCCAAAATTCCAAAAAAAAACCCCCCAGAGACCCCCAAAAATCCCCTTAAAGACCCAAAATTCCCAAATAAAAGCCCCAAACCCCCTAAATCTCCTCAGGACCCCTGCAAAGCCACCCCTTAGCCCCGCCCACTCCCCCTCTAGCCCCGCCCATTTCCCCTTTAGCCCCGCCCCCTCCCGGCCCTGCCGACCCAAATTCCCCCCCAAAAACCCCCCAAAACCCCCAAAATTCCAGAAAAAAAACCCCCAGAGACCCCCAAAAATCCCCTTAAAGACCCAAAATTCCCAAATAAAAGCCCCAAACCCCCTAAATCTCCTCAGAACCCCTGCAAAGCCACCCCTTAGCCCCGCCCATTTCCCCTTTAGCCCCGCCCCCTCCCGGCCCTGCCGACCCAAATTCCCCCCCAAAAACCCCCCAAAACCCCCAAAATTCCAAAAAAAAACCCCCCAGAGACCCCCAAAAATCCCCTTAAAGACCCAAAATTCCCAAATAAAAGCCCCAAACCCCCTAAATCTCCTCAGGACCCCTGCAAAGCCACCCCTTAGCCCCGCCCATTTCCCCTTTAGCCCCGCCCCCTCCCGGCCCTGCCGACCCAAATTCCCCCCCAAAAACCCCCCAAAACCCCCAAAATTCCAAAAAAAACCCCCCCAGAGACCCCCAAAAATCCCCTTAAAGACCCAAAATTCCCAAATAAAAGCCCCAAACCCCCTAAATCTCCTCAGGACCCCTGCACAGCCACCCCTTAGCCCCGCCCATTTCCCCTTTAGCCCCGCCCCCTCCCGGCCCTGCCGACCCAAATTCCCCCCCAAAAACCCCCCAAAACCCCCAAAATTCCAGAAAAAAACCCCCCCAGAGACCCCCAAAAATCCCCTTAAAGACCCAAAATTCCCAAATAAAAGCCCCAAACCCCCTAAATCTCCTCAGGACCCCTGCACAGCCACCCCTTAGCCCCGCCCATTTCCCCTTTAGCCCCGCCCCCTCCCAGCCCTGCCGACCCAAATTCCCCCCCAAAAACCCCCCAAAACCCCCAAAATTCCAAAAAAAACCCCCCCAGAGACCCCCAAAAATCCCCTTAAAGACCCAAAATTCCCAAATAAAAGCCCCAAACCCCCTAAATCTCCTCAGGACCCCTGAAAAGCCACCCCTTAGCCCCGCCCACTCCCCCTCTAGCCCCACCCATTTCCCCTTTATCCCTGCCCCCTCCCGGCTCTGCCGACCCAAATTCCCCCCCAAAAACCCCCCAAAACCCCCAAAATTCCAGAAAAAACCCCCCAGAGACCCCCAAAAATCCCCTTAAAGACCCAAAATTCCCAAATAAAAGCCCCAAACCCCCTAAATCTCCTCAGAACCCCTGCAAAGCCACCCCTTAGCCCCGCCCATTTCCCCTTTAGCCCCGCCCCCTCCCGGCCCTGCCGACCCAAATTCCCCCCCAAAAACCCCCCAAAACCCCCAAAATTCCAAAAAAAAACCCCCCAGAGACCCCCAAAAATCCCCTTAAAGACCCAAAATTCCCAAATAAAAGCCCCAAACCCCCTAAATCTCCTCAGGACCCCTGCAAAGCCACCCCTTAGCCCCGCCCATTTCCCCTTTAGCCCCGCCCCCTCCCGGCCCTGCCGACCCAAATTCCCCCCCAAAAACCCCCCAAAACCCCCAAAATTCCAGAAAAAAACCCCCCAGAGACCCCCAAAAATCCCCTTAAAGACCCAACATTCCCAAATAAAAGCCCCAAACCCCCTAAATCTCCTCAGGACCCCTGCAAAGCCACCCCTTAGCCCCGCCCATTTCCCCTTTAGCCCCGCCCCCTCCCGGCCCTGCCGACCCAAATTCCCCCCCAAAAACCCCCCAAAACCCCCAAAATTCCAGAAAAAAACCCCCCAGAGACCCCCAAAAATCCCCTTAAAGACCCAACATTCCCAAATAAAAGCCCCAAACCCCCTAAATCTCCTCAGGACCCCTGCAAAGCCACCCCTTAGCCCCGCCCATTTCCCCTTTAGCCCCGCCCCCTCCCGGCCCTGCCGACCCAAATTCCCCCCCAAAAACCCCCCAAAACCCCCAAAATTCCAAAAAAAACCCCCCCAGAGACCCCCAAAAATCCCCTTAAAGACCCAAAATTCCCAAATAAAAGCCCCAAACCCCCTAAATCTCCTCAGGACCCCTGCACAGCCACCCCTTAGCCCCGCCCATTTCCCCTTTAGCCCCGCCCCCTCCCGGCCCTGCCGACCCAAATTCCCCCCCAAAAACCCCCCAAAACCCCCAAAATTCCAAAAAAAACCCCCCCAGAGACCCCCAAAAATCCCCTTAAAGACCCAAAATTCCCAAATAAAAGCCCCAAACCCCCTAAATCTCCTCAGGACCCCTGCAAAGCCACCCCTTAGCCCCGCCCACTCCCCCTCTAGCCCCGCCCATTTCCCCTTTAGCCCCGCCCCCTCCCGGCCCTGCCGACCCAAATTCCCCCCCAAAAACCCCCCAAAACCCCCAAAATTCCAAAAAAAACCCCCCAGAGACCCCCAAAAATCCCCTTAAAGACCCAAAATTCCCAAATAAAAGCCCCAAACCCCCTAAATCTCCTCAGGACCCCTGCAAAGCCACCCCTTAGCCCCGCCCATTTCCCCTTTAGCCCCGCCTTCTCCCGGCCCTGCCGACCCAAATTCCCCCCCAAAAACCCCCCAAAACCCCCAAAATTCCAGAAAAAAACCCCCCAGAGACCCCCAAAAATCCCCTTAAAGACCCAAAATTCCCAAATAAAAGCCCCAAACCCCCTAAATCTCCTCAGGACCCCTGCAAAGCCACCCCTTAGCCCCGCCCATTTCCCCTTTAGCCCCGCCCCCTCCCGGCCCTGCCGACCCAAATTCCCCCCCAAAAACCCCCCAAAACCCCCAAAATTCCAAAAAAAAACCCCCCAGAGACCCCCAAAAATCCCCTTAAAGACCCAAAATTCCCAAATAAAAGCCCCAAACCCCCTAAATCTCCTCAGGACCCCTGCAAAGCCACCCCTTAGCCCCGCCCATTTCCCCTTTAGCCCCGCCCCCTCCCGGCCCTGCCGACCCAAATTCCCCCCCAAAAACCCCCCAAAACCCCCAAAATTCCAAAAAAAACCCCCCCAGAGACCCCCAAAAATCCCCTTAAAGACCCAACATTCCCAAATAAAAGCCCCAAACCCCCTAAATCTCCTCAGGACCCCTGCAAAGCCACCCCTTAGCCCCGCCCATTTCCCCTTTAGCCCCGCCCCCTCCCGGCCCTGCCGACCCAAATTCCCCCCCCAAAACCCCCCAAAACCCCCAAAATTCCAGAAAAAACCCCCCCAGAGACCCCCAAAAATCCCCTTAAAGACCCAAAATTCCCAAATAAAAGCCCCAAACCCCCTAAATCTCCTCAGGACCCCTGCAAAGCCACCCCTTAGCCCCGCCCACTCCCCCTCTAGCCCCGCCCATTTCCCCTTTAGCCCCGCCCCCTCCCGGCCCTGCCGACCCAAATTCCCCCCCAAAAACCCCCCAAAACCCCCAAAATTCCAGAAAAAAACCCCCCAGAGACCCCCAAAAATCCCCTTAAAGACCCAACATTCCCAAATAAAAGCCCCAAACCCCCTAAATCTCCTCAGGACCCCTGCAAAGCCACCCCTTAGCCCCGCCCATTTCCCCTTTAGCCCCGCCCCCTCCCGGCCCTGCCGACCCAAATTCCCCCCCAAAAACCCCCCAAAACCCCCAAAATTCCAGAAAAAACCCCCCCAGAGACCCCCAAAAATCCCCTTAAAGACCCAAAATTCCCAAATAAAAGCCCCAAACCCCCTAAATCTCCTCAGGACCCCTGCAAAGCCACCCCTTAGCCCCGCCCATTTCCCCTTTAGCCCCGCCCCCTCCCGGCCCTGCCGACCCAAATTCCCCCCCAAAAACCCCCCAAAACCCCCAAAATTCCAGAAAAAAACCCCCCAGAGACCCCCAAAAATCCCCTTAAAGACCCAAAATTCCCAAATAAAAGCCCCAAACCCCCTAAATCTCCTCAGGACCCCTGCAAAGCCACCCCTTAGCCCCGCCCATTTCCCCTTTAGCCCCGCCCCCTCCCGGCCCTGCCGACCCAAATTCCCCCCCAAAAACCCCCCAAAACCCCCAAAATTCCAGAAAAAACCCCCCAGAGACCCCCAAAAATCCCCTTAAAGACCCAACATTCCCAAATAAAAGCCCCAAACCCCCTAAATCTCCTCAGGACCCCTGCAAAGCCACCCCTTAGCCCCGCCCATTTCCCCTTTAGCCCCGCCCCCTCCCGGCCCTGCCGACCCAAATTCCCCCCCAAAAACCCCCCAAAACCCCCAAAATTCCAAAAAAAACCCCCCCAGAGACCCCCAAAAATCCCCTTAAAGACCCAAAATTCCCAAATAAAAGCCCCAAACCCCCTAAATCTCCTCAGGACCCCTGCACAGCCACCCCTTAGCCCCGCCCATTTCCCCTTTAGCCCCGCCCCCTCCCGGCCCTGCCGACCCAAATTCCCCCCCAAAAACCCCGCAAAACCCCCAAAATTCCAAAAAAAACCCCCCCAGAGACCCCCAAAAATCCCCTTAAAGACCCAAAATTCCCAAATAAAAGCCCCAAACCCCCTAAATCTCCTCAGGACCCCTGCAAAGCCACCCCTTAGCCCCGCCCACTCCCCCTCTAGCCCCGCCCATTTCCCCTTTAGCCCCGCCCCCTCCCGGCCCTGCCGACCCAAATTCCCCCCCAAAAACCCCCCAAAACCCCCAAAATTCCAAAAAAAACCCCCCAGAGACCCCCAAAAATCCCCTTAAAGACCCAAAATTCCCAAATAAAAGCCCCAAACCCCCTAAATCTCCTCAGGACCCCTGCAAAGCCACCCCTTAGCCCCGCCCATTTCCCCTTTAGCCCCGCCTTCTCCCGGCCCTGCCGACCCAAATTCCCCCCCAAAAACCCCCCAAAACCCCCAAAATTCCAGAAAAAAACCCCCCAGAGACCCCCAAAAATCCCCTTAAAGACCCAAAATTCCCAAATAAAAGCCCCAAACCCCCTAAATCTCCTCAGGACCCCTGCAAAGCCACCCCTTAGCCCCGCCCATTTCCCCTTTAGCCCCGCCCCCTCCCGGCCCTGCCGACCCAAATTCCCCCCCAAAAACCCCCCAAAACCCCCAAAATTCCAAAAAAAAACCCCCCAGAGACCCCCAAAAATCCCCTTAAAGACCCAAAATTCCCAAATAAAAGCCCCAAACCCCCTAAATCTCCTCAGGACCCCTGCAAAGCCACCCCTTAGCCCCGCCCATTTCCCCTTTAGCCCCGCCCCCTCCCGGCCCTGCCGACCCAAATTCCCCCCCAAAAACCCCCCAAAACCCCCAAAATTCCAAAAAAAACCCCCCCAGAGACCCCCAAAAATCCCCTTAAAGACCCAACATTCCCAAATAAAAGCCCCAAACCCCCTAAATCTCCTCAGGACCCCTGCAAAGCCACCCCTTAGCCCCGCCCATTTCCCCTTTAGCCCCGCCCCCTCCCGGCCCTGCCGACCCAAATTCCCCCCCCAAAACCCCCCAAAACCCCCAAAATTCCAGAAAAAACCCCCCCAGAGACCCCCAAAAATCCCCTTAAAGACCCAAAATTCCCAAATAAAAGCCCCAAACCCCCTAAATCTCCTCAGGACCCCTGCAAAGCCACCCCTTAGCCCCGCCCACTCCCCCTCTAGCCCCGCCCATTTCCCCTTTAGCCCCGCCCCCTCCCGGCCCTGCCGACCCAAATTCCCCCCCAGAAACCCCCCAAAACCCCCAAAATTCCAGAAAAAAACCCCCCAGAGACCCCCAAAAATCCCCTTAAAGACCCAAAATTCCCAAATAAAAGCCCCAAACCCCCTAAATCTCCTCAGAACCCCTGCAAAGCCACCCCTTAGCCCCGCCCATTTCCCCTTTAGCCCCGCCCCCTCCCGGCCCTGCCGACCCAAATTCCCCCCCAAAAACCCCCCAAAACCCCCAAAATTCCAGAAAAAAACCCCCCAGAGACCCCCAAAAATCCCCTTAAAGACCCAACATTCCCAAATAAAAGCCCCAAACCCCCTAAATCTCCTCAGGACCCCTGCAAAGCCACCCCTTAGCCCCGCCCATTTCCCCTTTAGCCCCGCCCCCTCCCGGCCCTGCCGACCCAAATTCCCCCCCAAAAACCCCCCAAAACCCCCAAAATTCCAAAAAAAACCCCCCCAGAGACCCCCAAAAATCCCCTTAAAGACCCAAAATTCCCAAATAAAAGCCCCAAACCCCCTAAATCTCCTCAGGACCCCTGAAAAGCCACCCCTTAGCCCCGCCCACTCCCCCTCTAGCCCCGCCCATTTCCCCTTTAGCCCCGCCTCCTCCCGGCCCTGCCGACCTAAATTCCCCCCCAAAAACCCCCCAAAACCCCCAAAATTCCAAAAAAAACCCCCCAGAGACCCCCAAAAATCCCCTTAAAGGCCCAAAATTCCCAAATAAAAGCCCCAAACCCCCTAAATCTCCTCAGGACCCCTGCAAAGCCACACCTTAGCCCCGCCCATTTCCCCTTTAGCCCCGCCCCCTCCCGGCCCTGCCGACCCAAATTCCCCCCCAAAAACCCCCCAAAACCCCCAAAATTCCAAAAAAAACCCCCCCAGAGACCCCCAAAAATCCCCTTAAAGACCCAAAATTCCCAAATAAAAGCCCCAAACCCCCTAAATCTCCTCAGGACCCCTGCAAAGCCACCCCTTAGCACCGCCCACTCCCCCTCTAGCCCCGCCCATTTCCCCTTTAGCCCTGCCCCCTCCCGGCCCTGCCGACCCAAATTCCCCCCCAAAAACCCCCCAAAACCCCCAAAATTCCAAAAAAAACCCCCCAGAGACCCCCAAAAATCCCCTTAAAGACCCAAAATTCCCAAATAAAAGCCCCAAACCCCCTAAATCTCCTCAGGACCCCTGCAAAGCCACCCCTTAGCCCCGCCCATTTCCCCTTTAGCCCCGCCCCCTCCCGGCCCTGCCGACCCAAATTCCCCCCCAAAAACCCCCCAAAACCCCCAAAATTCCAGAAAAAAAACCCCCAGAGACCCCCAAAAATCCCCTTAAAGACCCAACATTCCCAAATAAAAGCCCCAAACCCCCTAAATCTCCTCAGGACCCCTGCAAAGCCACCCCTTAGCCCCGCCCATTTCCCCTTTAGCCCCGCCCCCTCCCGGCCCTGCCGACCCAAATTCCCCCCCAAAAACCCCCCAAAACCCCCAAAATTCCAAAAAAAAACCCCCCAGAGACCCCCAAAAATCCCCTTAAAGACCCAAAATTCCCAAATAAAAGCCCCAAACCCCCTAAATCTCCTCAGGACCCCTGCAAAGCCACCCCTTAGCCCCGCCCATTTCCCCTTTAGCCCCGCCCCCTCCCGGCCCTGCCGACCCAAATTCCCCCCCAAAAACCCCCCAAAACCCCCAAAATTCCAGAAAAAACCCCCCCAGAGACCCCCAAAAATCCCCTTAAAGACCCAACATTCCCAAATAAAAGCCCCAAACCCCCTAAATCTCCTCAGGACCCCTGCAAAGCCACCCCTTAGCCCCGCCCATTTCCCCTTTAGCCCCGCCCCCTCCCGGCCCTGCCGACCCAAATTCCCCCCCAAAAACCCCCCAAAACCCCCAAAATTCCAAAAAAAAACCCCCCAGAGACCCCCAAAAATCCCCTTAAAGACCCAAAATTCCCAAATAAACGCCCCAAACCCCCTAAATCTCCTCAGGACCCCTGCAAAGCCACCCCTTAGCCCCGCCCACTCCCCCTCTAGCCCCGCCCATTTCCCCTTTAGCCCCGCCCCCTCCCGGCCCTGCCGACCCAAATTCCCCCCCAAAAACCCCCCAAAACCCCCAAAATTCCAAAAAAAAACCCCCCAGAGACCCCCAAAAATCCCCTTAAAGACCCAAAATTCCCAAATAAAAGCCCCAAACCCCCTAAATCTCCTCAGGACCCCTGCAAAGCCACCCCTTAGCCCCGCCCATTTCCCCTTTAGCCCCGCCCCCTCCCGGCCCTGCCGACCCAAATTCCCCCCCAAAAACCCCCCAAAACCCCCAAAATTCCAGAAAAACACCCCCCAGAGACCCCCAAAAATCCCCTTAAAGACCCAACATTCCCAAATAAAAGCCCCAAACCCCCTAAATCTCCTCAGGACCCCTGCAAAGCCACCCCTTAGCCCCGCCCATTTCCCCTTTAGCCCCGCCCCCTCCCGGCCCTGCCGACCCAAATTCCCCCCCAAAAACCCCCCAAAACCCCCAAAATTCCAAAAAAAACCCCCCCAGAGACCCCCAAAAATCCCCTTAAAGACCCAAAATTCCAAAATAAAAGCCCCAAACCCCCTAAATCTCCTCAGGACCCCTGCAAAGCCACCCCTTAGCCCCGCCCATTTCCCCTTTAGCCCCGCCCCCTCCCGGCCCTGCCGACCCAAATTCCCCCCCAAAAACCCCCCAAAACCCCCAAAATTCCAAAAAAACCCCCCCCAGAGACCCCCAAAAATCCCCTTAAAGACCCAAAATTCCCAAATAAAAGCCCCAAACCCCCTAAATCTCCTCAGGACCCCTGCAAAGCCACCCCTTAGCCCCGCCCACTCCCCCTCTAGCCCCGCCCATTTCCCCTTTAGCCCCGCCCCCTCCCGGCCCTGCCGACCCAAATTCCCCCCCAAAAACCCCCCAAAACCCCCAAAATTCCAAAAAAAAACCCCCCAGAGACCCCCAAAAATCCCCTTAAAGACCCAAAATTCCCAAATAAAAGCCCCAAACCCCCTAAATCTCCTCAGGACCCCTGCAAAGCCACCCCTTAGCCCCGCCCATTTCCCCTTTAGCCCCGCCCCCTCCCGGCCCTGCCGACCCAAATTCCCCCCCAAAAACCCCCCAAAACCCCCAAAATTCCAGAAAAACACCCCCCAGAGACCCCCAAAAATCCCCTTAAAGACCCAACATTCCCAAATAAAAGCCCCAAACCCCCTAAATCTCCTCAGGACCCCTGCAAAGCCACCCCTTAGCCCCGCCCATTTCCCCTTTAGCCCCGCCCCCTCCCGGCCCTGCCGACCCAAATTCCCCCCCAAAAACCCCCCAAAACCCCCAAAATTCCAAAAAAAACCCCCCCAGAGACCCCCAAAAATCCCCTTAAAGACCCAAAATTCCCAAATAAAAGCCCCAAACCCCCTAAATCTCCTCAGGACCCCTGCAAAGCCACCCCTTAGCCCCGCCCATTTCCCCTTTAGCCCCGCCCCCTCCCGGCCCTTCCGACCCAAATTCCCCCCCAAAAACCCCCCAAAACCCCCAAAATTCCAAAAAAAACCCCCCCAGAGACCCCCAAAAATCCCCTTAAAGACCCAAATATCCCAAATAAAAGCCCCAAACCCCCTAAATCTCCTCAGGACCCCTGCAAAGCCACCCCTTAGCCCCGCCCACTCCCCCTCTAGCCCCACCCATTTCCCCTTTAGCCCCGCCCCCTCCCGGCCCTGCCGACCCAAATTCCCCCCCAAAAACCCCCCAAAACCCCCAAAATTCCAGAAAAAACCCCCCAGAGACCCCCAAAAATCCCCTTAAAGACCCAACATTCCCAAATAAAAGCTCCAAACCCCCTAAATCTCCTCAGGACCCCTGCAAAGCCACCCCTTAGCCCCGCCCATTTCCCCTTTAGCCCCGCCCCCTCCCGGCCCTGCCGACCCAAATTCCCCTCCAAAAACCCCCCAAAACCCCCAAAATTCCAAAAAAAACCCCCCCAGAGACCCCCAAAAATCCCCTTAAAGACCCAAAATTCCCAAATAAAAGCCCCAAACCCCCTAAATCTCCTCAGGACCCCTGCAAAGCCACCCCTTAGCACCGCCCATTTCCCCTTTAGCCCCGCCCCCTCCCGGCCCTGCCGACCCAAATTCCGCCCCAAAAACCCCCCAAAACCCCCAAAATTCCAGAAAAAAACCCCCCAGAGACCCCCAAAAATCCCCTTAAAGACCCAAAATTCCCAAATAAAAGCCCCAAACCCCCTAAATCTCCTCAGGACCCCTGCAAAGCCACCCCTTAGCCCCGCCCATTTCTGCTTTAGCCACGCCCCCTCCCGGCCCTGCCGACCCAAATTCCCCCCCAAAAACCCCCCAAAACCCCCAAAATTCCAAAAAAAAACCCCCCAGAGACCCCCAAAAATCCCCTTAAAGACCCAAAATTCCCAAATAAAAGCCCCAAACCCCTTAAATCTCCTCAGGACCCCTGCAAAGCCACCCCTTAGCCCCGCCCACTCCCCCTCTAGCCCCGCCCATTTCCCCTTTAGCCCCGCCCCCTCCCGGCCCTGCCGACCCAAATTCCCCCCCAAAAACCCCCCAAAACCCCCAAAATTCCAAAAAAAACCCCCCAGAGACCCCCAAAAATCCCCTTAAAGACCCAACATTCCCAAATAAAAGCCCCAAACCCCCTAAATCTCCTCAGGACCCCTGCAAAGCCACCCCTTAGCCCCGCCCATTTCCCCTTTAGCCCCGCCCCCTCCCGGCCCTGCCGACCCAAATTCCCCCCCAAAAACCCCCCAAAACCCCCAAAATTCCAAAAAAAAACCCCCCAGAGACCCCCAAAAATCCCCTTAAAGACCCAAAATTCCCAAATAAAAGCCCCAAACCCCCTAAATCTCCTCAGGACCCCTGCAAAGCCACCCCTTAGCCCCGCCCATTTCCCCTTTAGCCCCGCCCCCTCCCGGCCCTGCCGACCCAAATTCCCCCCCAAAAACCCCCCAAAACCCCCAAAATTCCAAAAAAAACCCCCCCAGAGACCCCCAAAAATCCCCTTAAAGACCCAACATTCCCAAATAAAAGCCCCAAACCCCCTAAATCTCCTCAGGACCCCTGCAAAGCCACCCCTTAGCCCCGCCCATTTCCCCTTTAGCCCCGCCCCCTCCCGGCCCTGCCGACCCAAATTCCCCCCCAAAACCCCCCAAAACCCCCAAAATTCCAGAAAAAACCCCCCCAGAGACCCCCAAAAATCCCCTTAAAGACCCAAAATTCCCAAATAAAAGCCCCAAACCCCCTAAATCTCCTCAGGACCCCTGCAAAGCCACCCCTTAGCCCCGCCCACTCCCCCTCTAGCCCCGCCCATTTCCCCTTTAGCCCCGCCCCCTCCCGGCCCTGCCGACCCAAATTCCCCCCCAAAAACCCCCCAAAACCCCCAAAATTCCAAAAAAAACCCCCCAGAGACCCCCAAAAATCCCCTTAAAGACCCAAAATTCCCAAATAAAAGCCCCAAACCCCCTAAATCTCCTCAGGACCCCTGCAAAGCCACCCCTTAGCCCCGCCCATTTCCCCTTTAGCCCCGCCCCCTCCCGGCCCTGCCGACCCAAATTCCCCCCCAAAAACCCCCCAAAACCCCCAAAATTCCAAAAAAAAACCCCCCAGAGACCCCCAAAAATCCCCTTAAAGACCCAAAATTCCCAAATAAAAGCCCCAAACCCCCTAAATCTCCTCAGGACCCCTGCAAAGCCACCCCTTAGCCCCGCCCATTTCCCCTTTAGCCCCGCCCCCTCCCGGCCCTGCCGACCCAAATTCCCCCCCAAAAACCCCCCAAAACCCCCAAAATTCCAGAAAAAACCCCCCCAGAGACCCCCAAAAATCCCCTTAAAGACCCAACATTCCCAAATAAAAGCCCCAAACCCCCTAAATCTCCTCAGGACCCCTGCAAAGCCACCCCTTAGCCCCGCCCATTTCCCCTTTAGCCCCGCCCCCTCCCGGCCCTGCCGACCCAAATTCCCCCCCAAAAACCCCCCAAAACCCCCAAAATTCCAAAAAAAAACCCCCCAGAGACCCCCAAAAATCCCCTTAAAGACCCAAAATTCCCAAATAAACGCCCCAAACCCCCTAAATCTCCTCAGGACCCCTGCAAAGCCACCCCTTAGCCCCGCCCACTCCCCCTCTAGCCCCGCCCATTTCCCCTTTAGCCCCGCCCCCTCCCGGCCCTGCCGACCCAAATTCCCCCCCAAAAACCCCCCAAAACCCCCAAAATTCCAAAAAAAAAACCCCCAGAGACCCCCAAAAATCCCCTTAAAGACCCAAAATTCCCAAATAAAAGCCCCAAACCCCCTAAATCTCCTCAGGACCCCTGCAAAGCCACCCCTTAGCCCCGCCCATTTCCCCTTTAGCCCCGCCCCCTCCCGGCCCTGCCGACCCAAATTCCCCCCCAAAAACCCCCCAAAACCCCCAAAATTCCAGAAAAACACCCCCCAGAGACCCCCAAAAATCCCCTTAAAGACCCAACATTCCCAAATAAAAGCCCCAAACCCCCTAAATCTCCTCAGGACCCCTGCAAAGCCACCCCTTAGCCCCGCCCATTTCCCCTTTAGCCCCGCCCCCTCCCGGCCCTGCCGACCCAAATTCCCCCCCAAAAACCCCCCAAAACCCCCAAAATTCCAAAAAAAACCCCCCCAGAGACCCCCAAAAATCCCCTTAAAGACCCAAAATTCCAAAATAAAAGCCCCAAACCCCCTAAATCTCCTCAGGACCCCTGCAAAGCCACCCCTTAGCCCCGCCCATTTCCCCTTTAGCCCCGCCCCCTCCCGGCCCTGCCGACCCAAATTCCCCCCCAAAAACCCCCCAAAACCCCCAAAATTCCAAAAAAACCCCCCCCAGAGACCCCCAAAAATCCCCTTAAAGACCCAAAATTCCCAAATAAAAGCCCCAAACCCCCTAAATCTCCTCAGGACCCCTGCAAAGCCACCCCTTAGCCCCGCCCACTCCCCCTCTAGCCCCGCCCATTTCCCCTTTAGCCCCGCCCCCTCCCGGCCCTGCCGACCCAAATTCCCCCCCAAAAACCCCCCAAAACCCCCAAAATTCCAAAAAAAAACCCCCCAGAGACCCCCAAAAATCCCCTTAAAGACCCAAAATTCCCAAATAAAAGCCCCAAACCCCCTAAATCTCCTCAGGACCCCTGCAAAGCCACCCCTTAGCCCCGCCCATTTCCCCTTTAGCCCCGCCCCCTCCCGGCCCTTCCGACCCAAATTCCCCCCCAAAAACCCCCCAAAACCCCCAAAATTCCAAAAAAAACCCCCCCAGAGACCCCCAAAAATCCCCTTAAAGACCCAAATATCCCAAATAAAAGCCCCAAACCCCCTAAATCTCCTCAGGACCCCTGCAAAGCCACCCCTTAGCCCCGCCCACTCCCCCTCTAGCCCCACCCATTTCCCCTTTAGCCCCGCCCCCTCCCGGCCCTGCCGACCCAAATTCCCCCCCAAAAACCCCCCAAAACCCCCAAAATTCCAGAAAAAACCCCCCAGAGACCCCCAAAAATCCCCTTAAAGACCCAAAATTCCCAAATAAAAGCTCCAAACCCCCTAAATCTCCTCAGGACCCCTGCAAAGCCACCCCTTAGCCCCGCCCATTTCCCCTTTAGCCCCGCCCCCTCCCGGCCCTGCCGACCCAAATTCCCCTCCAAAAACCCCCCAAAACCCCCAAAATTCCAAAAAAAACCCCCCCAGAGACCCCCAAAAATCCCCTTAAAGACCCAAAATTCCCAAATAAAAGCCCCAAACCCCCTAAATCTCCTCAGGACCCCTGCAAAGCCACCCCTTAGCCCCGCCCATTTCCCCTTTAGCCCCGCCCCCTCCCGGCCCTGCCGACCCAAATTCCCCCCCAAAAACCCCCCAAAACCCCCAAAATTCCAGAAAAAAACCCCCCAGAGACCCCCAAAAATCCCCTTAAAGACCCAAAATTCCCAAATAAAAGCCCCAAACCCCCTAAATCTCCTCAGGACCCCTGCAAAGCCACCCCTTAGCCCCGCCCATTTCCGCTTTAGCCCTGCCCCCTCCCGGCCCTGCCGACCCAAATTCCCCCCCAAAAACCCCCCAAAACCCCCAAAATTCCAAAAAAAAACCCCCCAGAGACCCCCAAAAATCCCCTTAAAGACCCAAAATTCCCAAATAAAAGCCCCAAACCCCTTAAATCTCCTCAGGACCCCTGCAAAGCCACCCCTTAGCCCCGCCCACTCCCCCTCTAGCCCCGCCCATTTCCCCTTTAGCCCCGCCCCCTCCCGGCCCTGCCGACCCAAATTCCCCCCCAAAAACCCCCCAAAACCCCCAAAATTCCAAAAAAAACCCCCCAGAGACCCCCAAAAATCCCCTTAAAGACCCAACATTCCCAAATAAAAGCCCCAAACCCCCTAAATCTCCTCAGGACCCCTGCAAAGCCACCCCTTAGCCCCGCCCATTTCCCCTTTAGCCCCGCCCCCTCCCGGCCCTGCCGACCCAAATTCCCCCCCAAAAACCCCCCAAAACCCCCAAAATTCCAAAAAAAAACCCCCCAGAGACCCCCAAAAATCCCCTTAAAGACCCAAAATTCCCAAATAAAAGCCCCAAACCCCCTAAATCTCCTCAGGACCCCTGCAAAGCCACCCCTTAGCCCCGCCCATTTCCCCTTTAGCCCCGCCCCCTCCCGGCCCTGCCGACCCAAATTCCCCCCCAAAAACCCCCCAAAACCCCCAAAATTCCAAAAAAAAACCCCCCCAGAGACCCCCAAAAATCCCCTTAAAGACCCAACATTCCCAAATAAAAGCCCCAAACCCCCTAAATCTCCTCAGGACCCCTGCAAAGCCACCCCTTAGCCCCGCCCATTTCCCCTTTAGCCCCGCCCCCTCCCGGCCCTGCCGACCCAAATTCCCCCCCCAAAACCCCCCAAAACCCCCAAAATTCCAGAAAAAACCCCCCCAGAGACCCCCAAAAATCCCCTTAAAGACCCAAAATTCCCAAATAAAAGCCCCAAACCCCCTAAATCTCCTCAGGACCCCTGCAAAGCCACCCCTTAGCCCCGCCCACTCCCCCTCTAGCCCCGCCCATTTCCCCTTTAGCCCCGCCCCCTCCCGGCCCTGCCGACCCAAATTCCCCCCCAAAAACCCCCCAAAACCCCCAAAATTCCAGAAAAAAACCCCCCAGAGACCCCCAAAAATCCCCTTAAAGACCCAAAATTCCCAAATAAAAGCCCCAAACCCCCTAAATCTCCTCAGAACCCCTGCAAAGCCACCCCTTAGCCCCGCCCATTTCCCCTTTAGCCCCGCCCCCTCCCGGCCCTGCCGACCCAAATTCCCCCCCAAAAACCCCCCAAAACCCCCAAAATTCCAGAAAAAAACCCCCCAGAGACCCCCAAAAATCCCCTTAAAGACCCAAAATTCCCAAATAAAAGCCCCAAACCCCCTAAATCTCCTCAGGACCCCTGCAAAGCCACCCCTTAGCCCCGCCCATTTCCCCTTTAGCCCCGCCCCCTCCCGGCCCTGCCGACCCAAATTCCCCCCCAAAAACCCCCCAAAACCCCCAAAATTCCAAAAAAAAACCCCCCCAGAGACCCCCAAAAATCCCCTTAAAGACCCAAAATTCCCAAATAAAAGCCCCAAACCCCCTAAATCTCCTCAGGACCCCTGCAAAGCCACCCCTTAGCCCCGCCCACTCCCCCTCTAGCCCCGCCCATTTCCCCTTTAGCCCCGCCCCCTCCCGGCCCTGCCGACCCAAATTCCCCCCCAAAAACCCCCCAAAACCCCCAAAATTCCAAAAAAAAACCCCCCAGAGACCCCCAAAAATCCCCTTAAAGACCCAAAATTCCCAAATAAAAGCCCCAAACCCCCTAAATCTCCTCAGGACCCCTGCAAAGCCACCCCTTAGCCCCGCCCATTTCCCCTTTAGCCCCGCCCCCTCCCGGCCCTGCCGACCCAAATTCCCCCCCAAAAACCCCCCAAAACCCCCAAAATTCCAGAAAAAAAACCCCCAGAGACCCCCAAAAATCCCCTTAAAGACCCAAAATTCCCAAATAAAAGCCCCAAACCCCCTAAATCTCCTCAGGACCCCTGCAAAGCCACCCCTTAGCCCCGCCCATTTCCCCTTTAGCCCCGCCCCCTCCCGGCCCTGCCGACCCAAATTCCCCCCCAAAAACCCCCCAAAACCCCCAAAATTCCAAAAAAAAACCCCCCAGAGACCCCCAAAAATCCCCTTAAAGACCCAAAATTCCCAAATAAAAGCCCCAAACCCCCTAAATCTCCTCAGGACCCCTGCAAAGCCACCCCTTAGCCCCGCCCATTTCCCCTTTAGCCCCGCCCCCTCCCGGCCCTGCCGACCCAAATTCCCCCCCAAAAACCCCCCAAAACCCCCAAAATTCCAGAAAAAACCCCCCAGAGACCCCCAAAAATCCCCTTAAAGACCCAAAATTCCCAAATAAAAGCCCCAAACCCCCTAAATCTCCTCAGGACCCCTGCAAAGCCACCCCTTAGCCCCGCCCATTTCCCCTTTAGCCCCGCCCCCTCCCGGCCCTGCCGACCCAAATTCCCCTCCAAAAACCCCCCAAAACCCCCAAAATTCCAAAAAAAACCCCCCCAGAGACCCCCAAAAATCCCCTTAAAGACCCAAAATTCCCAAATAAAAGCCCCAAACCCCCTAAATCTCCTCAGGACCCCTGCAAAGCCACCCCTTAGCCCCGCCCATTTCCCCTTTAGCCCCGCCCCCTCCCGGCCCTGCCGACCCAAATTCCCCCCCAAAAACCCCCCAAAACCCCCAAAATTCCAAAAAAAACCCCCCAGAGACCCCCAAAAATCCCCTTAAAGACCCAAAATTCCCAAATAAACGCCCCAAACCCCCTAAATCTCCTCAGGACCCCTGCAAAGCCACCCCTTAGCCCCGCCCATTTCCCCTTTAGCCCCGCCCCCTCCCGGCCCTGCCGACCCAAATTCCCCCCCAAAAACCCCCCAAAACCCCCAAAATTCCAGAAAAAAAACCCCCAGAGACCCCCAAAAATCCCCTTAAAGACCCAACATTCCCAAATAAAAGCCCCAAACCCCCTAAATCTCCTCAGGACCCCTGCAAAGCCACCCCTTAGCCCCGCCCATTTCCCCTTTAGCCCCGCCCCCTCCCGGCCCTGCCGACCCAAATTCCCCCCCAAAAACCCCCCAAAACCCCCAAAATTCCAAAAAAAAACCCCCCAGAGACCCCCAAAAATCCCCTTAAAGGCCCAAAATTCCCAAATAAAAGCCCCAAACCCCCTAAATCTCCTCAGGACCCCTGCAAAGCCACCCCTTAGCCCCGCCCATTTCCCCTTTAGCCCCGCCCCCTCCCGGCCCTGCCGACCCAAATTCCCCCCCAAAAACCCCCCAAAACCATCAAAAATTCCAAAAAAAACCCCCCCAGAGACCCCCAAAAATCCCCTTAAAGACCCAACATTCCCAAATAAAAGCCCCAAACCCCCTAAATCTCCTCAGGACCCCTGCAAAGCCACCCCTTAGCCCCGCCCATTTCCCCTTTAGCCCCGCCCCCTCCCGGCCCTGCCGACCCAAATTCCCCCCCCAAAACCCCCCAAAACCCCCAAAATTCCAGAAAAAACCCCCCCAGAGACCCCCAAAAATCCCCTTAAAGACCCAAAATTCCCAAATAAAAGCCCCAAACCCCCTAAATCTCCTCAGGACCCCTGCAAAGCCACCCCTTAGCCCCGCCCACTCCCCCTCTAGCCCCGCCCATTTCCCCTTTAGCCCCGCCCCCTCCCGGCCCTGCCGACCCAAATTCCCCCCCAAAAACCCCCCAAAACCCCCAAAATTCCAGAAAAAAACCCCCCAGAGACCCCCAAAAATCCCCTTAAAGACCCAAAATTCCCAAATAAAAGCCCCAAACCCCCTAAATCTCCTCAGAACCCCTGCAAAGCCACCCCTTAGCCCCGCCCATTTCCCCTTTAGCCCCACCCCCTCCCGGCCCTGCCGACCCAAATTCCCCCCCAAAAACCCCCCAAAACCCCCAAAATTCCAGAAAAAAACCCCCCAGAGACCCCCAAAAATCCCCTTAAAGACCCAACATTCCCAAATAAAAGCCCCAAACCCCCTAAATCTCCTCAGGACCCCTGCAAAGCCACCCCTTAGCCCCGCCCATTTCCCCTTTAGCCCCGCCCCCTCCCGGCCCTGCCGACCCAAATTCCCCCCCAAAAACCCCCCAAAACCCCCAAAATTCAAAAAAAAACACCTCCAGAGACCCCCAAAAATCCCCTTAAAGACCCAAAATTCCCAAATAAAAGCCCCAAACCCCCTAAATCTCCTCAAGACCCCAGAAAAGCCACCCCTTAGCCCCGCCCACTCCCCCTCTAGCCCCGCCCATTTCCCCTTTAGCCCCGCCCCCTCCCGGCCCTGCCGACCCAAATTCCCCCCCAAAAACCCCCCAAAACCCCCAAAATTCCAAAAAAAAACCCCCCAGAGACCCCCAAAAATCCCCTTAAAGGCCCAAAATTCCCAAATAAAAGCCCCAAACCCCCTAAATCTCCTCAGGACCCCTGCAAAGCCACCCCTTAGCCCCGCCCATTTCCCCTTTAGCCCCGCCCCCTCCCGGCCCTGCCGACCCAAATTCCCCCCCAAAAACCCCCCAAAACCCCCAAAATTCCAAAAAAAACCCCCCCAGAGACCCCCAAAAATCCCCTTAAAGACCCAACATTCCCAAATAAAAGCCCCAAACCCCCTAAATCTCCTCAGGACCCCTGCAAAGCCACCCCTTAGCCCCGCCCACTCCCCCTTTAGCCCCGCCCATTTCCCCTTTAGCCCCACCCCCTCCCGGCCCTGCCGACCCAAATTCCCCCCCAAAAACCCCCCAAAACCCCCAAAATTCCAAAAAAAACCCCCCAGAGACCCCCAAAAATCCCCTTAAAGACCCAAAATTCCCAAATAAAAGCCCCAAACCCCCTAAATCTCCTCAGGACCCCTGCAAAGCCACCCCTTAGCCCCGCCCATTTCCCCTTTAGCCCCGCCCCCTCCCGGCCCTGCCGACCCAAATTCCCCCCCAAAAACCCCCCAAAACCCCCAAAATTACAGAAAAAAACCCCCCAGAGACCCCCAAAAATCCCCTTAAAGACCCAACATTCCCAAATAAAAGCCCCAAACCCCCTAAATCTCCTCAGGACCCCTGCAAAGCCACCCCTTAGCCCCGCCCATTTCCCCTTTAGCCCCGCCCCCTCCTGGCCCTGCCGACCCAAATTCCCCCCCAAAAACCCCCCAAAACCCCCAAAATTCCAGAAAAAAACCCCCCAGAGACCCCCAAAAATCCCCTTAAAGACCCAAAATTCCCAAATAAAAGCCCCAAACCCCCTAAATCTCCTCAGGACCCCTGCAAAGCCACCCCTTAGCCCCGCCCATTTCCCCTTTAGCCCCGCCCCCTCCCGGCCCTGCCGACCCAAATTCCCCCCCAAAAACCCCCCAAAACCCCCAAAATTCCAGAAAAAAACCCCCCAGAGACCCCCAAAAATCCCCTTAAAGACCCAAAATTCCCAAATAAAAGCCCCAAACCCCCTAAATCTCCTCAGGACCCCTGCAAAGCCACCCCTTAGCCCCGCCCATTTCCCCTTTAGCCCCGCCCCCTCCCGGCCCTGCCGACCCAAATTCCCCCCCAAAAACCCCCCAAAACCCCCAAAATTCCAGAAAAAAACCCCCCAGAGACCCCCAAAAATCCCCTTAAAGACCCAAAATTCCCAAATAAAAGCCCCAAACCCCCTAAATCTCCTCAGGACCCCTGCAAAGCCACCCCTTAGCCCCGCCCATTTCCCCTTTAGCCCCGCCTCCTCCCGGCCCTGCCGACCCAAATTCCCCCCCAAAAACCCCCCAAAACCCCCAAAATTCCAAAAAAAACCCCCCCAGAGACCCCCAAAAATCCCCTTAAAGACCCAAAATTCCCAAATAAAAGCCCCAAACCCCCTAAATCTCCTCAGGACCCCTGCAAAGCCACCCCTTAGCCCCGCCCACTCCCCCTCTAGCCCCGCCCATTTCCCCTTTAGCCCCGCCCCCTCCCGGCCCTGCCGACCCAAATTCCCCCCCAAAAACCCCCCAAAACCCCCAAAATTCCAAAAAAAACCCCCCAGAGACCCCCAAAAATCCCCTTAAAGACCCAAAATTCCCAAATAAAAGCCCCAAACCCCCTAAATCTCCTCAGGACCCCTGCAAAGCCACCCCTTAGCCCCGCCCATTTCCCCTTTAGCCCCGCCCCCTCCCGGCCCTGCCGACCCAAATTCCCCCCCAAAAACCCCCCAAAACCCCCAAAATTCCAGAAAAAAAACCCCCAGAGACCCCCAAAAATCCCCTTAAAGACCCAACATTCCCAAATAAAAGCCCCAAACCCCCTAAATCTCCTCAGGACCCCTGCAAAGCCACCCCTTAGCCCCGCCCATTTCCCCTTTAGCCCCGCCCCCTCCCGGCCCTGCCGACCCAAATTCCCCCCCAAAAACCCCCCAAAACCCCCAAAATTCCAAAAAAAAACCCCCCAGAGACCCCCAAAAATCCCCTTAAAGACCCAAAATTCCCAAATAAAAGCCCCAAACCCCCTAAATCTCCTCAGGACCCCTGCAAAGCCACCCCTTAGCCCCGCCCATTTCCCCTTTAGCCCCGCCCCCTCCCGGCCCTGCCGACCCAAATTCCCCCCCAAAAACCCCCCAAAACCCCCAAAATTCCAAAAAAAACCCCCCAAGAGACCCCCAAAAATCCCCTTAAAGACCCAACATTCCCAAATAAAAGCCCCAAACCCCCTAAATCTCCTCAGGACCCCTGCAAAGCCACCCCTTAGCCCCGCCCATTTCCCCTTTAGCCCCGCCGCCTCCCGGCCCTGCCGACCCGAATTCCCCCCCCAAAACCCCCCAAAACCCCCAAAATTCCAGAAAAAACCCCCCCAGAGACCCCCAAAAATCCCCTTAAAGACCCAAAATTCCCAAATAAAAGCCCCAAACCCCCTAAATCTCCTCAGGACCCCTGCAAAGCCACCCCTTAGCCCCGCCCACTCCCCCTCTAGCCCCGCCCATTTCCCCTTTAGCCCCGCCCCCTCCCGGCCCTGCCGACCCAAATTCCCCCCCAGAAACCCCCCAAAACCCCCAAAATTCCAGAAAAAAACCCCCCAGAGACCCCCAAAAATCCCCTTAAAGACCCAAAATTCCCAAATAAAAGCCCCAAACCCCCTAAATCTCCTCAGAACCCCTGCAAAGCCACCCCTTAGCCCCGCCCATTTCCCCTTTAGCCCCACCCCCTCCCGGCCCTGCCGACCCAAATTCCCCCCCAAAAACCCCCCAAAACCCCCAAAATTCCAGAAAAAAACCCCCCAGAGACCCCCAAAAATCCCCTTAAAGACCCAACATTCCCAAATAAAAGCCCCAAACCCCCTAAATCTCCTCAGGACCCCTGCAAAGCCACCCCTTAGACCCGCCCATTTCCCCTTTAGCCCCGCCCCCTCCCGGCCCTGCCGACCCAAATTCCCCCCCAAAAACCCCCCAAAACCCCCAAAATTCCAAAAAAAACCCCCCCAGAGACCCCCAAAAATCCCCTTAAAGGCCCAAAATTCCCAAATAAAAGCCCCAAACCCCCTAAATCTCCTCAGGACCCCTGCAAAGCCACCCCTTAGCCCCGCCCATTTCCCCTTTAGCCCCGCCCCCTCCCGGCCCTGCCGACCCAAATTCCCCCCCAAAAACCCCCCAAAACCCCCAAAATTCCAAAAAAAACCCCCCCAGAGACCCCCAAAAATCCCCTTAAAGACCCAACATTCCCAAATAAAAGCCCCAAACCCCCTAAATCTCCTCAGGACCCCTGCAAAGCCACCCCTTAGCCCCGCCCACTCCCCCTCTAGCCCCGCCCATTTCCCCTTTAGCCCCGCCCCCTCCCGGCCCTGCCGACCCAAATTCCCCCCCAAAAACCCCCCAAAACCCCCAAAATTCCAAAAAAAACCCCCCAGAGACCCCCAAAAATCCCCTTAAAGACCCAAAATTCCCAAATAAAAGCCCCAAACCCCCTAAATCTCCTCAGGACCCCTGCAAAGCCACCCCTTAGCCCCGCCCATTTCCCCTTTAGCCCCGCCCCCTCCCGGCCCTGCCGACCCAAATTCCCCCCCAAAAACCCCCCAAAACCCCCAAAATTCCAGAAAAAAACCCCCCAGAGACCCCCAAAAATCCCCTTAAAGACCCAACATTCCCAAATAAAAGCCCCAAACCCCCTAAATCTCCTCAGGACCCCTGCAAAGCCACCCCTTAGCCCCGCCCATTTCCCCTTTAGCCCCGCCCCCTCCCGGCCCTGCCGACCCAAATTCCCCCCCAAAAACCCCCCAAAACCCCCAAAATTCCAAAAAAAACCCCCCCAGAGACCCCCAAAAATCCCCTTAAAGACCCAAAATTCCCAAATAAAAGCCCCAAACCCCCTAAATCTCCTCAGGACCCCTGCAAAGCCACCCCTTAGCCCCGCCCATTTCCCCTTTAGCCCCGCCCCCTCCCGGCCCTGCCGACCCAAATTCCCCCCCAAAAACCCCCCAAAACCCCCAAAATTCCAAAAAAAAACCCCCCAGAGACCCCCAAAAATCCCCTTAAAGACCCAAAATTCCCAAATAAAAGCCCCAAACCCCCTAAATCTCCTCAGGACCCCTGCAAAGCCACCCCTTAGCCCCGCCCACTCCCCCTCTAGCCCCGCCCATTTCCCCTTTAGCCCCGCCCCCTCCCGGCCCTGCCGACCCAAATTCCCCCCCAAAAACCCCCCAAAACCCCCAAAATTCCAAAAAAAACCCCCCCAGAGACCCCCAAAAATCCCCTTAAAGACCCAAAATTCCCAAATAAAAGCCCCAAACCCCCTAAATCTCCTCAGGACCCCTGCAAAGCCACCCCTTAGCCCCGCCCATTTCCCCTTTAGCCCCGCCCCCTCCCGGCCCTGCCGACCCAAATTCCCCCCCAAAAACCCCCCAAAACCCCCAAAATTCCAAAAAAAAACCCCCCAGAGACCCCCAAAAATCCCCTTAAAGACCCAAAATTCCCAAATAAAAGCCCCAAACCCCCTAAATCTCCTCAGGACCCCTGCACAGCCACCCCTTAGCCCCGCCCATTTCCCCTTTAGCCCCGCCCCCTCCCAGCCCTGCCGACCCAAATTCCCCCCCAAAAACCCCCCAAAACCCCCAAAATTCCAAAAAAAACCCCCCCAGAGACCCCCAAAAATCCCCTTAAAGACCCAAAATTCCCAAATAAAAGCCCCAAACCCCCTAAATCTCCTCAGGACCCCTGAAAAGCCACCCCTTAGCCCCGCCCACTCCCCCTCTAGCCCCACCCATTTCCCCTTTATCCCTGCCCCCTCCCGGCTCTGCCGACCCAAATTCCCCCCCAAAAACCCCCCAAAACCCCCAAAATTCCAGAAAAAACCCCCCAGAGACCCCCAAAAATCCCCTTAAAGACCCAAAATTCCCAAATAAAAGCCCCAAACCCCCTAAATCTCCTCAGAACCCCTGCAAAGCCACCCCTTAGCCCCGCCCATTTCCCCTTTAGCCCCGCCCCCTCCCGGCCCTGCCGACCCAAATTCCCCCCCAAAAACCCCCCAAAACCCCCAAAATTCCAAAAAAAAACCCCCCAGAGACCCCCAAAAATCCCCTTAAAGACCCAAAATTCCCAAATAAAAGCCCCAAACCCCCTAAATCTCCTCAGGACCCCTGCAAAGCCACCCCTTAGCCCCGCCCATTTCCCCTTTAGCCCCGCCCCCTCCCGGCCCTGCCGACCCAAATTCCCCCCCAAAAACCCCCCAAAACCCCCAAAATTCCAGAAAAAAACCCCCCAGAGACCCCCAAAAATCCCCTTAAAGACCCAACATTCCCAAATAAAAGCCCCAAACCCCCTAAATCTCCTCAGGACCCCTGCAAAGCCACCCCTTAGCCCCGCCCATTTCCCCTTTAGCCCCGCCCCCTCCCGGCCCTGCCGACCCAAATTCCCCCCCAAAAACCCCCCAAAACCCCCAAAATTCCAGAAAAAAACCCCCCAGAGACCCCCAAAAATCCCCTTAAAGACCCAACATTCCCAAATAAAAGCCCCAAACCCCCTAAATCTCCTCAGGACCCCTGCAAAGCCACCCCTTAGCCCCGCCCATTTCCCCTTTAGCCCCGCCCCCTCCCGGCCCTGCCGACCCAAATTCCCCCCCAAAAACCCCCCAAAACCCCCAAAATTCCAAAAAAAACCCCCCCAGAGACCCCCAAAAATCCCCTTAAAGACCCAAAATTCCCAAATAAAAGCCCCAAACCCCCTAAATCTCCTCAGGACCCCTGCACAGCCACCCCTTAGCCCCGCCCATTTCCCCTTTAGCCCCGCCCCCTCCCGGCCCTGCCGACCCAAATTCCCCCCCAAAAACCCCCCAAAACCCCCAAAATTCCAAAAAAAACCCCCCCAGAGACCCCCAAAAATCCCCTTAAAGACCCAAAATTCCCAAATAAAAGCCCCAAATCCCCTAAATCTCCTCAGGACCCCTGCAAAGCCACCCCTTAGCCCCGCCCACTCCCCCTCTAGCCCCGCCCATTTCCCCTTTAGCCCCGCCCCCTCCCGGCCCTGCCGACCCAAATTCCCCCCCAAAAACCCCCCAAAACCCCCAAAATTCCAAAAAAAACCCCCCAGAGACCCCCAAAAATCCCCTTAAAGACCCAAAATTCCCAAATAAAAGCCCCAAACCCCCTAAATCTCCTCAGGACCCCTGCAAAGCCACCCCTTAGCCCCGCCCATTTCCCCTTTAGCCCCGCCTTCTCCCGGCCCTGCCGACCCAAATTCCCCCCCAAAAACCCCCCAAAACCCCCAAAATTCCAGAAAAAAACCCCCCAGAGACCCCCAAAAATCCCCTTAAAGACCCAACATTCCCAAATAAAAGCCCCAAACCCCCTAAATCTCCTCAGGACCCCTGCAAAGCCACCCCTTAGCCCCGCCCATTTCCCCTTTAGCCCCGCCCCCTCCCGGCCCTGCCGACCCAAATTCCCCCCCAAAAACCCCCCAAAACCCCCAAAATTCCAAAAAAAAACCCCCCAGAGACCCCCAAAAATCCCCTTAAAGACCCAAAATTCCCAAATAAAAGCCCCAAACCCCCTAAATCTCCTCAGGACCCCTGCAAAGCCACCCCTTAGCCCCGCCCATTTCCCCTTTAGCCCCGCCCCCTCCCGGCCCTGCCGACCCAAATTCCCCCCCAAAAACCCCCCAAAACCCCCAAAATTCCAAAAAAAACCCCCCCAGAGACCCCCAAAAATCCCCTTAAAGACCCAACATTCCCAAATAAAAGCCCCAAACCCCCTAAATCTCCTCAGGACCCCTGCACAGCCACCCCTTAGCCCCGCCCATTTCCCCTTTAGCCCCGCCCCCTCCCGGCTCTGCCGACCCAAATTCCCCCCCAAAAACCCCCCAAAACCCCCAAAATTCCAAAAAAAACCCCCCCAGAGACCCCCAAAAATCCCCTTAAAGACCCAAAATTCCCAAATAAAAGCCCCAAACCCCCTAAATCTCCTCAGGACCCCTGCACAGCCACCCCTTAGCCCCGCCCATTTCCCCTTTAGCCCCGCCCCCTCCCGGCCCTGCCGACCCAAATTCCCCCCCAAAAACCCCCCAAAACCCCCAAAATTCCAAAAAAAACCCCCCCAGAGACCCCCAAAAATCCCCTTAAAGACCCAAAATTCCCAAATAAAAGCCCCAAACCCCCTAAATCTCCTCAGGACCCCTGCAAAGCCACCCCTTAGCCCCGCCCACTCCCCCTCTAGCCCCGCCCATTTCCCCTTTAGCCCCGCCCCCTCCCGGCCCTGCCGACCCAAATTCCCCCCCAAAAACCCCCCAAAACCCCCAAAATTCCAAAAAAAAACCCCCCAGAGACCCCCAAAAATCCCCTTAAAGACCCAAAATTCCCAAATAAAAGCCCCAAACCCCCTAAATCTCCTCAGGACCCCTGCAAAGCCACCCCTTAGCCCCGCCCATTTCCCCTTTAGCCCCGCCTTCTCCCGGCCCTGCCGACCCAAATTCCCCCCCAAAAACCCCCCAAAACCCCCAAAATTCCAGAAAAAAACCCCCCAGAGACCCCCAAAAATCCCCTTAAAGACCCAACATTCCCAAATAAAAGCCCCAAACCCCCTAAATCTCCTCAGGACCCCTGCAAAGCCACCCCTTAGCCCCGCCCATTTCCCCTTTAGCCCCGCCCCCTCCCGGCCCTGCCGACCCAAATTCCCCCCCAAAAACCCCCCAAAACCCCCAAAATTCCAAAAAAAAACCCCCCAGAGACCCCCAAAAATCCCCTTAAAGACCCAAAATTCCCAAATAAAAGCCCCAAACCCCCTAAATCTCCTCAGGACCCCTGCAAAGCCACCCCTTAGCCCCGCCCATTTCCCCTTTAGCCCCGCCCCCTCCCGGCCCTGCCGACCCAAATTCCCCCCCAAAAACCCCCCAAAACCCCCAAAATTCCAAAAAAAACCCCCCCAGAGACCCCCAAAAATCCCCTTAAAGACCCAACATTCCCAAATAAAAGCCCCAAACCCCCTAAATCTCCTCAGGACCCCTGCACAGCCACCCCTTAGCCCCGCCCATTTCCCCTTTAGCCCCGCCCCCTCCCGGCCCTGCCGACCCAAATTCCCCCCCCAAAACCCCCCAAAACCCCCAAAATTCCAGAAAAAACCCCCCCAGAGACCCCCAAAAATCCCCTTAAAGACCCAAAATTCCCAAATAAAAGCCCCAAACCCCCTAAATCTCCTCAGGACCCCTGCAAAGCCACCCCTTAGCCCCGCCCACTCCCCCTCTAGCCCCGCCCATTTCCCCTTTAGCCCCGCCCCCTCCCGGCCCTGCCGACCCAAATTCCCCCCCAAAAACCCCCCAAAACCCCCAAAATTCCAGAAAAAAACCCCCCAGAGACCCCCAAAAATCCCCTTAAAGACCCAAAATTCCCAAATAAAAGCCCCAAACCCCCTAAATCTCCTCAGAACCCCTGCAAAGCCACCCCTTAGCCCCGCCCATTTCCCCTTTAGCCCCGCCCCCTCCCGGCCCTGCCGACCCAAATTCCCCCCCAAAAACCCCCCAAAACCCCCAAAATTCCAGAAAAAAACCCCCCAGAGACCCCCAAAAATCCCCTTAAAGACCCAACATTCCCAAATAAAAGCCCCAAACCCCCTAAATCTCCTCAGGACCCCTGCAAAGCCACCCCTTAGCCCCGCCCATTTCCCCTTTAGCCCCGCCCCCTCCCGGCCCTGCCGACCCAAATTCCCCCCCAAAAACCCCCCAAAACCCCCAAAATTCCAGAAAAAACCCCCCCAGAGACCCCCAAAAATCCCCTTAAAGACCCAAAATTCCCAAATAAAAGCCCCAAACCCCCTAAATCTCCTCAGGACCCCTGCAAAGCCACCCCTTAGCCCCGCCCATTTCCCCTTTAGCCCCGCCCCCTCCCGGCCCTGCCGACCCAAATTCCCCCCCAAAAACCCCCCAAAACCCCCAAAATTCCAGAAAAAAACCCCCCCAGAGACCCCCAAAAATCCCCTTAAAGACCCAAAATTCCCAAATAAAAGCCCCAAACCCCCTAAATCTCCTCAGGACCCCTGCACAGCCACCCCTTAGCCCCGCCCATTTCCCCTTTAGCCCCGCCCCCTCCCGGCCCTGCCGACCCAAATTCCCCCCCAAAAACCCCGCAAAACCCCCAAAATTCCAAAAAAAACCCCCCCAGAGACCCCCAAAAATCCCCTTAAAGACCCAAAATTCCCAAATAAAAGCCCCAAACCCCCTAAATCTCCTCAGGACCCCTGCAAAGCCACCCCTTAGCCCCGCCCACTCCCCCTCTAGCCCCGCCCATTTCCCCTTTAGCCCCGCCCCCTCCCGGCCCTGCCGACCCAAATTCCCCCCCAAAAACCCCCCAAAACCCCCAAAATTCCAAAAAAAACCCCCCAGAGACCCCCAAAAATCCCCTTAAAGACCCAAAATTCCCAAATAAAAGCCCCAAACCCCCTAAATCTCCTCAGGACCCCTGCAAAGCCACCCCTTAGCCCCGCCCATTTCCCCTTTAGCCCCGCCTTCTCCCGGCCCTGCCGACCCAAATTCCCCCCCAAAAACCCCCCAAAACCCCCAAAATTCCAGAAAAAAACCCCCCAGAGACCCCCAAAAATCCCCTTAAAGACCCAAAATTCCCAAATAAAAGCCCCAAACCCCCTAAATCTCCTCAGGACCCCTGCAAAGCCACCCCTTAGCCCCGCCCATTTCCCCTTTAGCCCCGCCCCCTCCCGGCCCTGCCGACCCAAATTCCCCCCCAAAAACCCCCCAAAACCCCCAAAATTCCAAAAAAAAACCCCCCAGAGACCCCCAAAAATCCCCTTAAAGACCCAAAATTCCCAAATAAAAGCCCCAAACCCCCTAAATCTCCTCAGGACCCCTGCAAAGCCACCCCTTAGCCCCGCCCATTTCCCCTTTAGCCCCGCCCCCTCCCGGCCCTGCCGACCCAAATTCCCCCCCAAAAACCCCCCAAAACCCCCAAAATTCCAAAAAAAACCCCCCCAGAGACCCCCAAAAATCCCCTTAAAGACCCAAAATTCCCAAATAAAAGCCCCAAACCCCCTAAATCTCCTCAGGACCCCTGCAAAGCCACCCCTTAGCCCCGCCCATTTCCCCTTTAGCCCCGCCCCCTCCCGGCCCTGCCGACCCAAATTCCCCCCCCAAAACCCCCCAAAACCCCCAAAATTCCAGAAAAAACCCCCCCAGAGACCCCCAAAAATCCCCTTAAAGACCCAAAATTCCCAAATAAAAGCCCCAAACCCCCTAAATCTCCTCAGGACCCCTGCAAAGCCACCCCTTAGCCCCGCCCACTCCCCCTCTAGCCCCGCCCATTTCCCCTTTAGCCCCGCCCCCTCCCGGCCCTGCCGACCCAAATTCCCCCCCAGAAACCCCCCAAAACCCCCAAAATTCCAGAAAAAAACCCCCCAGAGACCCCCAAAAATCCCCTTAAAGACCCAACATTCCCAAATAAAAGCCCCAAACCCCCTAAATCTCCTCAGGACCCCTGCAAAGCCACCCCTTAGCCCCGCCCATTTCCCCTTTAGCCCCGCCCCCTCCCGGCCCTGCCGACCCAAATTCCCCCCCAAAAACCCCCCAAAACCCCCAAAATTCCAAAAAAAACCCCCCCAGAGACCCCCAAAAATCCCCTTAAAGACCCAAAATTCCCAAATAAAAGCCCCAAACCCCCTAAATCTCCTCAGGACCCCTGAAAAGCCACCCCTTAGCCCCGCCCACTCCCCCTCTAGCCCCGCCCATTTCCCCTTTAGCCCCGCCTCCTCCCGGCCCTGCCGACCTAAATTCCCCCCCAAAAACCCCCCAAAACCCCCAAAATTCCAAAAAAAACCCCCCAGAGACCCCCAAAAATCCCCTTAAAGGCCCAAAATTCCCAAATAAAAGCCCCAAACCCCCTAAATCTCCTCAGGACCCCTGCAAAGCCACACCTTAGCCCCGCCCATTTCCCCTTTAGCCCCGCCCCCTCCCGGCCCTGCCGACCCAAATTCCCCCCCAAAAACCCCCCAAAACCCCCAAAATTCCAAAAAAAACCCCCCCAGAGACCCCCAAAAATCCCCTTAAAGACCCAAAATTCCCAAATAAAAGCCCCAAACCCCCTAAATCTCCTCAGGACCCCTGCAAAGCCACCCCTTAGCACCGCCCACTCCCCCTCTAGCCCCGCCCATTTCCCCTTTAGCCCTGCCCCCTCCCGGCCCTGCCGACCCAAATTCCCCCCCAAAAACCCCCCAAAACCCCCAAAATTCCAAAAAAAACCCCCCAGAGACCCCCAAAAATCCCCTTAAAGACCCAAAATTCCCAAATAAAAGCCCCAAACCCCCTAAATCTCCTCAGGACCCCTGCAAAGCCACCCCTTAGCCCCGCCCATTTCCCCTTTAGCCCCGCCCCCTCCCGGCCCTGCCGACCCAAATTCCCCCCCAAAAACCCCCCAAAACCCCCAAAATTCCAGAAAAAAAACCCCCAGAGACCCCCAAAAATCCCCTTAAAGACCCAACATTCCCAAATAAAAGCCCCAAACCCCCTAAATCTCCTCAGGACCCCTGCAAAGCCACCCCTTAGCCCCGCCCATTTCCCCTTTAGCCCCGCCCCCTCCCGGCCCTGCCGACCCAAATTCCCCCCCAAAAACCCCCCAAAACCCCCAAAATTCCAAAAAAAAACCCCCCAGAGACCCCCAAAAATCCCCTTAAAGACCCAAAATTCCCAAATAAAAGCCCCAAACCCCCTAAATCTCCTCAGGACCCCTGCAAAGCCACCCCTTAGCCCCGCCCATTTCCCCTTTAGCCCCGCCCCCTCCCGGCCCTGCCGACCCAAATTCCCCCCCAAAAACCCCCCAAAACCCCCAAAATTCCAGAAAAAACCCCCCCAGAGACCCCCAAAAATCCCCTTAAAGACCCAACATTCCCAAATAAAAGCCCCAAACCCCCTAAATCTCCTCAGGACCCCTGCAAAGCCACCCCTTAGCCCCGCCCATTTCCCCTTTAGCCCCGCCCCCTCCCGGCCCTGCCGACCCAAATTCCCCCCCAAAAACCCCCCAAAACCCCCAAAATTCCAAAAAAAAACCCCCCAGAGACCCCCAAAAATCCCCTTAAAGACCCAAAATTCCCAAATAAAAGCCCCAAACCCCCTAAATCTCCTCAGGACCCCTGCAAAGCCACCCCTTAGCCCCGCCCACTCCCCCTCTAGCCCCGCCCATTTCCCCTTTAGCCCCGCCCCCTCCCGGCCCTGCCGACCCAAATTCCCCCCCAAAAACCCCCCAAAACCCCCAAAATTCCAAAAAAAAACCCCCCAGAGACCCCCAAAAATCCCCTTAAAGACCCAAAATTCCCAAATAAAAGCCCCAAACCCCCTAAATCTCCTCAGGACCCCTGCAAAGCCACCCCTTAGCCCCGCCCATTTCCCCTTTAGCCCCGCCCCCTCCCGGCCCTGACGACCCAAATTCCCCCCCAAAAACCCCCCAAAACCCCCAAAATTCCAGAAAAACACCCCCCAGAGACCCCCAAAAATCCCCTTAAAGACCCAACATTCCCAAATAAAAGCCCCAAACCCCCTAAATCTCCTCAGGACCCCTGCAAAGCCACCCCTTAGCCCCGCCCATTTCCCCTTTAGCCCCGCCCCCTCCCGGCCCTGCCGACCCAAATTCCCCCCCAAAAACCCCCCAAAACCCCCAAAATTCCAAAAAAAACCCCCCCAGAGACCCCCAAAAATCCCCTTAAAGACCCAAAATTCCCAAATAAAAGCCCCAAACCCCCTAAATCTCCTCAGGACCCCTGCAAAGCCACCCCTTAGCCCCGCCCATTTCCCCTTTAGCCCCGCCCCCTCCCGGCCCTGCCGACCCAAATTCCCCCCCAAAAACCCCCCAAAACCCCCAAAATTCCAGAAAAAAAACCCCCAGAGACCCCCAAAAATCCCCTTAAAGACCCAACATTCCCAAATAAAAGCCCCAAACCCCCTAAATCTCCTCAGGACCCCTGCAAAGCCACCCCTTAGCCCCGCCCATTTCCCCTTTAGCCCCGCCCCCTCCCAGCCCTGCCGACCCAAATTCCCCCCCAAAAACCCCCCAAAACCCCCAAAATTCCAAAAAAAAACCCCCCAGAGACCCCCAAAAATCCCCTTAAAGACCCAAAATTCCCAAATAAAAGCCCCAAACCCCCTAAATCTCCTCAGGACCCCTGCAAAGCCACCCCTTAGCCCCGCCCATTTCCCCCTTTAGCCCCGCCCCCTCCCGGCCCTGCCGACCCAAATTCCCCCCCAAAAACCCCCCAAAACCCCCAAAATTCCAGAAAAAACCCCCCCAGAGACCCCCAAAAATCCCCTTAAAGACCCAAAATTCCCAAATAAAAGCCCCAAACCCCCTAAATCTCCTCAGGACCCCTGCAAAGCCACCCCTTAGCCCCGCCCATTTCCCCTTTAGCCCCGCCCCCTCCCGGCCCTGCCGACCCAAATTCCCCCCCAAAAACCCCCCAAAACCCCCAAAATTCCAAAAAAAAACCCCCCAGAGACCCCCAAAAATCCCCTTAAAGACCCAAAATTCCCAAATAAAAGCCCCAAACCCCCTAAATCTCCTCAGGACCCCTGCAAAGCCACCCCTTAGCCCCGCCCACTCCCCCTCTAGCCCCGCCCATTTCCCCTTTAGCCCCGCCCCCTCCCGGCCCTGCCGACCCAAATTCCCCCCCAAAAACCCCCCAAAACCCCCAAAATTCCAAAAAAAAACCCCCCAGAGACCCCCAAAAATCCCCTTAAAGACCCAAAATTCCCAAATAAAAGCCCCAAACCCCCTAAATCTCCTCAGGACCCCTGCAAAGCCACCCCTTAGCCCCGCCCATTTCCCCTTTAGCCCCGCCCCCTCCCGGCCCTGCCGACCCAAATTCCCCCCCAAAAACCCCCCAAATCCCCCAAAATTCCAGAAAAACACCCCCCAGAGCCCCCCAAAAATCCCCTTAAAGACCCAACATTCCCAAATAAAAGCCCCAAACCCCCTAAATCTCCTCAGGACCCCTGCAAAGCCACCCCTTAGCCCCGCCCATTTCCCCTTTAGCCCCGCCCCCTCCCGGCCCTGCCGACCCAAATTCCCCCCCAAAAACCCCCCAAAACCCCCAAAATTCCAAAAAAAACCCCCCCAGAGACCCCCAAAAATCCCCTTAAAGACCCAAAATTCCCAAATAAAAGCCCCAAACCCCCTAAATCTCCTCAGGACCCCTGCAAAGCCACCCCTTAGCCCCGCCCATTTCCCCTTTAGCCCCGCCCCCTCCCGGCCCTGCCGACCCAAATTCCCCCCCAAAAACCCCCCAAAACCCCCAAAATTCCAAAAAAACCCCCCCCAGAGACCCCCAAAAATCCCCTTAAAGACCCAAAATTCCCAAATAAAAGCCCCAAACCCCCTAAATCTCCTCAGGACCCCTGCAAAGCCACCCCTTAGCCCCGCCCACTCCCCCTCTAGCCCCGCCCATTTCCCCTTTAGCCCCGCCCCCTCCCGGCCCTGCCGACCCAAATTCCCCCCCAAAAACCCCCCAAAACCCCCAAAATTCCAAAAAAAAACCCCCCAGAGACCCCCAAAAATCCCCTTAAAGACCCAAAATTCCCAAATAAAAGCCCCAAACCCCCTAAATCTCCTCAGGACCCCTGCAAAGCCACCCCTTAGCCCCGCCCATTTCCCCTTTAGCCCCGCCCCCTCCCGGCCCTGCCGACCCAAATTCCCCCCCAAAAACCCCCCAAAACCCCCAAAATTCCAGAAAAACACCCCCCAGAGACCCCCAAAAATCCCCTTAAAGACCCAACATTCCCAAATAAAAGCCCCAAACCCCCTAAATCTCCTCAGGACCCCTGCAAAGCCACCCCTTAGCCCCGCCCATTTCCCCTTTAGCCCTGCCCCCTCCCGGCCCTGCCGACCCAAATTCCCCCCCAAAAACCCCCCAAAACCCCCAAAATTCCAAAAAAAACCCCCCCAGAGACCCCCAAAAATCCCCTTAAAGACCCAAAATTCCCAAATAAAAGCCCCAAACCCCCTAAATCTCCTCAGGACCCCTGCAAAGCCACCCCTTAGCCCCGCCCATTTCCCCTTTAGCCCCGCCCCCTCCCGGCCCTGCCGACCCAAATTCCCCCCCAAAAACCCCCCAAAACCCCCAAAATTCCAAAAAAAACCCCCCCAGAGACCCCCAAAAATCCCCTTAAAGACCCAAATATCCCAAATAAAAGCCCCAAACCCCCTAAATCTCCTCAGGACCCCTGCAAAGCCACCCCTTAGCCCCGCCCACTCCCCCTCTAGCCCCACCCATTTCCCCTTTAGCCCCGCCCCCTCCCGGCCCTGCCGACCCAAATTCCCCCCCAAAAACCCCCCAAAACCCCCAAAATTCCAGAAAAAACCCCCCAGAGACCCCCAAAAATCCCCTTAAAGACCCAAAATTCCCAAATAAAAGCTCCAAACCCCCTAAATCTCCTCAGGACCCCTGCAAAGCCACCCCTTAGCCCCGCCCATTTCCCCTTTAGCCCCGCCCCCTCCCGGCCCTGCCGACCCAAATTCCCCTCCAAAAACCCCCCAAAACCCCCAAAATTCCAAAAAAAACCCCCCCAGAGACCCCCAAAAATCCCCTTAAAGACCCAAAATTCCCAAATAAAAGCCCCAAACCCCCTAAATCTCCTCAGGACCCCTGCAAAGCCACCCCTTAGCCCCGCCCATTTCCCCTTTAGCCCCGCCCCCTCCCGGCCCTGCCGACCCAAATTCCCCCCCAAAAACCCCCCAAAACCCCCAAAATTCCAGAAAAAAACCCCCCAGAGACCCCCAAAAATCCCCTTAAAGACCCAAAATTCCCAAATAAAAGCCCCAAACCCCCTAAATCTCCTCAGGACCCCTGCAAAGCCACCCCTTAGCCCCGCCCATTTCCGCTTTAGCCCCGCCCCCTCCCGGCCCTGCCGACCCAAATTCCCCCCCAAAAACCCCCCAAAACCCCCAAAATTCCAAAAAAAAACCCCCCAGAGACCCCCAAAAATCCCCTTAAAGACCCAAAATTCCCAAATAAAAGCCCCAAACCCCTTAAATCTCCTCAGGACCCCTGCAAAGCCACCCCTTAGCCCCGCCCACTCCCCCTCTAGCCCCGCCCATTTCCCCTTTAGCCCCGCCCCCTCCCGGCCCTGCCGACCCAAATTCCCCCCCAAAAACCCCCCAAAACCCCCAAAATTCCAAAAAAAACCCCCCAGAGACCCCCAAAAATCCCCTTAAAGACCCAACATTCCCAAATAAAAGCCCCAAACCCCCTAAATCTCCTCAGGACCCCTGCAAAGCCACCCCTTAGCCCCGCCCATTTCCCCTTTAGCCCCGCCCCCTCCCGGCCCTGCCGACCCAAATTCCCCCCCAAAAACCCCCCAAAACCCCCAAAATTCCAAAAAAAACCCCCCCAGAGACCCCCAAAAATCCCCTTAAAGACCCAACATTCCCAAATAAAAGCCCCAAACCCCCTAAATCTCCTCAGGACCCCTGCAAAGCCACCCCTTAGCCCCGCCCATTTCCCCTTTAGCCCCGCCCCCTCCCGGCCCTGCCGACCCAAATTCCCCCCCCAAAACCCCCCAAAACCCCCAAAATTCCAGAAAAAACCCCCCCAGAGACCCCCAAAAATCCCCTTAAAGACCCAAAATTCCCAAATAAAAGCCCCAAACCCCCTAAATCTCCTCAGGACCCCTGCAAAGCCACCCCTTAGCCCCGCCCACTCCCCCTCTAGCCCCGCCCATTTCCCCTTTAGCCCCGCCCCCTCCCGGCCCTGCCGACCCAAATTCCCCCCCAAAAACCCCCCAAAACCCCCAAAATTCCAGAAAAAAACCCCCCAGAGACCCCCAAAAATCCCCTTAAAGACCCAAAATTCCCAAATAAAAGCCCCAAACCCCCTAAATCTCCTCAGAACCCCTGCAAAGCCACCCCTTAGCCCCGCCCATTTCCCCTTTAGCCCCGCCCCCTCCCGGCCCTGCCGACCCAAATTCCCCCCCAAAAACCCCCCAAAACCCCCAAAATTCCAGAAAAAAACCCCCCAGAGATCCCCAAAAATCCCCTTAAAGACCCAAAATTCCCAAATAAAAGCCCCAAACCCCCTAAATCTCCTCAGGACCCCTGCAAAGCCACCCCTTAGCCCCGCCCATTTCCCCTTTAGCCCCGCCCCCTCCCGGCCCTGACGACCCAAATTCCCCCCCAAAAACCCCCCAAAACCCCCAAAATTCCAAAAAAAACCCCCCCAGAGACCCCCAAAAATCCCCTTAAAGACCCAAAATTCCCAAATAAAAGCCCCAAACCCCCTAAATCTCCTCAGGACCCCTGCAAAGCCACCCCTTAGCCCCGCCCACTCCCCCTCTAGCCCCGCCCATTTCCCCTTTAGCCCCGCCCCCTCCCGGCCCTGCCGACCCAAATTCCCCCCCAAAAACCCCCCAAAACCCCCAAAATTCCAAAAAAAACCCCCCAGAGACCCCCAAAAATCCCCTTAAAGACCCAAAATTCCCAAATAAAAGCCCCAAACCCCCTAAATCTCCTCAGGACCCCTGCAAAGCCACCCCTTAGCCCCGCCCATTTCCCCTTTAGCCCCGCCTTCTCCCGGCCCTGCCGACCCAAATTCCCCCCCAAAAACCCCCCAAAACCCCCAAAATTCCAGAAAAAAAACCCCCAGAGACCCCCAAAAATCCCCTTAAAGACCCAAAATTCCCAAATAAAAGCCCCAAACCCCCTAAATCTCCTCAGGACCCCTGCAAAGCCACCCCTTAGCCCCGCCCATTTCCCCTTTAGCCCCGCCCCCTCCCGGCCCTGCCGACCCAAATTCCCCCCCAAAAACCCCCCAAAACCCCCAAAATTCCAAAAAAAAACCCCCCAGAGACCCCCAAAAATCCCCTTAAAGACCCAAAATTCCCAAATAAAAGCCCCAAACCCCCTAAATCTCCTCAGGACCCCTGCAAAGCCACCCCTTAGCCCCGCCCATTTCCCCTTTAGCCCCGCCCCCTCCCGGCCCTGCCGACCCAAATTCCCCCCCAAAAACCCCCCAAAACCCCCAAAATTCCAAAAAAAACCCCCCCAGAGACCCCCAAAAATCCCCTTAAAGACCCAACATTCCCAAATAAAAGCCCCAAACCCCCTAAATCTCCTCAGGACCCCTGCAAAGCCACCCCTTAGCCCCGCCCATTTCCCCTTTAGCCCCGCCCCCTCCCGGCCCTGCCGACCCAAATTCCCCCCCCAAAAACCCCCCAAAACCCCTAAAATTCCAGAAAAAACCCCCCCAGAGACCCCCAAAAATCCCCTTAAAGACCCAAAATTCCCAAATAAAAGCCCCAAACCCCCTAAATCTCCTCAGGACCCCTGCAAAGCCACCCCTTAGCCCCGCCCACTCCCCCTCTAGCCCCGCCCATTTCCCCTTTAGCCCCGCCCCCTCCCGGCCCTGCCGACCCAAATTCCCCCCCAAAAACCCCCCAAAACCCCCAAAATTCCAGAAAAAAACCCCCCAGAGACCCCCAAAAATCCCCTTAAAGACCCAAAATTCCCAAATAAAAGCCCCAAACCCCCTAAATCTCCTCAGAACCCCTGCAAAGCCACCCCTTAGCCCCGCCCATTTCCCCTTTAGCCCCGCCCCCTCCCGGCCCTGCCGACCCAAATTCCCCCCCAAAAACCCCCCAAAACCCCCAAAATTCCAGAAAAAAACCCCCCAGAGACCCCCAAAAATCCCCTTAAAGACCCAACATTCCCAAATAAAAGCCCCAAACCCCCTAAATCTCCTCAGGACCCCTGCAAAGCCACCCCTTAGCCCCGCCCATTTCCCCTTTAGCCCCGCCCCCTCCCGGCCCTGCCGACCCAAATTCCCCCCCAAAAACCCCCCAAAACCCCCAAAATTCCAGAAAAAACCCCCCCAGAGACCCCCAAAAATCCCCTTAAAGACCCAAAATTCCCAAATAAAAGCCCCAAACCCCCTAAATCTCCTCAGGACCCCTGCAAAGCCACCCCTTAGCCCCGCCCATTTCCCCTTTAGCCCCGCCCCCTCCCGGCCCTGCCGACCCAAATTCCCCCCCAAAAACCCCCCAAAACCCCCAAAATTCCAGAAAAAAACCCCCCAGAGACCCCCAAAAATCCCCTTAAAGACCCAAAATTCCCAAATAAAAGCCCCAAACCCCCTAAATCTCCTCAGGACCCCTGCAAAGCCACCCCTTAGCCCCGCCCATTTCCCCTTTAGCCCCGCCCCCTCCCGGCCCTGCCGACCCAAATTCCCCCCCAAAAACCCCCCAAAACCCCCAAAATTCCAGAAAAAAACCCCCCAGAGACCCCCAAAAATCCCCTTAAAGACCCAACATTCCCAAATAAAAGCCCCAAACCCCCTAAATCTCCTCAGGACCCCTGCAAAGCCACCCCTTAGCCCCGCCCATTTCCCCTTTAGCCCCGCCCCCTCCCGGCCCTGCCGACCCAAATTCCCCCCCAAAAACCCCCCAAAACCCCCAAAATTCCAAAAAAAACCCCCCCAGAGACCCCCAAAAATCCCCTTAAAGACCCAAAATTCCCAAATAAAAGCCCCAAACCCCCTAAATCTCCTCAGGACCCCTGCACAGCCACCCCTTAGCCCCGCCCATTTCCCCTTTAGCCCCGCCCCCTCCCGGCCCTGCCGACCCAAATTCCCCCCCAAAAACCCCCCAAAACCCCCAAAATTCCAAAAAAAACCCCCCCAGAGACCCCCAAAAATCCCCTTAAAGACCCAAAATTCCCAAATAAAAGCCCCAAACCCCCTAAATCTCCTCAGGACCCCTGCAAAGCCACCCCTTAGCCCCGCCCACTCCCCCTCTAGCCCCGCCCATTTCCCCTTTAGCCCCGCCCCCTCCCGGCCCTGCCGACCCAAATTCCCCCCCAAAAACCCCCCAAAACCCCCAAAATTCCAAAAAAAACCCCCCAGAGACCCCCAAAAATCCCCTTAAAGACCCAAAATTCCCAAATAAAAGCCCCAAACCCCCTAAATCTCCTCAGGACCCCTGCAAAGCCACCCCTTAGCCCCGCCCATTTCCCCTTTAGCCCCGCCTTCTCCCGGCCCTGCCGACCCAAATTCCCCCCCAAAAACCCCCCAAAACCCCCAAAATTCCAGAAAAAAAACCCCCAGAGACCCCCAAAAATCCCCTTAAAGACCCAAAATTCCCAAATAAAAGCCCCAAACCCCCTAAATCTCCTCAGGACCCCTGCAAAGCCACCCCTTAGCCCCGCCCATTTCCCCTTTAGCCCCGCCCCCTCCCGGCCCTGCCGACCCAAATTCCCCCCCAAAAACCCCCCAAAACCCCCAAAATTCCAGAAAAAAACCCCCCAGAGACCCCCAAAAATCCCCTTAAAGACCCAACATTCCCAAATAAAAGCCCCAAACCCCCTAAATCTCCTCAGGACCCCTGCAAAGCCACCCCTTAGCCCCGCCCATTTCCCCTTTAGCCCCGCCCCCTCCCGGCCCTGCCGACCCAAATTCCCCCCCAAAAACCCCCCAAAACCCCCAAAATTCCAGAAAAAACCCCCCCAGAGACCCCCAAAAATCCCCTTAAAGACCCAAAATTCCCAAATAAAAGCCCCAAACCCCCTAAATCTCCTCAGGACCCCTGCAAAGCCACCCCTTAGCCCCGCCCATTTCCCCTTTAGCCCCGCCCCCTCCCGGCCCTGCCGACCCAAATTCCCCCCCAAAAACCCCCCAAAACCCCCAAAATTCCAGAAAAAAACCCCCCAGAGACCCCCAAAAATCCCCTTAAAGACCCAAAATTCCCAAATAAAAGCCCCAAACCCCCTAAATCTCCTCAGGACCCCTGCAAAGCCACCCCTTAGCCCCGCCCATTTCCCCTTTAGCCCCGCCCCCTCCCGGCCCTGCCGACCCAAATTCCCCCCCAAAAACCCCCCAAAACCCCCAAAATTCCAGAAAAAAACCCCCCAGAGACCCCCAAAAATCCCCTTAAAGACCCAACATTCCCAAATAAAAGCCCCAAACCCCCTAAATCTCCTCAGGACCCCTGCAAAGCCACCCCTTAGCCCCGCCCATTTCCCCTTTAGCCCCGCCCCCTCCCGGCCCTGCCGACCCAAATTCCCCCCCAAAAACCCCCCAAAACCCCCAAAATTCCAAAAAAAACCCCCCCAGAGACCCCCAAAAATCCCCTTAAAGACCCAAAATTCCCAAATAAAAGCCCCAAACCCCCTAAATCTCCTCAGGACCCCTGCACAGCCACCCCTTAGCCCCGCCCATTTCCCCTTTAGCCCCGCCCCCTCCCGGCCCTGCCGACCCAAATTCCCCCCCAAAAACCCCCCAAAACCCCCAAAATTCCAAAAAAAACCCCCCCAGAGACCCCCAAAAATCCCCTTAAAGACCCAAAATTCCCAAATAAAAGCCCCAAACCCCCTAAATCTCCTCAGGACCCCTGCAAAGCCACCCCTTAGCCCCGCCCACTCCCCCTCTAGCCCCGCCCATTTCCCCTTTAGCCCCGCCCCCTCCCGGCCCTGCCGACCCAAATTCCCCCCCAAAAACCCCCCAAAACCCCCAAAATTCCAAAAAAAACCCCCCAGAGACCCCCAAAAATCCCCTTAAAGACCCAAAATTCCCAAATAAAAGCCCCAAACCCCCTAAATCTCCTCAGGACCCCTGCAAAGCCACCCCTTAGCCCCGCCCATTTCCCCTTTAGCCCCGCCTTCTCCCGGCCCTGCCGACCCAAATTCCCCCCCAAAAACCCCCCAAAACCCCCAAAATTCCAGAAAAAAACCCCCCAGAGACCCCCAAAAATCCCCTTAAAGACCCAAAATTCCCAAATAAAAGCCCCAAACCCCCTAAATCTCCTCAGGACCCCTGCAAAGCCACCCCTTAGCCCCGCCCATTTCCCCTTTAGCCCCGCCCCCTCCCGGCCCTGCCGACCCAAATTCCCCCCCAAAAACCCCCCAAAACCCCCAAAATTCCAAAAAAAAAACCCCCAGAGACCCCCAAAAATCCCCTTAAAGACCCAAAATTCCCAAATAAAAGCCCCAAACCCCCTAAATCTCCTCAGGACCCCTGCAAAGCCACCCCTTAGCCCCGCCCACTCCCCCTCTAGCCCCGCCCATTTCCCCTTTAGCCCCGCCCCCTCCCGGCCCTGCCGACCCAAATTCCCCCCCAAAAACCCCCCAAAACCCCCAAAATTCCAAAAAAAAACCCCCCAGAGACCCCCAAAAATCCCCTTAAAGACCCAAAATTCCCAAATAAAAGCCCCAAACCCCCTAAATCTCCTCAGGACCCCTGCAAAGCCACCCCTTAGCCCCGCCCATTTCCCCTTTAGCCCCGCCTTCTCCCGGCCCTGCCGACCCAAATTCCCCCCCAAAAACCCCCCAAAACCCCCAAAATTCCAGAAAAAAACCCCCCAGAGACCCCCAAAAATCCCCTTAAAGACCCAAAATTCCCAAATAAAAGCCCCAAACCCCCTAAATCTCCTCAGGACCCCTGCAAAGCCACCCCTTAGCCCCGCCCATTTCCCCTTTAGCCCCGCCCCCTCCCGGCCCTGCCGACCCAAATTCCCCCCCAAAAACCCCCCAAAACCCCCAAAATTCCAGAAAAAAACCCCCCAGAGACCCCCAAAAATCCCCTTAAAGACCCAACATTCCCAAATAAAAGCCCCAAACCCCCTAAATCTCCTCAGGACCCCTGCAAAGCCACCCCTTAGCCCCGCCCATTTCCCCTTTAGCCCCGCCCCCTCCCGGCCCTGCCGACCCAAATTCCCCCCCAAAAACCCCCCAAAACCCCCAAAATTCCAGAAAAAACCCCCCCAGAGACCCCCAAAAATCCCCTTAAAGACCCAAAATTCCCAAATAAAAGCCCCAAACCCCCTAAATCTCCTCAGGACCCCTGCAAAGCCACCCCTTAGCCCCGCCCATTTCCCCTTTAGCCCCGCCCCCTCCCGGCCCTGCCGACCCAAATTCCCCCCCAAAAACCCCCCAAAACCCCCAAAATTCCAGAAAAAAACCCCCCAGAGACCCCCAAAAATCCCCTTAAAGACCCAAAATTCCCAAATAAAAGCCCCAAACCCCCTAAATCTCCTCAGGACCCCTGCAAAGCCACCCCTTAGCCCCGCCCATTTCCCCTTTAGCCCCGCCCCCTCCCGGCCCTGCCGACCCAAATTCCCCCCCAAAAACCCCCCAAAACCCCCAAAATTCCAGAAAAAAACCCCCCAGAGACCCCCAAAAATCCCCTTAAAGACCCAACATTCCCAAATAAAAGCCCCAAACCCCCTAAATCTCCTCAGGACCCCTGCAAAGCCACCCCTTAGCCCCGCCCATTTCCCCTTTAGCCCCGCCCCCTCCCGGCCCTGCCGACCCAAATTCCCCCCCAAAAACCCCCCAAAACCCCCAAAATTCCAAAAAAAACCCCCCCAGAGACCCCCAAAAATCCCCTTAAAGACCCAAAATTCCCAAATAAAAGCCCCAAACCCCCTAAATCTCCTCAGGACCCCTGCACAGCCACCCCTTAGCCCCGCCCATTTCCCCTTTAGCCCCGCCCCCTCCCGGCCCTGCCGACCCAAATTCCCCCCCAAAAACCCCCCAAAACCCCCAAAATTCCAAAAAAAACCCCCCCAGAGACCCCCAAAAATCCCCTTAAAGACCCAAAATTCCCAAATAAAAGCCCCAAACCCCCTAAATCTCCTCAGGACCCCTGCAAAGCCACCCCTTAGCCCCGCCCACTCCCCCTCTAGCCCCGCCCATTTCCCCTTTAGCCCCGCCCCCTCCCGGCCCTGCCGACCCAAATTCCCCCCCAAAAACCCCCCAAAACCCCCAAAATTCCAAAAAAAACCCCCCAGAGACCCCCAAAAATCCCCTTAAAGACCCAAAATTCCCAAATAAAAGCCCCAAACCCCCTAAATCTCCTCAGGACCCCTGCAAAGCCACCCCTTAGCCCCGCCCATTTCCCCTTTAGCCCCGCCTTCTCCCGGCCCTGCCGACCCAAATTCCCCCCCAAAAACCCCCCAAAACCCCCAAAATTCCAGAAAAAAACCCCCCAGAGACCCCCAAAAATCCCCTTAAAGACCCAAAATTCCCAAATAAAAGCCCCAAACCCCCTAAATCTCCTCAGGACCCCTGCAAAGCCACCCCTTAGCCCCGCCCATTTCCCCTTTAGCCCCGCCCCCTCCCGGCCCTGCCGACCCAAATTCCCCCCCAAAAACCCCCCAAAACCCCCAAAATTCCAAAAAAAAACCCCCCAGAGACCCCCAAAAATCCCCTTAAAGACCCAAAATTCCCAAATAAAAGCCCCAAACCCCCTAAATCTCCTCAGGACCCCTGCAAAGCCACCCCTTAGCCCCGCCCATTTCCCCTTTAGCCCCGCCCCCTCCCGGCCCTGCCGACCCAAATTCCCCCCCAAAAACCCCCCAAAACCCCCAAAATTCCAAAAAAAACCCCCCCAGAGACCCCCAAAAATCCCCTTAAAGACCCAACATTCCCAAATAAAAGCCCCAAACCCCCTAAATCTCCTCAGGACCCCTGCAAAGCCACCCCTTAGCCCCGCCCATTTCCCCTTTAGCCCCGCCCCCTCCCGGCCCTGCCGACCCAAATTCCCCCCCAAAACCCCCCAAAACCCCCAAAATTCCAGAAAAAACCCCCCCAGAGACCCCCAAAAATCCCCTTAAAGACCCAAAATTCCCAAATAAAAGCCCCAAACCCCCTAAATCTCCTCAGGACCCCTGCAAAGCCACCCCTTAGCCCCGCCCACTCCCCCTCTAGCCCCGCCCATTTCCCCTTTAGCCCTGCCCCCTCCCGGCCCTGCCGACCCAAATTCCCCCCCAAAAACCCCCCAAAACCCCCAAAATTCCAAAAAAAACCCCCCAGAGACCCCCAAAAATCCCCTTAAAGACCCAAAATTCCCAAATAAAAGCCCCAAACCCCCTAAATCTCCTCAGGACCCCTGCAAAGCCACCCCTTAGCCCCGCCCATTTCCCCTTTAGCCCCGCCCCCTCCCGGCCCTGCCGACCCAAATTCCCCCCCAAAAACCCCCCAAAACCCCCAAAATTCCAGAAAAAAACCCCCCAGAGACCCCCAAAAATCCCCTTAAAGACCCAAAATTCCCAAATAAAAGCCCCAAACCCCCTAAATCTCCTCAGGACCCCTGCAAAGCCACCCCTTAGCCCCGCCCATTTCCCCTTTAGCCCCGCCCCCTCCCGGCCCTGCCGACCCAAATTCCCCCCCAAAAACCCCCCAAAACCCCCAAAATTCCAAAAAAAAACCCCCCAGAGACCCCCAAAAATCCCCTTAAAGACCCAAAATTCCCAAATAAAAGCCCCAAACCCCCTAAATCTCCTCAGGACCCCTGCAAAGCCACCCCTTAGCCCCGCCCATTTCCCCTTTAGCCCCGCCCCCTCCCGGCCCTGCCGACCCAAATTCCCCCCCAAAAACCCCCCAAACCCCCCAAAATTCCAAAAAAAACCCCCCCAGAGACCCCCAAAAATCCCCTTAAAGACCCAACATTCCCAAATAAAAGCCCCAAACCCCCTAAATCTCCTCAGGACCCCTGCAAAGCCACCCCTTAGCCCCGCCCATTTCCCCTTTAGCCCCGCCCCCTCCCGGCCCTGCCGACCCAAATTCCCCCCCCAAAAACCCCCCAAAACCCCTAAAATTCCAGAAAAAACCCCCCCAGAGACCCCCAAAAATCCCCTTAAAGACCCAAAATTCCCAAATAAAAGCCCCAAACCCCCTAAATCTCCTCAGGACCCCTGCAAAGCCACCCCTTAGCCCCGCCCACTCCCCCTCTAGCCCCGCCCATTTCCCCTTTAGCCCCGCCCCCTCCCGGCCCTGCCGACCCAAATTCCCCCCCAAAAACCCCCCAAAACCCCCAAAATTCCAGAAAAAAACCCCCCAGAGACCCCCAAAAATCCCCTTAAAGACCCAAAATTCCCAAATAAAAGCCCCAAACCCCCTAAATCTCCTCAGAACCCCTGCAAAGCCACCCCTTAGCCCCGCCCATTTCCCCTTTAGCCCCGCCCCCTCCCGGCCCTGCCGACCCAAATTCCCCCCCAAAAACCCCCCAAAACCCCCAAAATTCCAGAAAAAAACCCCCCAGAGACCCCCAAAAATCCCCTTAAAGACCCAACATTCCCAAATAAAAGCCCCAAACCCCCTAAATCTCCTCAGGACCCCTGCAAAGCCACCCCTTAGCCCCGCCCATTTCCCCTTTAGCCCCGCCCCCTCCCGGCCCTGCCGACCCAAATTCCCCCCCAAAAACCCCCCAAAACCCCCAAAATTCCAGAAAAAACCCCCCCAGAGACCCCCAAAAATCCCCTTAAAGACCCAAAATTCCCAAATAAAAGCCCCAAACCCCCTAAATCTCCTCAGGACCCCTGCAAAGCCACCCCTTAGCCCCGCCCATTTCCCCTTTAGCCCCGCCCCCTCCCGGCCCTGCCGACCCAAATTCCCCCCCAAAAACCCCCCAAAACCCCCAAAATTCCAGAAAAAAACCCCCCAGAGACCCCCAAAAATCCCCTTAAAGACCCAAAATTCCCAAATAAAAGCCCCAAACCCCCTAAATCTCCTCAGGACCCCTGCAAAGCCACCCCTTAGCCCCGCCCATTTCCCCTTTAGCCCCGCCCCCTCCCGGCCCTGCCGACCCAAATTCCCCCCCAAAAACCCCCCAAAACCCCCAAAATTCCAGAAAAAAACCCCCCAGAGACCCCCAAAAATCCCCTTAAAGACCCAACATTCCCAAATAAAAGCCCCAAACCCCCTAAATCTCCTCAGGACCCCTGCAAAGCCACCCCTTAGCCCCGCCCATTTCCCCTTTAGCCCCGCCCCCTCCCGGCCCTGCCGACCCAAATTCCCCCCCAAAAACCCCCCAAAACCCCCAAAATTCCAAAAAAAACCCCCCCAGAGACCCCCAAAAATCCCCTTAAAGACCCAAAATTCCCAAATAAAAGCCCCAAACCCCCTAAATCTCCTCAGGACCCCTGCACAGCCACCCCTTAGCCCCGCCCATTTCCCCTTTAGCCCCGCCCCCTCCCGGCCCTGCCGACCCAAATTCCCCCCCAAAAACCCCCCAAAACCCCCAAAATTCCAAAAAAAACCCCCCCAGAGACCCCCAAAAATCCCCTTAAAGACCCAAAATTCCCAAATAAAAGCCCCAAACCCCCTAAATCTCCTCAGGACCCCTGCAAAGCCACCCCTTAGCCCCGCCCACTCCCCCTCTAGCCCCGCCCATTTCCCCTTTAGCCCCGCCCCCTCCCGGCCCTGCCGACCCAAATTCCCCCCCAAAAACCCCCCAAAACCCCCAAAATTCCAAAAAAAACCCCCCAGAGACCCCCAAAAATCCCCTTAAAGACCCAAAATTCCCAAATAAAAGCCCCAAACCCCCTAAATCTCCTCAGGACCCCTGCAAAGCCACCCCTTAGCCCCGCCCATTTCCCCTTTAGCCCCGCCTTCTCCCGGCCCTGCCGACCCAAATTCCCCCCCAAAAACCCCCCAAAACCCCCAAAATTCCAGAAAAAAACCCCCCAGAGACCCCCAAAAATCCCCTTAAAGACCCAAAATTCCCAAATAAAAGCCCCAAACCCCCTAAATCTCCTCAGGACCCCTGCAAAGCCACCCCTTAGCCCCGCCCATTTCCCCTTTAGCCCCGCCCCCTCCCGGCCCTGCCGACCCAAATTCCCCCCCAAAAACCCCCCAAAACCCCCAAAATTCCAGAAAAAAACCCCCCAGAGACCCCCAAAAATCCCCTTAAAGACCCAACATTCCCAAATAAAAGCCCCAAACCCCCTAAATCTCCTCAGGACCCCTGCAAAGCCACCCCTTAGCCCCGCCCATTTCCCCTTTAGCCCCGCCCCCTCCCGGCCCTGCCGACCCAAATTCCCCCCCAAAAACCCCCCAAAACCCCCAAAATTCCAGAAAAAACCCCCCCAGAGACCCCCAAAAATCCCCTTAAAGACCCAAAATTCCCAAATAAAAGCCCCAAACCCCCTAAATCTCCTCAGGACCCCTGCAAAGCCACCCCTTAGCCCCGCCCATTTCCCCTTTAGCCCCGCCCCCTCCCGGCCCTGCCGACCCAAATTCCCCCCCAAAAACCCCCCAAAACCCCCAAAATTCCAGAAAAAAACCCCCCAGAGACCCCCAAAAATCCCCTTAAAGACCCAAAATTCCCAAATAAAAGCCCCAAACCCCCTAAATCTCCTCAGGACCCCTGCAAAGCCACCCCTTAGCCCCGCCCATTTCCCCTTTAGCCCCGCCCCCTCCCGGCCCTGCCGACCCAAATTCCCCCCCAAAAACCCCCCAAAACCCCCAAAATTCCAGAAAAAAACCCCCCAGAGACCCCCAAAAATCCCCTTAAAGACCCAACATTCCCAAATAAAAGCCCCAAACCCCCTAAATCTCCTCAGGACCCCTGCAAAGCCACCCCTTAGCCCCGCCCATTTCCCCTTTAGCCCCGCCCCCTCCCGGCCCTGCCGACCCAAATTCCCCCCCAAAAACCCCCCAAAACCCCCAAAATTCCAAAAAAAACCCCCCCAGAGACCCCCAAAAATCCCCTTAAAGACCCAAAATTCCCAAATAAAAGCCCCAAACCCCCTAAATCTCCTCAGGACCCCTGCACAGCCACCCCTTAGCCCCGCCCATTTCCCCTTTAGCCCCGCCCCCTCCCGGCCCTGCCGACCCAAATTCCCCCCCAAAAACCCCCCAAAACCCCCAAAATTCCAAAAAAAACCCCCCCAGAGACCCCCAAAAATCCCCTTAAAGACCCAAAATTCCCAAATAAAAGCCCCAAACCCCCTAAATCTCCTCAGGACCCCTGCAAAGCCACCCCTTAGCCCCGCCCACTCCCCCTCTAGCCCCGCCCATTTCCCCTTTAGCCCCGCCCCCTCCCGGCCCTGCCGACCCAAATTCCCCCCCAAAAACCCCCCAAAACCCCCAAAATTCCAAAAAAAACCCCCCAGAGACCCCCAAAAATCCCCTTAAAGACCCAAAATTCCCAAATAAAAGCCCCAAACCCCCTAAATCTCCTCAGGACCCCTGCAAAGCCACCCCTTAGCCCCGCCCATTTCCCCTTTAGCCCCGCCTTCTCCCGGCCCTGCCGACCCAAATTCCCCCCCAAAAACCCCCCAAAACCCCCAAAATTCCAGAAAAAAACCCCCCAGAGACCCCCAAAAATCCCCTTAAAGACCCAAAATTCCCAAATAAAAGCCCCAAACCCCCTAAATCTCCTCAGGACCCCTGCAAAGCCACCCCTTAGCCCCGCCCATTTCCCCTTTAGCCCCGCCCCCTCCCGGCCCTGCCGACCCAAATTCCCCCCCAAAAACCCCCCAAAACCCCCAAAATTCCAAAAAAAAACCCCCCAGAGACCCCCAAAAATCCCCTTAAAGACCCAAAATTCCCAAATAAAAGCCCCAAACCCCCTAAATCTCCTCAGGACCCCTGCAAAGCCACCCCTTAGCCCCGCCCACTCCCCCTCTAGCCCCGCCCATTTCCCCTTTAGCCCCGCCCCCTCCCGGCCCTGCCGACCCAAATTCCCCCCCAAAAACCCCCCAAAACCCCCAAAATTCCAAAAAAAACCCCCCAGAGACCCCCAAAAATCCCCTTAAAGACCCAAAATTCCCAAATAAAAGCCCCAAACCCCCTAAATCTCCTCAGGACCCCTGCAAAGCCACCCCTTAGCCCCGCCCATTTCCCCTTTAGCCCCGCCTTCTCCCGGCCCTGCCGACCCAAATTCCCCCCCAAAAACCCCCCAAAACCCCCAAAATTCCAGAAAAAAACCCCCCAGAGACCCCCAAAAATCCCCTTAAAGACCCAAAATTCCCAAATAAAAGCCCCAAACCCCCTAAATCTCCTCAGGACCCCTGCAAAGCCACCCCTTAGCCCCGCCCATTTCCCCTTTAGCCCCGCCCCCTCCCGGCCCTGCCGACCCAAATTCCCCCCCAAAAACCCCCCAAAACCCCCAAAATTCCAGAAAAAAACCCCCCAGAGACCCCCAAAAATCCCCTTAAAGACCCAACATTCCCAAATAAAAGCCCCAAACCCCCTAAATCTCCTCAGGACCCCTGCAAAGCCACCCCTTAGCCCCGCCCATTTCCCCTTTAGCCCCGCCCCCTCCCGGCCCTGCCGACCCAAATTCCCCCCCAAAAACCCCCCAAAACCCCCAAAATTCCAGAAAAAACCCCCCCAGAGACCCCCAAAAATCCCCTTAAAGACCCAAAATTCCCAAATAAAAGCCCCAAACCCCCTAAATCTCCTCAGGACCCCTGCAAAGCCACCCCTTAGCCCCGCCCATTTCCCCTTTAGCCCCGCCCCCTCCCGGCCCTGCCGACCCAAATTCCCCCCCAAAAACCCCCCAAAACCCCCAAAATTCCAGAAAAAAACCCCCCAGAGACCCCCAAAAATCCCCTTAAAGACCCAAAATTCCCAAATAAAAGCCCCAAACCCCCTAAATCTCCTCAGGACCCCTGCAAAGCCACCCCTTAGCCCCGCCCATTTCCCCTTTAGCCCCGCCCCCTCCCGGCCCTGCCGACCCAAATTCCCCCCCAAAAACCCCCCAAAACCCCCAAAATTCCAGAAAAAAACCCCCCAGAGACCCCCAAAAATCCCCTTAAAGACCCAACATTCCCAAATAAAAGCCCCAAACCCCCTAAATCTCCTCAGGACCCCTGCAAAGCCACCCCTTAGCCCCGCCCATTTCCCCTTTAGCCCCGCCCCCTCCCGGCCCTGCCGACCCAAATTCCCCCCCAAAAACCCCCCAAAACCCCCAAAATTCCAAAAAAAACCCCCCCAGAGACCCCCAAAAATCCCCTTAAAGACCCAAAATTCCCAAATAAAAGCCCCAAACCCCCTAAATCTCCTCAGGACCCCTGCACAGCCACCCCTTAGCCCCGCCCATTTCCCCTTTAGCCCCGCCCCCTCCCGGCCCTGCCGACCCAAATTCCCCCCCAAAAACCCCCCAAAACCCCCAAAATTCCAAAAAAAACCCCCCCAGAGACCCCCAAAAATCCCCTTAAAGACCCAAAATTCCCAAATAAAAGCCCCAAACCCCCTAAATCTCCTCAGGACCCCTGCAAAGCCACCCCTTAGCCCCGCCCACTCCCCCTCTAGCCCCGCCCATTTCCCCTTTAGCCCCGCCCCCTCCCGGCCCTGCCGACCCAAATTCCCCCCCAAAAACCCCCCAAAACCCCCAAAATTCCAAAAAAAACCCCCCAGAGACCCCCAAAAATCCCCTTAAAGACCCAAAATTCCCAAATAAAAGCCCCAAACCCCCTAAATCTCCTCAGGACCCCTGCAAAGCCACCCCTTAGCCCCGCCCATTTCCCCTTTAGCCCCGCCTTCTCCCGGCCCTGCCGACCCAAATTCCCCCCCAAAAACCCCCCAAAACCCCCAAAATTCCAGAAAAAAACCCCCCAGAGACCCCCAAAAATCCCCTTAAAGACCCAAAATTCCCAAATAAAAGCCCCAAACCCCCTAAATCTCCTCAGGACCCCTGCAAAGCCACCCCTTAGCCCCGCCCATTTCCCCTTTAGCCCCGCCCCCTCCCGGCCCTGCCGACCCAAATTCCCCCCCAAAAACCCCCCAAAACCCCCAAAATTCCAAAAAAAAACCCCCCAGAGACCCCCAAAAATCCCCTTAAAGACCCAAAATTCCCAAATAAAAGCCCCAAACCCCCTAAATCTCCTCAGGACCCCTGCAAAGCCACCCCTTAGCCCCGCCCATTTCCCCTTTAGCCCCGCCCCCTCCCGGCCCTGCCGACCCAAATTCCCCCCCAAAAACCCCCCAAAACCCCCAAAATTCCAAAAAAAACCCCCCCAGAGACCCCCAAAAATCCCCTTAAAGACCCAACATTCCCAAATAAAAGCCCCAAACCCCCTAAATCTCCTCAGGACCCCTGCAAAGCCACCCCTTAGCCCCGCCCATTTCCCCTTTAGCCCCGCCCCCTCCCGGCCCTGCCGACCCAAATTCCCCCCCAAAACCCCCCAAAACCCCCAAAATTCCAGAAAAAACCCCCCCAGAGACCCCCAAAAATCCCCTTAAAGACCCAAAATTCCCAAATAAAAGCCCCAAACCCCCTAAATCTCCTCAGGACCCCTGCAAAGCCACCCCTTAGCCCCGCCCACTCCCCCTCTAGCCCCGCCCATTTCCCCTTTAGCCCCGCCCCCTCCCGGCCCTGCCGACCCAAATTCCCCCCCAGAAACCCCCCAAAACCCCCAAAATTCCAGAAAAAAACCCCCCAGAGACCCCCAAAAATCCCCTTAAAGACCCAAAATTCCCAAATAAAAGCCCCAAACCCCCTAAATCTCCTCAGAACCCCTGCAAAGCCACCCCTTAGCCCCGCCCATTTCCCCTTTAGCCCCGCCCCCTCCCGGCCCTGCTGACCCAAATTCCCCCCCAAAAACCACCCAAAACCCCCAAAATTCCAGAAAAAAACCCCCCAGAGACCCCCAAAAATCCCCTTAAAGACCCAACATTCCCAAATAAAAGCCCCAAACCCCCTAAATCTCCTCAGGACCCCTGCAAAGCCACCCCTTAGCCCCGCCCATTTCCCCTTTAGCCCCGCCCCCTCCCGGCCCTGCCGACCCAAATTCCCCCCCAAAAACCCCCCAAAACCCCCAAAATTCCAAAAAAAACCCCCCCAGAGACCCCCAAAAATCCCCTTAAAGACCCAAAATTCCCAAATAAAAGCCCCAAACCCCCTAAATCTCCTCAGGACCCCTGAAAAGCCACCCCTTAGCCCCGCCCACTCCCCCTCTAGCCCCGCCCATTTCCCCTTTAGCCCCGCCTCCTCCCGGCCCTGCCGACCTAAATTCCCCCCCAAAAACCCCCCAAAACCCCCAAAATTCCAAAAAAAACCCCCCAGAGACCCCCAAAAATCCCCTTAAAGGCCCAAAATTCCCAAATAAAAGCCCCAAACCCCCTAAATCTCCTCAGGACCCCTGCAAAGCCACACCTTAGCCCCGCCCATTTCCCCTTTAGCCCCGCCCCCTCCCGGCCCTGCCGACCCAAATTCCCCCCCAAAAACCCCCCAAAACCCCCAAAATTCCAAAAAAAAACCCCCCCAGAGACCCCCAAAAATCCCCTTAAAGACCCAAAATTCCCAAATAAAAGCCCCAAACCCCCTAAATCTCCTCAGGACCCCTGCAAAGCCACCCCTTAGCACCGCCCACTCCCCCTCTAGCCCCGCCCATTTCCCCTTTAGCCCTGCCCCCTCCCGGCCCTGCCGACCCAAATTCCCCCCCAAAAACCCCCCAAAACCCCCAAAATTCCAAAAAAAACCCCCCAGAGACCCCCAAAAATCCCCTTAAAGACCCAAAATTCCCAAATAAAAGCCCCAAACCCCCTAAATCTCCTCAGGACCCCTGCAAAGCCACCCCTTAGCCCCGCCCATTTCCCCTTTAGCCCCGCCCCCTCCCGGCCCTGCCGACCCAAATTCCCCCCCAAAAACCCCCCAAAACCCCCAAAATTCCAGAAAAAAAACCCCCAGAGACCCCCAAAAATCCCCTTAAAGACCCAAAATTCCCAAATAAAAGCCCCAAACCCCCTAAATCTCCTCAGGACCCCTGCAAAGCCACCCCTTAGCCCCGCCCATTTCCCCTTTAGCCCCGCCCCCTCCCGGCCCTGCCGACCCAAATTCCCCCCCAAAAACCCCCCAAAACCCCCAAAATTCCAAAAAAAAACCCCCCAGAGACCCCCAAAAATCCCCTTAAAGACCCAAAATTCCCAAATAAAAGCCCCAAACCCCCTAAATCTCCTCAGGACCCCTGCAAAGCCACCCCTTAGCCCCGCCCATTTCCCCTTTAGCCCCGCCCCCTCCCGGCCCTGCCGACCCAAATTCCCCCCCAAAAACCCCCCAAAACCCCCAAAATTCCAAAAAAAACCCCCCCAGAGACCCCCAAAAATCCCCTTAAAGACCCAACATTCCCAAATAAAAGCCCCAAACCCCCTAAATCTCCTCAGGACCCCTGCAAAGCCACCCCTTAGCCCCGCCCATTTCCCCTTTAGCCCCGCCCCCTCCCGGCCCTGCCGACCCAAATTCCCCCCCAAAAACCCCCCAAAACCCCCAAAATTCAAAAAAAAAACCCCCCAGAGACCCCCAAAAATCCCCTTAAAGACCCAAAATTCCCAAATAAAAGCCCCAAACCCCCTAAATCTCCTCAGGACCCCTGCAAAGCCACCCCTTAGCCCCGCCCACTCCCCCTCTAGCCCCGCCCATTTCCCCTTTAGCCCCGCCCCCTCCCGGCCCTGCCGACCCAAATTCCCCCCCAAAAACCCCCCAAAACCCCCAAAATTCCAAAAAAAAACCCCCCAGAGACCCCCAAAAATCCCCTTAAAGACCCAAAATTCCCAAATAAAAGCCCCAAACCCCCTAAATCTCCTCAGGACCCCTGCAAAGCCACCCCTTAGCCCCGCCCATTTCCCCTTTAGCCCCGCCCCCTCCCGGCCCTGCCGACCCAAATTCCCCCCCAAAAACCCCCCAAAACCCCCAAAATTCCAGAAAAACACCCCCCCAGAGACCCCCAAAAATCCCCTTAAAGACCCAACATTCCCAAATAAAAGCCCCAAACCCCCTAAATCTCCTCAGGACCCCTGCAAAGCCACCCCTTAGCCCCGCCCATTTCCCCTTTAGCCCCGCCCCCTCCCGGCCCTGCCGACCCAAATTCCCCCCCAAAAACCCCCCAAAACCCCCAAAATTCCAAAAAAAACCCCCCCAGAGACCCCCAAAAATCCCCTTAAAGACCCAAAATTCCCAAATAAAAGCCCCAAACCCCCTAAATCTCCTCAGGACCCCTGCAAAGCCACCCCTTAGCCCCGCCCATTTCCCCTTTAGCCCCGCCCCCTCCCGGCCCTGCCGACCCAAATTCCCCCCCAAAAACCCCCCAAAACCCCCAAAATTCCAAAAAAACCCCCCCCAGAGACCCCCAAAAATCCCCTTAAAGACCCAAAATTCCCAAATAAAAGCCCCAAACCCCCTAAATCTCCTCAGGACCCCTGCAAAGCCACCCCTTAGCCCCGCCCACTCCCCCTCTAGCCCCGCCCATTTCCCCTTTAGCCCCGCCCCCTCCCGGCCCTGCCGACCCAAATTCCCCCCCAAAAACCCCCCAAAACCCCCAAAATTCCAAAAAAAAACCCCCCAGAGACCCCCAAAAATCCCCTTAAAGACCCAAAATTCCCAAATAAAAGCCCCAAACCCCCTAAATCTCCTCAGGACCCCTGCAAAGCCACCCCTTAGCCCCGCCCATTTCCCCTTTAGCCCCGCCCCCTCCCGGCCCTGCCGACCCAAATTCCCCCCCAAAAACCCCCCAAAACCCCCAAAATTCCAGAAAAACACCCCCCAGAGACCCCCAAAAATCCCCTTAAAGACCCAACATTCCCAAATAAAAGCCCCAAACCCCCTAAATCTCCTCAGGACCCCTGCAAAGCCACCCCTTAGCCCCGCCCATTTCCCCTTTAGCCCCGCCCCCTCCCGGCCCTGCCGACCCAAATTCCCCCCCAAAAACCCCCCAAAACCCCCAAAATTCCAAAAAAAACCCCCCCAGAGACCCCCAAAAATCCCCTTAAAGACCCAAAATTCCCAAATAAAAGCCCCAAACCCCCTAAATCTCCTCAGGACCCCTGCAAAGCCACCCCTTAGCCCCGCCCATTTCCCCTTTAGCCCCGCCCCCTCCCGGCCCTGCCGACCCAAATTCCCCCCCAAAAACCCCCCAAAACCCCCAAAATTCCAAAAAAAACCCCCCCAGAGACCCCCAAAAATCCCCTTAAAGACCCAAATATCCCAAATAAAAGCCCCAAACCCCCTAAATCTCCTCAGGACCCCTGCAAAGCCACCCCTTAGCCCCGCCCACTCCCCCTCTAGCCCCACCCATTTCCCCTTTAGCCCCGCCCCCTCCCGGCCCTGCCGACCCAAATTCCCCCCCAAAAACCCCCCAAAACCCCCAAAATTCCAGAAAAAAACCCCCCAGAGACCCCCAAAAATCCCCTTAAAGACCCAAAATTCCCAAATAAAAGCCCCAAACCCCCTAAATCTCCTCAGGACCCCTGCAAAGCCACCCCTTAGCCCCGCCCATTTCCCCTTTAGCCCCGCCCCCTCCCGGCCCTGCCGACCCAAATTCCCCCCCAAAAACCCCCCAAAACCCCCAAAATTCCAGAAAAAAACCCCCCAGAGACCCCCAAAAATCCCCTTAAAGACCCAAAATTCCCAAATAAAAGCCCCAAACCCCCTAAATCTCCTCAGGACCCCTGCAAAGCCACCCCTTAGCCCCGCCCATTTCCGCTTTAGCCCCGCCCCCTCCCGGCCCTGCCGACCCAAATTCCCCCCCAAAAACCCCCCAAAACCCCCAAAATTCCAAAAAAAAACCCCCCAGAGACCCCCAAAAATCCCCTTAAAGACCCAAAATTCCCAAATAAAAGCCCCAAACCCCTTAAATCTCCTCAGGACCCCTGCAAAGCCACCCCTTAGCCCCGCCCACTCCCCCTCTAGCCCCGCCCATTTCCCCTTTAGCCCCGCCCCCTCCCGGCCCTGCCGACCCAAATTCCCCCCCAAAAACCCCCCAAAACCCCCAAAATTCCAAAAAAAACCCCCCAGAGACCCCCAAAAATCCCCTTAAAGACCCAACATTCCCAAATAAAAGCCCCAAACCCCCTAAATCTCCTCAGGACCCCTGCAAAGCCACCCCTTAGCCCCGCCCATTTCCCCTTTAGCCCCGCCCCCTCCCGGCCCTGCCGACCCAAATTCCCCCCCAAAAACCCCCCAAAACCCCCAAAATTCCAAAAAAAAACCCCCCAGAGACCCCCAAAAATCCCCTTAAAGACCCAAAATTCCCAAATAAAAGCCCCAAACCCCCTAAATCTCCTCAGGACCCCTGCAAAGCCACCCCTTAGCCCCGCCCATTTCCCCTTTAGCCCCGCCCCCTCCCGGCCCTGCCGACCCAAATTCCCCCCCAAAAACCCCCCAAAACCCCCAAAATTCCAAAAAAAACCCCCCCAGAGACCCCCAAAAATCCCCTTAAAGACCCAACATTCCCAAATAAAAGCCCCAAACCCCCTAAATCTCCTCAGGACCCCTGCAAAGCCACCCCTTAGCCCCGCCCATTTCCCCTTTAGCCCCGCCCCCTCCCGGCCCTGCCGACCCAAATTCCCCCCCCAAAACCCCCCAAAACCCCCAAAATTCCAGAAAAAACCCCCCCAGAGACCCCCAAAAATCCCCTTAAAGACCCAAAATTCCCAAATAAAAGCCCCAAACCCCCTAAATCTCCTCAGGACCCCTGCAAAGCCACCCCTTAGCCCCGCCCACACCCCCTCTAGCCCCGCCCATTTCCCCTTTAGCCCCGCCCCCTCCCGGCCCTGCCGACCCAAATTCCCCCCCAAAAACCCCCCAAAACCCCCAAAATTCCAGAAAAAAACCCCCCAGAGACCCCCAAAAATCCCCTTAAAGACCCAAAATTCCCAAATAAAAGCCCCAAACCCCCTAAATCTCCTCAGAACCCCTGCAAAGCCACCCCTTAGCCCCGCCCATTTCCCCTTTAGCCCCGCCCCCTCCCGGCCCTGCCGACCCAAATTCCCCCCCAAAAACCCCCCAAAACCCCCAAAATTCCAGAAAAAAACCCCCCAGAGACCCCCAAAAATCCCCTTAAAGACCCAAAATTCCCAAATAAAAGCCCCAAACCCCCTAAATCTCCTCAGGACCCCTGCAAAGCCACCCCTTAGCCCCGCCCATTTCCCCTTTAGCCCCGCCCCCTCCCGGCCCTGCCGACCCAAATTCCCCCCCAAAAACCCCCCAAAACCCCCAAAATTCCAAAAAAAACCCCCCCAGAGACCCCCAAAAATCCCCTTAAAGACCCAAAATTCCCAAATAAAAGCCCCAAACCCCCTAAATCTCCTCAGGACCCCTGCAAAGCCACCCCTTAGCCCCGCCCACTCCCCCTCTAGCCCCGCCCATTTCCCCTTTAGCCCCGCCCCCTCCCGGCCCTGCCGACCCAAATTCCCCCCCAAAAACCCCCCAAAACCCCCAAAATTCCAAAAAAAACCCCCCAGAGACCCCCAAAAATCCCCTTAAAGACCCAAAATTCCCAAATAAAAGCCCCAAACCCCCTAAATCTCCTCAGGACCCCTGCAAAGCCACCCCTTAGCCCCGCCCATTTCCCCTTTAGCCCCGCCCCCTCCCGGCCCTGCCGACCCAAATTCCCCCCCAAAAACCCCCCAAAACCCCCAAAATTCCAGAAAAAAAACCCCCAGAGACCCCCAAAAATCCCCTTAAAGACCCAACATTCCCAAATAAAAGCCCCAAACCCCCTAAATCTCCTCAGGACCCCTGCAAAGCCACCCCTTAGCCCCGCCCATTTCCCCTTTAGCCCCGCCCCCTCCCGGCCCTGCCGACCCAAATTCCCCCCCAAAAACCCCCCAAAACCCCCAAAATTCCAGAAAAAAAACCCCCAGAGACCCCCAAAAATCCCCTTAAAGACCCAACATTCCCAAATAAAAGCCCCAAACCCCCTAAATCTCCTCAGGACCCCTGCACAGCCACCCCTTAGCCCCGCCCATTTCCCCTTTAGCCCCGCCCCCTCCCGGCCCTGCCGACCCAAATTCCCCCCCAAAAACCCCCCAAAACCCCCAAAATTCCAAAAAAAACCCCCCCAGAGACCCCCAAAAATCCCCTTAAAGACCCAAAATTCCCAAATAAAAGCCCCAAACCCCCTAAATCTCCTCAGGACCCCTGCAAAGCCACCCCTTAGCCCCGCCCACTCCCCCTCTAGCCCCGCCCATTTCCCCTTTAGCCCCGCCCCCTCCCGGCCCTGCCGACCCAAATTCCCCCCCAAAAACCCCCCAAAACCCCCAAAATTCCAAAAAAAACCCCCCAGAGACCCCCAAAAATCCCCTTAAAGACCCAAAATTCCCAAATAAAAGCCCCAAACCCCCTAAATCTCCTCAGGACCCCTGCAAAGCCACCCCTTAGCCCCGCCCATTTCCCCTTTAGCCCCGCCTTCTCCCGGCCCTGCCGACCCAAATTCCCCCCCAAAAACCCCCCAAAACCCCCAAAATTCCAGAAAAAAACCCCCCAGAGACCCCCAAAAATCCCCTTAAAGACCCAAAATTCCCAAATAAAAGCCCCAAACCCCCTAAATCTCCTCAGGACCCCTGCAAAGCCACCCCTTAGCCCCGCCCATTTCCCCTTTAGCCCCGCCCCCTCCCGGCCCTGCCGACCCAAATTCCCCCCCAAAAACCCCCCAAAACCCCCAAAATTCCAAAAAAAAACCCCCCAGAGACCCCCAAAAATCCCCTTAAAGACCCAAAATTCCCAAATAAAAGCCCCAAACCCCCTAAATCTCCTCAGGACCCCTGCAAAGCCACCCCTTAGCCCCGCCCATTTCCCCTTTAGCCCCGCCCCCTCCCGGCCCTGCCGACCCAAATTCCCCCCCAAAAACCCCCCAAAACCCCCAAAATTCCAAAAAAAACCCCCCCAGAGACCCCCAAAAATCCCCTTAAAGACCCAACATTCCCAAATAAAAGCCCCAAACCCCCTAAATCTCCTCAGGACCCCTGCAAAGCCACCCCTTAGCCCCGCCCATTTCCCCTTTAGCCCCGCCCCCTCCCGGCCCTGCCGACCCAAATTCCCCCCCAAAACCCCCCAAAACCCCCAAAATTCCAGAAAAAACCCCCCCAGAGACCCCCAAAAATCCCCTTAAAGACCCAAAATTCCCAAATAAAAGCCCCAAACCCCCTAAATCTCCTCAGGACCCCTGCAAAGCCACCCCTTAGCCCCGCCCACTCCCCCTCTAGCCCCGCCCATTTCCCCTTTAGCCCCGCCCCCTCCCGGCCCTGCCGACCCAAATTCCCCCCCAGAAACCCCCCAAAACCCCCAAAATTCCAGAAAAAAACCCCCCAGAGACCCCCAAAAATCCCCTTAAAGACCCAAAATTCCCAAATAAAAGCCCCAAACCCCCTAAATCTCCTCAGAACCCCTGCAAAGCCACCCCTTAGCCCCGCCCATTTCCCCTTTAGCCCCGCCCCCTCCCGGCCCTGCTGACCCAAATTCCCCCCCAAAAACCACCCAAAACCCCCAAAATTCCAGAAAAAAACCCCCCAGAGACCCCCAAAAATCCCCTTAAAGACCCAACATTCCCAAATAAAAGCCCCAAACCCCCTAAATCTCCTCAGGACCCCTGCAAAGCCACCCCTTAGCCCCGCCCATTTCCCCTTTAGCCCCGCCCCCTCCCGGCCCTGCCGACCCAAATTCCCCCCCAAAAACCCCCCAAAACCCCCAAAATTCCAAAAAAAACCCCCCCAGAGACCCCCAAAAATCCCCTTAAAGACCCAAAATTCCCAAATAAAAGCCCCAAACCCCCTAAATCTCCTCAGGACCCCTGAAAAGCCACCCCTTAGCCCCGCCCACTCCCCCTCTAGCCCCGCCCATTTCCCCTTTAGCCCCGCCTCCTCCCGGCCCTGCCGACCTAAATTCCCCCCCAAAAACCCCCCAAAACCCCCAAAATTCCAAAAAAAACCCCCCAGAGACCCCCAAAAATCCCCTTAAAGGCCCAAAATTCCCAAATAAAAGCCCCAAACCCCCTAAATCTCCTCAGGACCCCTGCAAAGCCACACCTTAGCCCCGCCCATTTCCCCTTTAGCCCCGCCCCCTCCCGGCCCTGCCGACCCAAATTCCCCCCCAAAAACCCCCCAAAACCCCCAAAATTCCAAAAAAAACCCCCCCAGAGACCCCCAAAAATCCCCTTAAAGACCCAAAATTCCCAAATAAAAGCCCCAAACCCCCTAAATCTCCTCAGGACCCCTGCAAAGCCACCCCTTAGCACCGCCCACTCCCCCTCTAGCCCCGCCCATTTCCCCTTTAGCCCTGCCCCCTCCCGGCCCTGCCGACCCAAATTCCCCCCCAAAAACCCCCCAAAACCCCCAAAATTCCAAAAAAAACCCCCCAGAGACCCCCAAAAATCCCCTTAAAGACCCAAAATTCCCAAATAAAAGCCCCAAACCCCCTAAATCTCCTCAGGACCCCTGCAAAGCCACCCCTTAGCCCCGCCCATTTCCCCTTTAGCCCCGCCCCCTCCCGGCCCTGCCGACCCAAATTCCCCCCCAAAAACCCCCCAAAACCCCCAAAATTCCAGAAAAAAAACCCCCAGAGACCCCCAAAAATCCCCTTAAAGACCCAAAATTCCCAAATAAAAGCCCCAAACCCCCTAAATCTCCTCAGGACCCCTGCAAAGCCACCCCTTAGCCCCGCCCATTTCCCCTTTAGCCCCGCCCCCTCCCGGCCCTGCCGACCCAAATTCCCCCCCAAAAACCCCCCAAAACCCCCAAAATTCCAAAAAAAAACCCCCCAGAGACCCCCAAAAATCCCCTTAAAGACCCAAAATTCCCAAATAAAAGCCCCAAACCCCCTAAATCTCCTCAGGACCCCTGCAAAGCCACCCCTTAGCCCCGCCCATTTCCCCTTTAGCCCCGCCCCCTCCCGGCCCTGCCGACCCAAATTCCCCCCCAAAAACCCCCCAAAACCCCCAAAATTCCAAAAAAAACCCCCCCAGAGACCCCCAAAAATCCCCTTAAAGACCCAACATTCCCAAATAAAAGCCCCAAACCCCCTAAATCTCCTCAGGACCCCTGCAAAGCCACCCCTTAGCCCCGCCCATTTCCCCTTTAGCCCCGCCCCCTCCCGGCCCTGCCGACCCAAATTCCCCCCCAAAAACCCCCCAAAACCCCCAAAATTCAAAAAAAAAACCCCCCAGAGACCCCCAAAAATCCCCTTAAAGACCCAAAATTCCCAAATAAAAGCCCCAAACCCCCTAAATCTCCTCAGGACCCCTGCAAAGCCACCCCTTAGCCCCGCCCACTCCCCCTCTAGCCCCGCCCATTTCCCCTTTAGCCCCGCCCCCTCCCGGCCCTGCCGACCCAAATTCCCCCCCAAAAACCCCCCAAAACCCCCAAAATTCCAAAAAAAAACCCCCCAGAGACCCCCAAAAATCCCCTTAAAGACCCAAAATTCCCAAATAAAAGCCCCAAACCCCCTAAATCTCCTCAGGACCCCTGCAAAGCCACCCCTTAGCCCCGCCCATTTCCCCTTTAGCCCCGCCCCCTCCCGGCCCTGCCGACCCAAATTCCCCCCCAAAAACCCCCCAAAACCCCCAAAATTCCAGAAAAACACCCCCCCAGAGACCCCCAAAAATCCCCTTAAAGACCCAACATTCCCAAATAAAAGCCCCAAACCCCCTAAATCTCCTCAGGACCCCTGCAAAGCCACCCCTTAGCCCCGCCCATTTCCCCTTTAGCCCCGCCCCCTCCCGGCCCTGCCGACCCAAATTCCCCCCCAAAAACCCCCCAAAACCCCCAAAATTCCAAAAAAAACCCCCCCAGAGACCCCCAAAAATCCCCTTAAAGACCCAAAATTCCCAAATAAAAGCCCCAAACCCCCTAAATCTCCTCAGGACCCCTGCAAAGCCACCCCTTAGCCCCGCCCATTTCCCCTTTAGCCCCGCCCCCTCCCGGCCCTGCCGACCCAAATTCCCCCCCAAAAACCCCCCAAAACCCCCAAAATTCCAAAAAAACCCCCCCCAGAGACCCCCAAAAATCCCCTTAAAGACCCAAAATTCCCAAATAAAAGCCCCAAACCCCCTAAATCTCCTCAGGACCCCTGCAAAGCCACCCCTTAGCCCCGCCCACTCCCCCTCTAGCCCCGCCCATTTCCCCTTTAGCCCCGCCCCCTCCCGGCCCTGCCGACCCAAATTCCCCCCCAAAAACCCCCCAAAACCCCCAAAATTCCAAAAAAAAACCCCCCAGAGACCCCCAAAAATCCCCTTAAAGACCCAAAATTCCCAAATAAAAGCCCCAAACCCCCTAAATCTCCTCAGGACCCCTGCAAAGCCACCCCTTAGCCCCGCCCATTTCCCCTTTAGCCCCGCCCCCTCCCGGCCCTGCCGACCCAAATTCCCCCCCAAAAACCCCCCAAAACCCCCAAAATTCCAGAAAAACACCCCCCAGAGACCCCCAAAAATCCCCTTAAAGACCCAACATTCCCAAATAAAAGCCCCAAACCCCCTAAATCTCCTCAGGACCCCTGCAAAGCCACCCCTTAGCCCCGCCCATTTCCCCTTTAGCCCCGCCCCCTCCCGGCCCTGCCGACCCAAATTCCCCCCCAAAAACCCCCCAAAACCCCCAAAATTCCAAAAAAAACCCCCCCAGAGACCCCCAAAAATCCCCTTAAAGACCCAAAATTCCCAAATAAAAGCCCCAAACCCCCTAAATCTCCTCAGGACCCCTGCAAAGCCACCCCTTAGCCCCGCCCATTTCCCCTTTAGCCCCGCCCCCTCCCGGCCCTGCCGACCCAAATTCCCCCCCAAAAACCCCCCAAAACCCCCAAAATTCCAAAAAAAACCCCCCCAGAGACCCCCAAAAATCCCCTTAAAGACCCAAATATCCCAAATAAAAGCCCCAAACCCCCTAAATCTCCTCAGGACCCCTGCAAAGCCACCCCTTAGCCCCGCCCACTCCCCCTCTAGCCCCACCCATTTCCCCTTTAGCCCCGCCCCCTCCCGGCCCTGCCGACCCAAATTCCCCCCCAAAAACCCCCCAAAACCCCCAAAATTCCAGAAAAAAACCCCCCAGAGACCCCCAAAAATCCCCTTAAAGACCCAAAATTCCCAAATAAAAGCCCCAAACCCCCTAAATCTCCTCAGGACCCCTGCAAAGCCACCCCTTAGCCCCGCCCATTTCCCCTTTAGCCCCGCCCCCTCCCGGCCCTGCCGACCCAAATTCCCCCCCAAAAACCCCCCAAAACCCCCAAAATTCCAGAAAAAAACCCCCCAGAGACCCCCAAAAATCCCCTTAAAGACCCAAAATTCCCAAATAAAAGCCCCAAACCCCCTAAATCTCCTCAGGACCCCTGCAAAGCCACCCCTTAGCCCCGCCCATTTCCGCTTTAGCCCCGCCCCCTCCCGGCCCTGCCGACCCAAATTCCCCCCCAAAAACCCCCCAAAACCCCCAAAATTCCAAAAAAAAACCCCCCAGAGACCCCCAAAAATCCCCTTAAAGACCCAAAATTCCCAAATAAAAGCCCCAAACCCCTTAAATCTCCTCAGGACCCCTGCAAAGCCACCCCTTAGCCCCGCCCACTCCCCCTCTAGCCCCGCCCATTTCCCCTTTAGCCCCGCCCCCTCCCGGCCCTGCCGACCCAAATTCCCCCCCAAAAACCCCCCAAAACCCCCAAAATTCCAAAAAAAACCCCCCAGAGACCCCCAAAAATCCCCTTAAAGACCCAACATTCCCAAATAAAAGCCCCAAACCCCCTAAATCTCCTCAGGACCCCTGCAAAGCCACCCCTTAGCCCCGCCCATTTCCCCTTTAGCCCCGCCCCCTCCCGGCCCTGCCGACCCAAATTCCCCCCCAAAAACCCCCCAAAACCCCCAAAATTCCAAAAAAAAACCCCCCAGAGACCCCCAAAAATCCCCTTAAAGACCCAAAATTCCCAAATAAAAGCCCCAAACCCCCTAAATCTCCTCAGGACCCCTGCAAAGCCACCCCTTAGCCCCGCCCATTTCCCCTTTAGCCCCGCCCCCTCCCGGCCCTGCCGACCCAAATTCCCCCCCAAAAACCCCCCAAAACCCCCAAAATTCCAAAAAAAACCCCCCCAGAGACCCCCAAAAATCCCCTTAAAGACCCAACATTCCCAAATAAAAGCCCCAAACCCCCTAAATCTCCTCAGGACCCCTGCAAAGCCACCCCTTAGCCCCGCCCATTTCCCCTTTAGCCCCGCCCCCTCCCGGCCCTGCCGACCCAAATTCCCCCCCCAAAACCCCCCAAAACCCCCAAAATTCCAGAAAAAACCCCCCCAGAGACCCCCAAAAATCCCCTTAAAGACCCAAAATTCCCAAATAAAAGCCCCAAACCCCCTAAATCTCCTCAGGACCCCTGCAAAGCCACCCCTTAGCCCCGCCCACACCCCCTCTAGCCCCGCCCATTTCCCCTTTAGCCCCGCCCCCTCCCGGCCCTGCCGACCCAAATTCCCCCCCAAAAACCCCCCAAAACCCCCAAAATTCCAGAAAAAAACCCCCCAGAGACCCCCAAAAATCCCCTTAAAGACCCAAAATTCCCAAATAAAAGCCCCAAACCCCCTAAATCTCCTCAGAACCCCTGCAAAGCCACCCCTTAGCCCCGCCCATTTCCCCTTTAGCCCCGCCCCCTCCCGGCCCTGCCGACCCAAATTCCCCCCCAAAAACCCCCCAAAACCCCCAAAATTCCAGAAAAAAACCCCCCAGAGACCCCCAAAAATCCCCTTAAAGACCCAAAATTCCCAAATAAAAGCCCCAAACCCCCTAAATCTCCTCAGGACCCCTGCAAAGCCACCCCTTAGCCCCGCCCATTTCCCCTTTAGCCCCGCCCCCTCCCGGCCCTGCCGACCCAAATTCCCCCCCAAAAACCCCCCAAAACCCCCAAAATTCCAAAAAAAACCCCCCCAGAGACCCCCAAAAATCCCCTTAAAGACCCAAAATTCCCAAATAAAAGCCCCAAACCCCCTAAATCTCCTCAGGACCCCTGCAAAGCCACCCCTTAGCCCCGCCCACTCCCCCTCTAGCCCCGCCCATTTCCCCTTTAGCCCCGCCCCCTCCCGGCCCTGCCGACCCAAATTCCCCCCCAAAAACCCCCCAAAACCCCCAAAATTCCAAAAAAAACCCCCCAGAGACCCCCAAAAATCCCCTTAAAGACCCAAAATTCCCAAATAAAAGCCCCAAACCCCCTAAATCTCCTCAGGACCCCTGCAAAGCCACCCCTTAGCCCCGCCCATTTCCCCTTTAGCCCCGCCCCCTCCCGGCCCTGCCGACCCAAATTCCCCCCCAAAAACCCCCCAAAACCCCCAAAATTCCAGAAAAAAAACCCCCAGAGACCCCCAAAAATCCCCTTAAAGACCCAACATTCCCAAATAAAAGCCCCAAACCCCCTAAATCTCCTCAGGACCCCTGCAAAGCCACCCCTTAGCCCCGCCCATTTCCCCTTTAGCCCCGCCCCCTCCCGGCCCTGCCGACCCAAATTCCCCCCCAAAAACCCCCCAAAACCCCCAAAATTCCAGAAAAAAAACCCCCAGAGACCCCCAAAAATCCCCTTAAAGACCCAACATTCCCAAATAAAAGCCCCAAACCCCCTAAATCTCCTCAGGACCCCTGCAAAGCCACCCCTTAGCCCCGCCCATTTCCCCTTTAGCCCCGCCCCCTCCCGGCCCTGCCGACCCAAATTCCCCCCCAAAAACCCCCCAAAACCCCCAAAATTCCAAAAAAAAACCCCCCAGAGACCCCCAAAAATCCCCTTAAAGACCCAAAATTCCCAAATAAAAGCCCCAAACCCCCTAAATCTCCTCAGGACCCCTGCAAAGCCACCCCTTAGCCCCGCCCATTTCCCCTTTAGCCCCGCCCCCTCCCGGCCCTGCCGACCCAAATTCCCCCCCAAAAACCCCCCAAAACCCCCAAAATTCCAGAAAAAACCCCCCAGAGACCCCCAAAAATCCCCTTAAAGACCCAAAATTCCCAAATAAAAGCCCCAAACCCCCTAAATCTCCTCAGGACCCCTGCAAAGCCACCCCTTAGCCCCGCCCATTTCCCCTTTAGCCCCGCCCCCTCCCGGCCCTGCCGACCCAAATTCCCCTCCAAAAACCCCCCAAAACCCCCAAAATTCCAAAAAAAACCCCCCCAGAGACCCCCAAAAATCCCCTTAAAGACCCAAAATTCCCAAATAAAAGCCCCAAACCCCCTAAATCTCCTCAGGACCCCTGCAAAGCCACCCCTTAGCCCCGCCCATTTCCCCTTTAGCCCCGCCCCCTCCCGGCCCTGCCGACCCAAATTCCCCCCCAAAAACCCCCCAAAACCCCCAAAATTCCAGAAAAAAACCCCCCAGAGACCCCCAAAAATCCCCTTAAAGACCCAAAATTCCCAAATAAAAGCCCCAAACCCCCTAAATCTCCTCAGGACCCCTGCAAAGCCACCCCTTAGCCCCGCCCATTTCCCCTTTAGCCCCGCCTCCTCCCGGCCCTGCCGACCCAAATTCCCCCCCAAAAACCCCCCAAAACCCCCAAAATTCCAGAAAAAAACCCCCCAGAGACCCCCAAAAATCCCCTTAAAGACCCAAAATTCCCAAATAAAAGCCCCAAACCCCCTAAATCTCCTCAGGACCCCTGCAAAGCCACCCCTTAGCCCCGCCCATTTCCCCTTTAGCCCCGCCCCCTCCCGGCCCTGCCGACCCAAATTCCCCCCCAAAAACCCCCCAAAACCCCCAAAATTCCAAAAAAAACCCCCCAGAGACCCCCAAAAATCCCCTTAAAGACCCAAAATTCCCAAATAAAAGCCCCAAACCCCCTAAATCTCCTCAGGACCCCTGCAAAGCCACCCCTTAGCCCCGCCCATTTCCCCTTTAGCCCCGCCCCCTCCCGGCCCTGCCGACCCAAATTCCCCCCCAAAAACCCCCCAAAACCCCCAAAATTCCAGAAAAAAAACCCCCAGAGACCCCCAAAAATCCCCTTAAAGACCCAACATTCCCAAATAAAAGCCCCAAACCCCCTAAATCTCCTCAGGACCCCTGCAAAGCCACCCCTTAGCCCCACCCATTTCCCCTTTAGCCCCGCCCCCTCCCGGCCCTGCCGACCCAAATTCCCCCCCAAAAACCCCCCAAAACCCCCAAAATTCCAAAAAAAAACCCCCCAGAGACCCCCAAAAATCCCCTTAAAGACCCAAAATTCCCAAATAAAAGCCCCAAACCCCCTAAATCTCCTCAGGACCCCTGCAAAGCCACCCCTTAGCCCCGCCCATTTCCCCTTTAGCCCCGCCCCCTCCCGGCCCTGCCGACCCAAATTCCCCCCCAAAAACCCCCCAAAACCCCCAAAATTCCAAAAAAAACCCCCCAAGAGACCCCCAAAAATCCCCTTAAAGACCCAACATTCCCAAATAAAAGCCCCAAACCCCCTAAATCTCCTCAGGACCCCTGCAAAGCCACCCCTTAGCCCCGCCCATTTCCCCTTTAGCCCCGCCCCCTCCCGGCCCTGCCGACCCAAATTCCCCCCCCAAAACCCCCCAAAACCCCCAAAATTCCAGAAAAAACCCCCCCAGAGACCCCCAAAAATCCCCTTAAAGACCCAAAATTCCCAAATAAAAGCCCCAAACCCCCTAAATCTCCTCAGGACCCCTGCAAAGCCACCCCTTAGCCCCGCCCACTCCCCCTCTAGCCCCGCCCATTTCCCCTTTAGCCCCGCCCCCTCCCGGCCCTGCCGACCCAAATTCCCCCCCAGAAACCCCCCAAAACCCCCAAAATTCCAGAAAAAAACCCCCCAGAGACCCCCAAAAATCCCCTTAAAGACCCAAAATTCCCAAATAAAAGCCCCAAACCCCCTAAATCTCCTCAGAACCCCTGCAAAGCCACCCCTTAGCCCCGCCCATTTCCCCTTTAGCCCCACCCCCTCCCGGCCCTGCCGACCCAAATTCCCCCCCAAAAACCCCCCAAAACCCCCAAAATTCCAGAAAAAAACCCCCCAGAGACCCCCAAAAATCCCCTTAAAGACCCAAAATTCCCAAATAAAAGCCCCAAACCCCCTAAATCTCCTCAGGACCCCTGCAAAGCCACCCCTTAGCCCCGCCCATTTCCCCTTTAGCCCCGCCCCCTCCCGGCCCTGCCGACCCAAATTCCCCCCCAAAAACCCCCCAAAACCCCCAAAATTCCAAAAAAAACCCCCCCAGAGACCCCCAAAAATCCCCTTAAAGACCCAAAATTCCCAAATAAAAGCCCCAAACCCCCTAAATCTCCTCAGGACCCCTGAAAAGCCACCCCTTAGCCCCGCCCACTCCCCCTCTAGCCCCGCCCATTTCCCCTTTAGCCCCGCCCCCTCCCGGCCCTGCCGACCCAAATTCCCCCCCAAAAACCCCCCAAAACCCCCAAAATTCCAAAAAAAAACCCCCCAGAGACCCCCAAAAATCCCCTTAAAGACCCAAAATTCCCAAATAAAAGCCCCAAACCCCCTAAATCTCCTCAGGACCCCTGCAAAGCCACCCCTTAGCCCCGCCCATTTCCCCTTTAGCCCCGCCCCCTCCCGGCCCTGCCGACCCAAATTCCCCCCCAAAAACCCCCCAAAACCCCCAAAATTCCAAAAAAAACCTCCCCAGAGACCCCCAAAAATCCCCTTAAAGACCCAAAATTCCCAAATAAAAGCCCCAAACCCCCTAAATCTCCTCAGGACCCCTGAAAAGCCACCCCTTAGCCCCGCCCACTCCCCCTCTAGCCCCACCCATTTCCCCTTTAGCCCTGCCCCCTCCCGGCCCTGCCGACCTAAATTCCCCCCCAAAAACCCCCCAAAACCCCCAAAATTCCAAAAAAAACCCCCAGAGACCCCCAAAAATCCCCTTAAAGACCCAAAATTCCCAAATAAAAGCCCCAAACCCCCTAAATCTCCTCAGGACCCCTGCAAAGCCACCCCTTAGCCCCGCCCATTTCCCCTTTAGCCCCGCCCCCTCCCGGCCCTGCCGACCCAAATTCCCCCCCAAAAACCCCCCAAAACCCCCAAAATTCCAAAAAAAACCCCCCCAGAGACCCCCAAAAATCCCCTTAAAGACCCAAAATTCCCAAATAAAAGCCCCAAACCCCCTAAATCTCCTCAGGACCCCTGCAAAGCCACCCCTTAGCCCCGCCCATTTCCCCTTTAGCCCCGCCCCCTCCCGGCCCTGCCGACCCAAATTCCCCCCCAAAAACCCCCCAAAACCCCCAAAATTCCAGAAAAAAACCCCCCAGAGACCCCCAAAAATCCCCTTAAAGACCCAAAATTCCCAAATAAAAGCCCCAAACCCCCTAAATCTCCTCAGGACCCCTGCAAAGCCACCCCTTAGCCCCGCCCATTTCCCCTTTAGCCCCGCCCCCTCCCGGCCCTGCCGACCCAAATTCCCCCCCAAAAACCCCCCAAAACCCCCAAAATTCCAGAAAAAAACCCCCCAGAGACCCCCAAAAATCCCCTTAAAGACCCAACATTCCCAAATAAAAGCCCCAAACCCCCTAAATCTCCTCAGGACCCCTGCAAAGCCACCCCTTAGCCCCGCCCATTTCCCCTTTAGCCCCGCCCCCTCCCGGCCCTGCCGACCCAAATTCCCCCCCAAAAACCCCCCAAAACCCCCAAAATTCCAAAAAAAAACCCCCCAGAGACCCCCAAAAATCCCCTTAAAGACCCAACATTCCCAAATAAAAGCCCCAAACCCCCTAAATCTCCTCAGGACCCCTGCACAGCCACCCCTTAGCCCCGCCCATTTCCCCTTTAGCCCCGCCCCCTCCCGGCCCTGCCGACCCAAATTCCCCCCCCAAAACCCCCCAAAACCCCCAAAATTCCAAAAAAAACCCCCCCAGAGACCCCCAAAAATCCCCTTAAAGACCCAAAATTCCCAAATAAAAGCCCCAAACCCCCTAAATCTCCTCAGGACCCCTGCAAAGCCACCCCTTAGCCCCGCCCACTCCCCCTCTAGCCCCGCCCATTTCCCCTTTAGCCCCGCCCCCTCCCGGCCCTGCCGACCCAAATTCCCCCCCAAAAACCCCCCAAAACCCCCAAAATTCCAAAAAAAACCCCCCAGAGACCCCCAAAAATCCCCTTAAAGACCCAAAATTCCCAAATAAAAGCCCCAAACCCCCTAAATCTCCTCAGGACCCCTGCAAAGCCACCCCTTAGCCCCGCCCATTTCCCCTTTAGCCCCACCCCCTCCCGGCCCTGCCGACCCAAATTCCCCCCCAAAAACCCCCCAAAACCCCCAAAATTCCAGAAAAAAACCCCCCAGAGACCCCCAAAAATCCCCTTAAAGACCCAACATTCCCAAATAAAAGCCCCAAACCCCCTAAATCTCCTCAGGACCCCTGCAAAGCCACCCCTTAGCCCCGCCCATTTCCCCTTTAGCCCCGCCCCCTCCCGGCCCTGCCGACCCAAATTCCCCCCCAAAAACCCCCCAAAACCCCCAAAATTCCAAAAAAAAACCCCCCAGAGACCCCCAAAAATCCCCTTAAAGACCCAAAATTCCCAAATAAAAGCCCCAAACCCCCTAAATCTCCTCAGGACCCCTGCAAAGCCACCCCTTAGCCCCGCCCATTTCCCCTTTAGCCCCGCCCCCTCCCGGCCCTGCCGACCCAAATTCCCCCCCAAAAACCCCCCAAAACCCCCAAAATTCCAGAAAAAAACCCCCCAGAGACCCCCAAAAATCCCCTTAAAGACCCAACATTCCCAAATAAAAGCCCCAAACCCCCTAAATCTCCTCAGGACCCCTGCAAAGCCACCCCTTAGCCCCGCCCATTTCCCCTTTAGCCCCGCCCCCTCCCGGCCCTGCCGACCCAAATTCCCCCCCAAAAACCCCCCAAAACCCCCAAAATTCCAGAAAAAAACCCCCCAGAGACCCCCAAAAATCCCCTTAAAGACCCAACATTCCCAAATAAAAGCCCCAAACCCCCTAAATCTCCTCAGGACCCCTGCAAAGCCACCCCTTAGCCCCGCCCATTTCCCCTTTAGCCCCGCCCCCTCCCGGCCCTGCCGACCCAAATTCCCCCCCAAAAACCCCCCAAAACCCCCAAAATTCCAAAAAAAACCCCCCCAGAGACCCCCAAAAATCCCCTTAAAGACCCAAAATTCCCAAATAAAAGCCCCAAACCCCCTAAATCTCCTCAGGACCCCTGCACAGCCACCCCTTAGCCCCGCCCATTTCCCCTTTAGCCCCGCCCCCTCCCGGCCCTGCCGACCCAAATTCCCCCCCAAAAACCCCCCAAAACCCCCAAAATTCCAAAAAAAACCCCCCCAGAGACCCCCAAAAATCCCCTTAAAGACCCAAAATTCCCAAATAAAAGCCCCAAACCCCCTAAATCTCCTCAGGACCCCTGCAAAGCCACCCCTTAGCCCCGCCCACTCCCCCTCTAGCCCCGCCCATTTCCCCTTTAGCCCCGCCCCCTCCCGGCCCTGCCGACCCAAATTCCCCCCCAAAAACCCCCCAAAACCCCCAAAATTCCAGAAAAAAACCCCCCAGAGACCCCCAAAAATCCCCTTAAAGACCCAACATTCCCAAATAAAAGCCCCAAACCCCCTAAATCTCCTCAGGACCCCTGCAAAGCCACCCCTTAGCCCCGCCCATTTCCCCTTTAGCCCCGCCCCCTCCCGGCCCTGCCGACCCAAATTCCCCCCCAAAAACCCCCCAAAACCCCCAAAATTCCAAAAAAAACCCCCCCAGAGACCCCCAAAAATCCCCTTAAAGACCCAAAATTCCCAAATAAAAGCCCCAAACCCCCTAAATCTCCTCAGGACCCCTGCAAAGCCACCCCTTAGCCCCGCCCATTTCCCCTTTAGCCCCGCCCCCTCCCGGCCCTGCCGACCCAAATTCCCCCCCAAAAACACCCCAAAACCCCCAAAATTCCAAAAAAAACCCCCCCAGAGACCCCCAAAAATCCCCTTAAAGACCCAAAATTCCCAAATAAAAGCCCCAAACCCCCTAAATCTCCTCAGGACCCCTGCAAAGCCACCCCTTAGCCCCGCCCATTTCCCCTTTAGCCCCGCCCCCTCCCGGCCCTGCCGACCCAAATTCCCCCCCAAAAACCCCCCAAAACCCCCAAAATTCCAGAAAAAAACCCCCCAGAGACCCCCAAAAATCCCCTTAAAGACCCAAAATTCCCAAATAAAAGCCCCAAACCCCCTAAATCTCCTCAGGACCCCTGCAAAGCCACCCCTTAGCCCCGCCCATTTCCCCTTTAGCCCCGCCCCCTCCCGGCCCTGCCGACCCAAATTCCCCCCCAAAAACCCCCCAAAACCCCCAAAATTCCAAAAAAACCCCCCCCAGAGACCCCCAAAAATCCCCTTAAAGACCCAAAATTCCCAAATAAAAGCCCCAAACCCCCTAAATCTCCTCAGGACCCCTGCAAAGCCACCCCTTAGCCCCGCCCACTCCCCCTCTAGCCCCGCCCATTTCCCCTTTAGCCCCGCCCCCTCCCGGCCCTGCCGACCCAAATTCCCCCCCAAAAACCCCCCAAAACCCCCAAAATTCCAAAAAAAACCCCCCAGAGACCCCCAAAAATCCCCTTAAAGACCCAAAATTCCCAAATAAAAGCCCCAAACCCCCTAAATCTCCTCAGGACCCCTGCAAAGCCACCCCTTAGCCCCGCCCATTTCCCCTTTAGCCCCGCCCCCTCCCGGCCCTGCCGACCCAAATTCCCCCCCAAAAACCCCCCAAAACCCCCAAAATTCCAGAAAAAAACCCCCCAGAGACCCCCAAAAATCCCCTTAAAGACCCAACATTCCCAAATAAAAGCCCCAAACCCCCTAAATCTCCTCAGGACCCCTGCAAAGCCACCCCTTAGCCCCGCCCATTTCCCCTTTAGCCCCGCCCCCTCCCGGCCCTGCCGACCCAAATTCCCCCCCAAAAACCCCCCAAAACCCCCAAAATTCCAGAAAAAAACCCCCCAGAGACCCCCAAAAATCCCCTTAAAGACCCAACATTCCCAAATAAAAGCCCCAAACCCCCTAAATCTCCTCAGGACCCCTGCAAAGCCACCCCTTAGCCCCGCCCATTTCCCCTTTAGCCCCGCCCCCTCCCGGCCCTGCCGACCCAAATTCCCCCCCAAAAACCCCCCAAAACCCCCAAAATTCCAAAAAAAACCCCCCCAGAGACCCCCAAAAATCCCCTTAAAGACCCAAAATTCCCAAATAAAAGCCCCAAACCCCCTAAATCTCCTCAGGACCCCTGCAAAGCCACCCCTTAGCCCCGCCCATTTCCCCTTTAGCCCCGCCCCCTCCCGGCCCTTCCGACCCAAATTCCCCCCCAAAAACCCCCCAAAACCCCCAAAATTCCAAAAAAAACCCCCCCAGAGACCCCCAAAAATCCCCTTAAAGACCCAAATATCCCAAATAAAAGCCCCAAACCCCCTAAATCTCCTCAGGACCCCTGCAAAGCCACCCCTTAGCCCCGCCCACTCCCCCTCTAGCCCCACCCATTTCCCCTTTAGCCCCGCCCCCTCCCGGCCCTGCCGACCCAAATTCCCCCCCAAAAACCCCCCAAAACCCCCAAAATTCCAGAAAAAACCCCCCAGAGACCCCCAAAAATCCCCTTAAAGACCCAAAATTCCCAAATAAAAGCCCCAAACCCCCTAAATCTCCTCAGGACCCCTGCAAAGCCACCCCTTAGCCCCGCCCATTTCCCCTTTAGCCCCGCCCCCTCCCGGCCCTGCCGACCCAAATTCCCCCCCAAAAACCCCCCAAAACCCCCAAAATTCCAAAAAAAACCCCCCCAGAGACCCCCAAAAATCCCCTTAAAGACCCAAAATTCCCAAATAAAAGCCCCAAACCCCCTAAATCTCCTCAGGACCCCTGCAAAGCCACCCCTTAGCCCCGCCCATTTCCCCTTTAGCCCCGCCCCCTCCCGGCCCTGCCGACCCAAATTCCCCCCCAAAAACCCCCCAAAACCCCCAAAATTCCAAAAAAAAACCCCCCAGAGACCCCCAAAAATCCCCTTAAAGACCCAAAATTCCCAAATAAAAGCCCCAAACCCCCTAAATCTCCTCAGGACCCCTGCAAAGCCACCCCTTAGCCCCGCCCATTTCCCCTTTAGCCCCGCCCCCTCCCGGCCCTGCCGACCCAAATTCCCCCCCAAAAACCCCCCAAAACCCCCAAAATTCCAAAAAAAACCCCCCCAGAGACCCCCAAAAATCCCCTTAAAGACCCAAAATTCCCAAATAAAAGCCCCAAACCCCCTAAATTTTCTTCAGGACCCCTGCAAAGCCACCCCTTAGCCCCGCCCACTCCCCCTCTAGCCCCGCCCATTTCCCCTTTAGCCCCGCCCCCTCCCGGCCCTGCCGACACAAATTCCCCCCCAAAAACCCCCCAAAACCCCCAAAATTCCAAAAAAACCCCCCCAGAGACCCCCAAAAATCCCCTTAAAGACCCAAAATTCCCAAATAAAAGCCCCAAACCCCCTAAATCTCCTCAGGACCCCTGCAAAGCCACCCCTTAGCCCCGCCCATTTCCCCTTTAGCCCCGCCCCCTCCCGGCCCTGCCGACCCAAATTCCCCCCCAAAATCCCCCCAAAACCCCCAAAATTCCAGAAAAAAAACCCCCAGAGACCCCCAAAAATCCCCTTAAAGACCCAACATTCCCAAATAAAAGCCCCAAACCCCCTAAATCTCCTCAGGACCCCTGCAAAGCCACCCCTTAGCCCCGCCCATTTCCCCTTTAGCCCCGCCCCCTCCCGGCCCTGCCGACCCAAATTCCCCCCCAAAAACCCCCCAAAACCCCCAAAATTCCAAAAAAAACCCCCCAAGAGACCCCCAAAAATCCCCTTAAAGACCCAACATTCCCAAATAAAAGCCCCAAACCCCCTAAATCTCCTCAGGACCCCTGCAAAGCCACCCCTTAGCCCCGCCCATTTCCCCTTTAGCCCCGCCCCCTCCCGGCCCTGCCGACCCAAATTCCCCCCCCAAAACCCCCCAAAACCCCCAAAATTCCAGAAAAAACCCCCCCAGAGACCCCCAAAAATCCCCTTAAAGACCCAAAATTCCCAAATAAAAGCCCCAAACCCCCTAAATCTCCTCAGGACCCCTGCAAAGCCACCCCTTAGCCCCGCCCACTCCCCCTCTAGCCCCGCCCATTTCCCCTTTAGCCCCGCCCCCTCCCGGCCCTGCCGACCCAAATTCCCCCCCAGAAACCCCCCAAAACCCCCAAAATTCCCGAAAAAAACCCCCCAGAGACCCCCAAAAATCCCCTTAAAGACCCAAAATTCCCAAATAAAAGCCCCAAACCCCCTAAATCTCCTCAGAACCCCTGCAAAGCCACCCCTTAGCCCCGCCCATTTCCCCTTTAGCCCCGCCCCCTCCCGGCCCTGCCGACCCAAATTCCCCCCCAAAAACCCCCCAAAACCCCCAAAATTCCAGAAAAAAACCCCCCAGAGACCCCCAAAAATCCCCTTAAAGACCCAACATTCCCAAATAAAAGCCCCAAACCCCCTAAATCTCCTCAGGACCCCTGCACAGCCACCCCTTAGCCCCGCCCATTTCCCCTTTAGCCCCGCCCCCTCCCAGCCCTGCCGACCCAAATTCCCCCCCAAAAACCCCCCAAAACCCCCAAAATTCCAAAAAAAACCCCCCCAGAGACCCCCAAAAATCCCCTTAAAGACCCAAAATTCCCAAATAAAAGCCCCAAACCCCCTAAATCTCCTCAGGACCCCTGAAAAGCCACCCCTTAGCCCCGCCCACTCCCCCTCTAGCCCCGCCCATTTCCCCTTTATCCCTGCCCCCTCCCGGCTCTGACGACCCAAATTCCCCCCCAAAAACCCCCCAAAACCCCCAAAATTCCAGAAAAAACCCCCCAGAGACCCCCAAAAATCCCCTTAAAGACCCAAAATTCCCAAATAAAAGCCCCAAACCCCCTAAATCTCCTCAGAACCCCTGCAAAGCCACCCCTTAGCCCCGCCCATTTCCCCTTTAGCCCCACCCCCTCCCGGCCCTGCCGACCCAAATTCCCCCCCAAAAACCCCCCAAAACCCCCAAAATTCCAAAAAAAAACCCCCCAGAGACCCCCAAAAATCCCCTTAAAGACCCAAAATTCCCAAATAAAAGCCCCAAACCCCCTAAATCTCCTCAGGACCCCTGCAAAGCCACCCCTTAGCCCCGCCCATTTCCCCTTTAGCCCCGCCCCCTCCCGGCCCTGCCGACCCAAATTCCCCCCCAAAAACCCCCCAAAACCCCCAAAATTCCAGAAAAAAACCCCCCAGAGACCCCCAAAAATCCCCTTAAAGACCCAAAATTCCCAAATAAAAGCCCCAAACCCCCTAAATCTCCTCAGGACCCCTGCAAAGCCACCCCTTAGCCCCGCCCATTTCCCCTTTAGCCCCGCCCCCTCCCGGCCCTGCCGACCCAAATTCCCCCCCAAAAACCCCCCAAAACCCCCAAAATTCCAGAAAAAAACCCCCCAGAGACCCCCAAAAATCCCCTTAAAGACCCAACATTCCCAAATAAAAGCCCCAAACCCCCTAAATCTCCTCAGGACCCCTGCAAAGCCACCCCTTAGCCCCGCCCATTTCCCCTTTAGCCCCGCCCCCTCCCGGCCCTGCCGACCCAAATTCCCCCCCAAAAACCCCCCAAAACCCCCAAAATTCCAAAAAAAACCCCCCCAGAGACCCCCAAAAATCCCCTTAAAGACCCAAAATTCCCAAATAAAAGCCCCAAACCCCCTAAATCTCCTCAGGACCCCTGCACAGCCACCCCTTAGCCCCGCCCATTTCCCCTTTAGCCCCGCCCCCTCCCGGCCCTGCCGACCCAAATTCCCCCCCAAAAACCCCCCAAAACCCCCAAAATTCCAAAAAAAACCCCCCCAGAGACCCCCAAAAATGCCCTTAAAGACCCAAAATTCCCAAATAAAAGCCCCAAACCCCCTAAATCTCCTCAGGACCCCTGCAAAGCCACCCCTTAGCCCCGCCGACTCCCCCTCTAGCCCCGCCCATTTCCCCTTTAGCCCCGCCCCCTCCCGGCCCTGCCGACCCAAATTCCCCCCCAAAACCCCCCCAAAACCCCCAAAATTCCAAAAAAAACCCCCCAGAGACCCCCAAAAATCCCCTTAAAGACCCAAAATTCCCAAATAAAAGCCCCAAACCCCCTAAATCTCCTCAGGACCCCTGCAAAGCCACCCCTTAGCCCCGCCCATTTCCCCTTTAGCCCCGCCCCCTCCCGGCCCTGCCGACCCAAATTCCCCCCCAAAAACCCCCCAAAACCCCCAAAATTCCAGAAAAAAACCCCCCAGAGACCCCCAAAAATCCCCTTAAAGACCCAAAATTCCCAAATAAATGCCCCAAACCCCCTAAATCTCCTCAGGACCCCTGCAAAGCCACCCCTTAGCCCCGCCCATTTCCCCTTTAGCCCCGCCCCCTCCCGGCCCTGCCGACCCAAATTCCCCCCCAAAAACCCCCCAAAACCCCCAAAATTCCAAAAAAAAACCCCCCAGAGACCCCCAAAAATCCCCTTAAAGACCCAACATTCCCAAATAAAAGCCCCAAACCCCCTAAATCTCCTCAGGACCCCTGCAAAGCCACCCCTTAGCCCCGCCCATTTCCCCTTTAGCCCCGCCCCCTCCCGGCCCTGCCGACCCAAATTCCCCCCCAAAAACCCCCCAAAACCCCCAAAATTACAGAAAAAAACCCCCCAGAGACCCCCAAAAATCCCCTTAAAGACCCAACATTCCCAAATAAAAGCCCCAAACCCCCTAAATCTCCTCAGGACCCCTGCAAAGCCACCCCTCAGCCCCGCCCATTTCCCCTTTAGCCCCGCCCCCTCCCGGCCCTGCCGACCCAAATTTCCCCCCAAAAACCCCCCAAAACCCCCAAAATTCCAAAAAAAAACCCCCCCAGAGACCCCCAAAAATCCCCTTAAAGACCCAAAATTCCCAAATAAAAGCCCCAAACCCCCTAAATCTCCTCAGGACCCCTGCAAAGCCACCCCTTAGCCCCGCCCACTCCCCCTCTAGCCCCGCCCATTTCCCCTTTAGCCCCGCCCCCTCCCGGCCCTGCCGACCCAAATTCCCCCCCAAAAACCCCCCAAAACCCCCAAAATTCCAAAAAAAACCCCCCAGAGACCCCCAAAAATCCCCTTAAAGACCCAAAATTCCCAAATAAAAGCCCCAAACCCCCTAAATCTCCTCAGGACCCCTGCAAAGCCACCCCTTAGCCCCGCCCATTTCCCCTTTAGCCCCGCCCCCTCCCGGCCCTGCCGACCCAAATTCCCCCCCAAAAACCCCCCAAAACCCCCAAAATTCCAGAAAAAAACCCCCCAGAGACCCCCAAAAATCCCCTTAAAGACCCAACATTCCCAAATAAAAGCCCCAAACCCCCTAAATCTCCTCAGGACCCCTGCAAAGCCACCCCTTAGCCCCGCCCATTTCCCCTTTAGCCCCGCCCCCTCCCGGCCCTGCCGACCCAAATTCCCCCCCAAAAACCCCCCAAAACCCCCAAAATTCCAAAAAAAAACCCCCCAGAGACCCCCAAAAATCCCCTTAAAGACCCAAAATTCCCAAATAAAAGCCCCAAACCCCCTAAATCTCCTCAGGACCCCTGCAAAGCCACCCCTTAGCCCCGCCCATTTCCCCTTTAGCCCCGCCCCCTCCCGGCCCTGCCGACCCAAATTCCCCCCCAAAAACCCCCCAAAACCCCCAAAATTCCAGAAAAAAACCCCCCAGAGACCCCCAAAAATCCCCTTAAAGACCCAACATTCCCAAATAAAAGCCCCAAACCCCCTAAATCTCCTCAGGACCCCTGCAAAGCCACCCCTTAGCCCCGCCCATTTCCCCTTTAGCCCCGTCCCCTCCCGGCCCTGCCGACCCAAATTCCCCCCCAAAAACCCCCCAAAACCCCCAAAATTCCAAAAAAAACCCCCCCAGAGACCCCCAAAAATCCCCTTAAAGACCCAAAATTCCCAAATAAAAGCCCCAAACCCCCTAAATCTCCTCAGGACCCCTGCAAAGCCACCCCTTAGCCCCGCCCATTTCCCCTTTAGCCCCGCCCCCTCCCGGCCCTGCCGACCCAAATTCCCCCCCAAAAACCCCCCAAAACCCCCAAAATTCCAAAAAAAAACCCCCCAGAGACCCCCAAAAATCCCCTTAAAGACCCAAAATTCCCAAATAAAAGCCCCAAACCCCCTAAATCTCCTCAGGACCCCTGCAAAGCCACCCCTTAGCCCCGCCCACTCCCCCTCTAGCCCCGCCCATTTCCCCTTTAGCCCCGCCCCCTCCCGGCCCTGCCGACCCAAATTCCCCCCCAAAAACCCCCCAAAACCCCCAAAATTCCAGAAAAAAAACCCCCAGAGACCCCCAAAAATCCCCTTAAAGACCCAAAATTCCCAAATAAAAGCCCCAAACCCCCTAAATCTCCTCAGAACCCCTGCAAAGCCACCCCTTAGCCCCGCCCATTTCCCCTTTAGCCCCGCCCCCTCCCGGCCCTGCCGACCCAAATTCCCCCCCAAAAACCCCCCAAAACCCCCAAAATTCCAAAAAAAAACCCCCCAGAGACCCCCAAAAATCCCCTTAAAGACCCAACATTCCCAAATAAAAGCCCCAAACCCCCTAAATCTCCTCAGGACCCCTGCAAAGCCACCCCTTAGCCCCGCCCATTTCCCCTTTAGCCCCGCCCCCTCCCGGCCCTGCCGACCCAAATTCCCCCCCAAAAACCCCCCAAAACCCCCAAAATTCCAAAAAAAACCCCCCCAGAGACCCCCAAAAATCCCCTTAAAGACCCAAAATTCCCAAATAAAAGCCCCAAACCCCCTAAATCTCCTCAGGACCCCTGCACAGCCACCCCTTAGCCCCGCCCATTTCCCCTTTAGCCCCGCCCCCTCCCGGCCCTGCCGACCCAAATTTCCCCCCAAAAACCCCCCAAAACCCCCAAAATTCCAGAAAAAAACCCCCCCAGAGACCCCCAAAAATCCCCTTAAAGACCCAAAATTCCCAAATAAAAGCCCCAAACCCCCTAAATCTCCTCAGGACCCCTGCAAAGCCACCCCTTAGCCCCGCCCATTTCCCCTTTAGCCCCGCCCCCTCCCAGCCCTGCCGACCCAAATTCCCCCCCAAAAACCCCCCAAAACCCCCAAAATTCCAAAAAAAACCCCCCCAGAGACCCCCAAAAATCCCCTTAAAGACCCAAAATTCCCAAATAAAAGCCCCAAACCCCCTAAATCTCCTCAGGACCCCTGAAAAGCCACCCCTTAGCCCCGCCCACTCCCCCTCTAGCCCCACCCATTTCCCCTTTAGCCCTGCCCCCTCCCGGCTCTGCCGACCCAAATTCCCCCCCAAAAACCCCCCAAAACCCCCAAAATTCCAAAAAAACCCCCAGAGACCCCCAAAAATCCCCTTAAAGACCCAAAATTCCCAAATAAAAGCCCCAAACCCCCTAAATCTCCTCAGGACCCCTGCAAAGCCACCCCTTAGCCCCGCCCATTTCCCCTTTAGCCCCGCCCCCTCCCGGCCCTGCCGACCCAAATTCCCCCCCAAAAACACCCCAAAACCCCCAAAATTCCAAAAAAAACCCCCCCAGAGACCCCCAAAAATCCCCTTAAAGACCCAAAATTCCCAAATAAAAGCCCCAAACCCCCTAAATCTCCTCAGGACCCCTGCAAAGCCACCCCTTAGCCCCGCCCATTTCCCCTTTAGCCCCGCCCCCTCCCGGCCCTGCCGACCCAAATTCCCCCCCAAAAACCCCCCAAAACCCCCAAAATTCCAGAAAAAAACCCCCCAGAGACCCCCAAAAATCCCCTTAAAGACCCAAAATTCCCAAATAAAAGCCCCAAACCCCCTAAATCTCCTCAGGACCCCTGCAAAGCCACCCCTTAGCCCCGCCCATTTCCCCTTTAGCCCCGCCCCCTCCCGGCCCTGCCGACCCAAATTCCCCCCCAAAAACCCCCCAAAACCCCCAAAATTCCAGAAAAAGCCCCCCAGAGACCCCCAAAAATCCCCTTAAAGACCCAACATTCCCAAATAAAAGCCCCAAACCCCCTAAATCTCCTCAGGACCCCTGCAAAGCCACCCCTTAGCCCCGCCCATTTCCCCTTTAGCCCCGCCCCCTCCCGGCCCTGCCGACCCAAATTCCCCCCCAAAAACCCCCCAAAACCCCCAAAATTCCAAAAAAAACCCCCCCAGAGACCCCCAAAAATCCCCTTAAAGACCCAAAATTCCCAAATAAAAGCCCCAAACCCCCTAAATCTCCTCAGGACCCCTGAAAAGCCACCCCTTAGCCCCGCCCACTCCCCCTCTAGCCCCACCCACTTCCCCTTTAGCCCTGCCCCCTCCCGGCTCTGCCGACCCAAATTCCCCCCCAAAAACCCCCCAAAACCCCCAAAATTCCAAAAAAAACCCCCAGAGACCCCCAAAAATCCCCTTAAAGACCCAAAATTCCCAAATAAAAGCCCCAAACCCCCTAAATCTCCTCAGGACCCCTGCAAAGCCACCCCTTAGCCCCGCCCATTTCCCCTTTAGCCCCGCCCCCTCCCGGCCCTGCCGACCCAAATTCCCCCCCAAAAACACCCCAAAACCCCCAAAATTCCAAAAAAAACCCCCCCAGAGACCCCCAAAAATCCCCTTAAAGACCCAAAATTCCCAAATAAAAGCCCCAAACCCCCTAAATCTCCTCAGGACCCCTGCAAAGCCACCCCTTAGCCCCGCCCATTTCCCCTTTAGCCCCGCCCCCTCCCGGCCCTGCCGACCCAAATTCCCCCCCAAAAACCCCCCAAAACCCCCAAAATTCCAGAAAAAAACCCCCCCAGAGACCCCCAAAAATCCCCTTAAAGACCCAAAATTCCCAAATAAAAGCCCCAAACCCCCTAAATCTCCTCAGGACCCCTGCACAGCCACCCCTTAGCCCCGCCCATTTCCCCTTTAGCCCCGCCCCCTCCCGGCCCTGCCGACCCAAATTCCCCCCCAAAAACCCCCCAAAACCCCCAAAATTCCAGAAAAAACCCCCCCAGAGACCCCCAAAAATCCCCTTAAAGACCCAAAATTCCCAAATAAAAGCCCCAAACCCCCTAAATCTCCTCAGGACCCCTGCAAAGCCACCCCTTAGCCCCGCCCACTCCCCCTCTAGCCCCGCCCATTTCCCCTTTAGCCCCGCCCCCTCCCGGCCCTGCCGACCCAAATTCCCCCCCAAAAACCCCCCAAAACCCCCAAAATTCCAGAAAAAAACCCCCCCAGAGACCCCCAAAAATCCCCTTAAAGACCCAAAATTCCCAAATAAAAGCCCCAAACCCCCTAAATCTCCTCAGGACCCCTGCACAGCCACCCCTTAGCCCCGCCCATTTCCCCTTTAGCCCCGCCCCCTCCCGGCCCTGCCGACCCAAATTCCCCCCCAAAAACCCCCCAAAACCCCCAAAATTCCAGAAAAAACCCCCCCAGAGACCCCCAAAAATCCCCTTAAAGACCCAAAATTCCCAAATAAAAGCCCCAAACCCCCTAAATCTCCTCAGGACCCCTGCAAAGCCACCCCTTAGCCCCGCCCACTCCCCCTCTAGCCCCGCCCATTTCCCCTTTAGCCCCGCCCCCTCCCGGCCCTGCCGACCCAAATTCCCCCCCAAAAACCCCCCAAAACCCCCAAAATTCCAAAAAAAACCCCCCCAGAGACCCCCAAAAATCCCCTTAAAGACCCAAAATTCCCAAATAAAAGCCCCAAACCCCCTAAATCTCCTCAGGACCCCTGCAAAGCCACCCCTTAGCCCCGCCCATTTCCCCTTTAGCCCCGCCCCCTCCCGGCCCTGCCGACCCAAATTCCCCCCCAAAAACCCCCCAAAACCCCCAAAATTCCAGAAAAAAACCCCCCAGAGACCCCCAAAAATCCCCTTAAAGACCCAACATTCCCAAATAAAAGCCCCAAACCCCCTAAATCTCCTCAGGACCCCTGCAAAGCCACCCCTTAGCCCCGCCCATTTCCCCTTTAGCCCCGCCCCCTCCCGGCCCTGCCGACCCAAATTCCCCCCCAAAAACCCCCCAAAACCCCCAAAATTCCAAAAAAAAACCCCCCAGAGACCCCCAAAAATCCCCTTAAAGACCCAAAATTCCCAAATAAAAGCCCCAAACCCCCTAAATCTCCTCAGGACCCCTGCAAAGCCACCCCTTAGCCCCGCCCATTTCCCCTTTAGCCCCGCCCCCTCCCGGCCCTGCCGACCCAAATTCCCCCCCAAAAACCCCCCAAAACCCCCAAAATTCCAGAAAAAAACCCCCCAGAGACCCCCAAAAATCCCCTTAAAGACCCAACATTCCCAAATAAAAGCCCCAAACCCCCTAAATCTCCTCAGGACCCCTGCAAAGCCACCCCTTAGCCCCGCCCATTTCCCCTTTAGCCCCGCCCCCTCCCGGCCCTGCCGACCCAAATTCCCCCCCAAAAACCCCCCAAAACCCCCAAAATTCCAAAAAAAACCCCCCCAGAGACCCCCAAAAATCCCCTTAAAGACCCAAAATTCCCAAATAAAAGCCCCAAACCCCCTAAATCTCCTCAGGACCCCTGCAAAGCCACCCCTTAGCCCCGCCCATTTCCCCTTTAGCCCCGCCCCCTCCCGGCCTTTCCGACCCAAATTCCCCCCCAAAAACCCCCCAAAACCCCCAAAATTCCAAAAAAAACCCCCCCAGAGACCCCCAAAAATCCCCTTAAAGACCCAAATATCCCAAATAAAAGCCCCAAACCCCCTAAATCTCCTCAGGACCCCTGCAAAGCCACCCCTTAGCCCCGCCCACTCCCCCTCTAGCCCCACCCATTTCCCCTTTAGCCCCGCCCCCTCCCGGCCCTGCCGACCCAAATTCCCCCCCAAAAACCCCCCAAAACCCCCAAAATTCCAGAAAAAACCCCCCAGAGACCCCCAAAAATCCCCTTAAAGACCCAAAATTCCCAAATAAAAGCCCCAAACCCCCTAAATCTCCTCAGGACCCCTGCAAAGCCACCCCTTAGCCCCGCCCATTTCCCCTTTAGCCCCGCCCCCTCCCGGCCCTGCCGACCCAAATTCCCCTCCAAAAACCCCCCAAAACCCCCAAAATTCCAAAAAAAACCCCCCCAGAGACCCCCAAAAATCCCCTTAAAGACCCAAAATTCCCAAATAAAAGCCCCAAACCCCCTAAATCTCCTCAGGACCCCTGCAAAGCCACCCCTTAGCCCCGCCCATTTCCCCTTTAGCCCCGCCCCCTCCCGGCCCTGCCGACCCAAATTCCCCCCCAAAAACCCCCCAAAACCCCCAAAATTCCAAAAAAAAACCCCCCAGAGACCCCCAAAAATCCCCTTAAAGACCCAAAATTCCCAAATAAAAGCCCCAAACCCCCTAAATCTCCTCAGGACCCCTGCAAAGCCACCCCTTAGCCCCGCCCATTTCCCCTTTAGCCCCGCCCCCTCCCGGCCCTGCCGACCCAAATTCCCCCCCAAAAACCCCCCAAAACCCCCAAAATTCCAAAAAAAACCCCCCCAGAGACCCCCAAAAATCCCCTTAAAGACCCAAAATTCCCAAATAAAAGCCCCAAACCCCCTAAATCTCCTCAGGACCCCTGCAAAGCCACCCCTTAGCCCCGCCCACTCCCCCTCTAGCCCCGCCCATTTCCCCTTTAGCCCCGCCCCCTCCCGGCCCTGCCGACCCAAATTCCCCCCCAAAAACCCCCCAAAACCCCCAAAATTCCAAAAAAACCCCCCCAGAGACCCCCAAAAATCCCCTTAAAGACCCAAAATTCCCAAATAAAAGCCCCAAACCCCCTAAATCTCCTCAGGACCCCTGCAAAGCCACCCCTTAGCCCCGCCCATTTCCCCTTTAGCCCCGCCCCCTCCCGGCCCTGCCGACCCAAATTCCCCCCCAAAATCCCCCCAAAACCCCCAAAATTCCAGAAAAAAAACCCCCAGAGACCCCCAAAAATCCCCTTAAAGACCCAACATTCCCAAATAAAAGCCCCAAACCCCCTAAATCTCCTCAGGACCCCTGCAAAGCCACCCCTTAGCCCCGCCCATTTCCCCTTTAGCCCCGCCCCCTCCCGGCCCTGCCGACCCAAATTCCCCCCCAAAAACCCCCCAAAACCCCAAAAATTCCAAAAAAAAACCCCCCAGAGACCCCCAAAAATCCCCTTAAAGACCCAAAATTCCCAAATAAAAGCCCCAAACCCCCTAAATCTCCTCAGGACCCCTGCAAAGCCACCCCTTAGCCCCGCCCATTTCCCCTTTAGCCCCGCCCCCTCCCGGCCCTGCCGACCCAAATTCCCCCCCAAAAACCCCCCAAAACCCCCAAAATTCCAAAAAAAACCCCCCAAGAGACCCCCAAAAATCCCCTTAAAGACCCAACATTCCCAAATAAAAGCCCCAAACCCCCTAAATCTCCTCAGGACCCCTGCAAAGCCACCCCTTAGCCCCGCCCATTTCCCCTTTAGCCCCGCCCCCTCCCGGCCCTGCCGACCCAAATTCCCCCCCCAAAACCCCCCAAAACCCCCAAAATTCCAGAAAAAACCCCCCCAGAGACCCCCAAAAATCCCCTTAAAGACCCAAAATTCCCAAATAAAAGCCCCAAACCCCCTAAATCTCCTCAGGACCCCTGCAAAGCCACCCCTTAGCCCCGCCCACTCCCCCTCTAGCCCCGCCCATTTCCCCTTTAGCCCCGCCCCCTCCCGGCCCTGCCGACCCAAATTCCCCCCCAGAAACCCCCCAAAACCCCCAAAATTCCCGAAAAAAACCCCCCAGAGACCCCCAAAAATCCCCTTAAAGACCCAAAATTCCCAAATAAAAGCCCCAAACCCCCTAAATCTCCTCAGAACCCCTGCAAAGCCACCCCTTAGCCCCGCCCATTTCCCCTTTAGCCCCGCCCCCTCCCGGCCCTGCCGACCCAAATTCCCCCCCAAAAACCCCCCAAAACCCCCAAAATTCCAGAAAAAAACCCCCCAGAGACCCCCAAAAATCCCCTTAAAGACCCAACATTCCCAAATAAAAGCCCCAAACCCCCTAAATCTCCTCAGGACCCCTGCACAGCCACCCCTTAGCCCCGCCCATTTCCCCTTTAGCCCCGCCCCCTCCCAGCCCTGCCGACCCAAATTCCCCCCCAAAAACCCCCCAAAACCCCCAAAATTCCAAAAAAAACCCCCCCAGAGACCCCCAAAAATCCCCTTAAAGACCCAAAATTCCCAAATAAAAGCCCCAAACCCCCTAAATCTCCTCAGGACCCCTGAAAAGCCACCCCTTAGCCCCGCCCACTCCCCCTCTAGCCCCACCCATTTCCCCTTTATCCCTGCCCCCTCCCGGCTCTGCCGACCCAAATTCCCCCCCAAAAACCCCCCAAAACCCCCAAAATTCCAGAAAAAACCCCCCAGAGACCCCCAAAAATCCCCTTAAAGACCCAAAATTCCCAAATAAAAGCCCCAAACCCCCTAAATCTCCTCAGAACCCCTGCAAAGCCACCCCTTAGCCCCGCCCATTTCCCCTTTAGCCCCACCCCCTCCCGGCCCTGCCGACCCAAATTCCCCCCCAAAAACCCCCCAAAACCCCCAAAATTCCAAAAAAAAACCCCCCAGAGACCCCCAAAAATCCCCTTAAAGACCCAAAATTCCCAAATAAAAGCCCCAAACCCCCTAAATCTCCTCAGGACCCCTGCAAAGCCACCCCTTAGCCCCGCCCATTTCCCCTTTAGCCCCGCCCCCTCCCGGCCCTGCCGACCCAAATTCCCCCCCAAAAACCCCCCAAAACCCCCAAAATTCCAGAAAAACACCCCCCAGAGACCCCCAAAAATCCCCTTAAAGACCCAAAATTCCCAAATAAAAGCCCCAAACCCCCTAAATCTCCTCAGGACCCCTGCAAAGCCACCCCTTAGCCCCGCCCATTTCCCCTTTAGCCCCGCCCCCTCCCGGCCCTGCCGACCCAAATTCCCCCCCAAAAACCCCCCAAAACCCCCAAAATTCCAGAAAAAAACCCCCCAGAGACCCCCAAAAATCCCCTTAAAGACCCAACATTCCCAAATAAAAGCCCCAAACCCCCTAAATCTCCTCAGGACCCCTGCAAAGCCACCCCTTAGCCCCGCCCATTTCCCCTTTAGCCCCGCCCCCTCCCGGCCCTGCCGACCCAAATTCCCCCCCAAAAACCCCCCAAAACCCCCAAAATTCCAAAAAAAACCCCCCCAGAGACCCCCAAAAATCCCCTTAAAGACCCAAAATTCCCAAATAAAAGCCCCAAACCCCCTAAATCTCCTCAGGACCCCTGCACAGCCACCCCTTAGCCCCGCCCATTTCCCCTTTAGCCCCGCCCCCTCCCGGCCCTGCCGACCCAAATTCCCCCCCAAAAACCCCCCAAAACCCCCAAAATTCCAAAAAAAACCCCCCCAGAGACCCCCAAAAATCCCCTTAAAGACCCAAAATTCCCAAATAAAAGCCCCAAACCCCCTAAATCTCCTCAGGACCCCTGCAAAGCCACCCCTTAGCCCCGCCGACTCCCCCTCTAGCCCCGCCCATTTCCCCTTTAGCCCCGCCCCCTCCCGGCCCTGCCGACCCAAATTCCCCCCCAAAAACCCCCCAAAACCCCCAAAATTCCAAAAAAAACCCCCCAGAGACCCCCAAAAATCCCCTTAAAGACCCAAAATTCCCAAATAAAAGCCCCAAACCCCCTAAATCTCCTCAGGACCCCTGCAAAGCCACCCCTTAGCCCCGCCCATTTCCCCTTTAGCCCCGCCCCCTCCCGGCCCTGCCGACCCAAATTCCCCCCCAAAAACCCCCCAAAACCCCCAAAATTCCAGAAAAAAACCCCCCAGAGACCCCCAAAAATCCCCTTAAAGACCCAACATTCCCAAATAAAAGCCCCAAACCCCCTAAATCTCCTCAGGACCCCTGCAAAGCCACCCCTTAGCCCCGCCCATTTCCCCTTTAGCCCCGCCCCCTCCCGGCCCTGCCGACCCAAATTCCCCCCCAAAAACCCCCCAAAACCCCCAAAATTCCAAAAAAAACCCCCCCAGAGACCCCCAAAAATCCCCTTAAAGACCCAAAATTCCCAAATAAAAGCCCCAAACCCCCTAAATCTCCTCAGGACCCCTGCAAAGCCACCCCTTAGCCCCGCCCATTTCCCCTTTAGCCCCGCCCCCTCCCGGCCCTGCCGACCCAAATTCCCCCCCAAAAACCCCCCAAAACCCCCAAAATTCCAGAAAAAAACCCCCCAGAGACCCCCAAAAATCCCCTTAAAGACCCAACATTCCCAAATAAAAGCCCCAAACCCCCTAAATCTCCTCAGGACCCCTGCAAAGCCACCCCTTAGCCCCGCCCATTTCCCCTTTAGCCCCGCCCCCTCCCGGCCCTGCCGACCCAAATTTCCCCCCAAAAACCCCCCAAAACCCCCAAAATTCCAAAAAAAACCCCCCCAGAGACCCCCAAAAATCCCCTTAAAGACCCAAAATTCCCAAATAAAAGCCCCAAACCCCCTAAATCTCCTCAGGACCCCTGCAAAGCCACCCCTTAGCCCCGCCCATTTCCCCTTTAGCCCCGCCCCCTCCCGGCCCTGCCGACCCAAATTCCCCCCCAAAAACCCCCCAAAACCCCCAAAATTCCAAAAAAAACCCCCCCAGAGACCCCCAAAAATCCCCTTAAAGACCCAAAATTCCCAAATAAAAGCCCCAAACCCCCTAAATCTCCTCAGGACCCCTGCAAAGCCACCCCTTAGCCCCGCCCACTCCCCCTCTAGCCCCGCCCATTTCCCCTTTAGCCCCGCCCCCTCCCGGCCCTGCCGACCCAAATTCCCCCCCAAAAACCCCCCAAAACCCCCAAAATTCCAAAAAAAACCCCCCAGAGACCCCCAAAAATCCCCTTAAAGACCCAAAATTCCCAAATAAAAGCCCCAAACCCCCTAAATCTCCTCAGGACCCCTGCAAAGCCACCCCTTAGCCCCGCCCATTTCCCCTTTAGCCCCGCCCCCTCCCGGCCCTGCCGACCCAAATTCCCCCCCAAAAACCCCCCAAAACCCCCAAAATTCCAGAAAAAACCCCCCAGAGACCCCCAAAAATCCCCTTAAAGACCCAACATTCCCAAATAAAAGCCCCAAACCCCCTAAATCTCCTCAGGACCCCTGCAAAGCCACCCCTTAGCCCCGCCCATTTCCCCTTTAGCCCCGCCCCCTCCCGGCCCTGCCGACCCAAATTCCCCCCCAAAAACCCCCCAAAACCCCCAAAATTCCAAAAAAAAACCCCCCAGAGACCCCCAAAAATCCCCTTAAAGACCCAAAATTCCCAAATAAAAGCCCCAAACCCCCTAAATCTCCTCAGGACCCCTGCAAAGCCACCCCTTAGCCCCGCCCATTTCCCCTTTAGCCCCGCCCCCTCCCGGCCCTGCCGACCCAAATTCCCCCCCAAAAACCCCCCAAAACCCCCAAAATTCCAGAAAAAAACCCCCCAGAGACCCCCAAAAATCCCCTTAAAGACCCAACATTCCCAAATAAAAGCCCCAAACCCCCTAAATCTCCTCAGGACCCCTGCAAAGCCACCCCTTAGCCCCGCCCATTTCCCCTTTAGCCCCGCCCCCTCCCGGCCCTGCCGACCCAAATTCCCCCCCAAAAACCCCCCAAAACCCCCAAAATTCCAAAAAAAACCCCCCCAGAGACCCCCAAAAATCCCCTTAAAGACCCAAAATTCCCAAATAAAAGCCCCAAACCCCCTAAATCTCCTCAGGACCCCTGCAAAGCCACCCCTTAGCCCCGCCCATTTCCCCTTTAGCCCCGCCCCCTCCCGGCCCTGCCGACCCAAATTCCCCCCCAAAAACCCCCCAAAACCCCCAAAATTCCAAAAAAAAACCCCCCAGAGACCCCCAAAAATCCCCTTAAAGACCCAAAATTCCCAAATAAAAGCCCCAAACCCCCTAAATCTCCTCAGGACCCCTGCAAAGCCACCCCTTAGCCCCGCCCACTCCCCCTCTAGCCCCGCCCATTTCCCCTTTAGCCCCGCCCCCTCCCGGCCCTGCCGACCCAAATTCCCCCCCAAAAACCCCCCAAAACCCCCAAAATTCCAGAAAAAAAACCCCCAGAGACCCCCAAAAATCCCCTTAAAGACCCAAAATTCCCAAATAAAAGCCCCAAACCCCCTAAATCTCCTCAGAACCCCTGCAAAGCCACCCCTTAGCCCCGCCCATTTCCCCTTTAGCCCCGCCCCCTCCCGGCCCTGCCGACCCAAATTCCCCCCCAAAAACCCCCCAAAACCCCCAAAATTCCAAAAAAAAACCCCCCAGAGACCCCCAAAAATCCCCTTAAAGACCCAAAATTCCCAAATAAAAGCCCCAAACCCCCTAAATCTCCTCAGGACCCCTGCAAAGCCACCCCTTAGCCCCGCCCATTTCCCCTTTAGCCCCGCCCCCTCCCGGCCCTGCCGACCCAAATTCCCCCCCAAAAACCCCCCAAAACCCCCAAAATTCCAAAAAAAACCCCCCCAGAGACCCCCAAAAATCCCCTTAAAGACCCAAAATTCCCAAATAAAAGCCCCAAACCCCCTAAATCTCCTCAGGACCCCTGCACAGCCACCCCTTAGCCCCGCCCACTTCCCCTTTAGCCCCGCCCCCTCCCGGCCCTGCCGACCCAAATTCCCCCCCAAAAACCCCCCAAAACCCCCAAAATTCCAGAAAAAAAACCCCCCAGAGACCCCCAAAAATCCCCTTAAAGACCCAAAATTCCCAAATAAAAGCCCCAAACCCCCTAAATCTCCTCAGGACCCCTGCACAGCCACCCCTTAGCCCCGCCCATTTCCCCTTTAGCCCCGCCCCCTCCCAGCCCTGCCGACCCAAATTCCCCCCCAAAAACCCCCCAAAACCCCCAAAATTCCAAAAAAAACCCCCCCAGAGACCCCCAAAAATCCCCTTAAAGACCCAAAATTCCCAAATAAAAGCCCCAAACCCCCTAAATCTCCTCAGGACCCCTGAAAAGCCACCCCTTAGCCCCGCCCACTCCCCCTCTAGCCCCACCCATTTCCCCTTTATCCCTGCCCCCTCCCGGCTCTGCCGACCCAAATTCCCCCCCAAAAACCCCCCAAAACCCCCAAAATTCCAGAAAAAACCCCCCAGAGACCCCCAAAAATCCCCTTAAAGACCCAAAATTCCCAAATAAAAGCCCCAAACCCCCTAAATCTCCTCAGAACCCCTGCAAAGCCACCCCTTAGCCCCGCCCATTTCCCCTTTAGCCCCGCCCCCTCCCGGCCCTGCCGACCCAAATTCCCCCCCAAAAACCCCCCAAAACCCCCAAAATTCCAAAAAAAAACCCCCCAGAGACCCCCAAAAATCCCCTTAAAGACCCAAAATTCCCAAATAAAAGCCCCAAACCCCCTAAATCTCCTCAGGACCCCTGCAAAGCCACCCCTTAGCCCCGCCCATTTCCCCTTTAGCCCCGCCCCCTCCCGGCCCTGCCGACCCAAATTCCCCCCCAAAAACCCCCCAAAACCCCCAAAATTCCAGAAAAAAACCCCCCAGAGACCCCCAAAAATCCCCTTAAAGACCCAACATTCCCAAATAAAAGCCCCAAACCCCCTAAATCTCCTCAGGACCCCTGCAAAGCCACCCCTTAGCCCCGCCCATTTCCCCTTTAGCCCCGCCCCCTCCCGGCCCTGCCGACCCAAATTCCCCCCCAAAAACCCCCCAAAACCCCCAAAATTACAGAAAAAAACCCCCCAGAGACCCCCAAAAATCCCCTTAAAGACCCAACATTCCCAAATAAAAGCCCCAAACCCCCTAAATCTCCTCAGGACCCCTGCAAAGCCACCCCTTAGCCCCGCCCATTTCCCCTTTAGCCCCGCCCCCTCCCGGCCCTGCCGACCCAAATTCCCCCCCAAAAACCCCGCAAAACCCCCAAAATTCCAAAAAAAACCCCCCCAGAGACCCCCAAAAATCCCCTTAAAGACCCAAAATTCCCAAATAAAAGCCCCAAACCCCCTAAATCTCCTCAGGACCCCTGCACAGCCACCCCTTAGCCCCGCCCATTTCCCCTTTAGCCCCGCCCCCTCCCGGCCCTGCCGACCCAAATTCCCCCCCAAAAACCCCCCAAAACCCCCAAAATTCCAAAAAAAACCCCCCCAGAGACCCCCAAAAATCCCCTTAAAGACCCAAAATTCCCAAATAAAAGCCCCAAACCCCCTAAATCTCCTCAGGACCCCTGCAAAGCCACCCCTTAGCCCCGCCCACTCCCCCTCTAGCCCCGCCCATTTCCCCTTTAGCCCCGCCCCCTCCCGGCCCTGCCGACCCAAATTCCCCCCCAAAAACCCCCCAAAACCCCCAAAATTCCAAAAAAAACCCCCCAGAGACCCCCAAAAATCCCCTTAAAGACCCAAAATTCCCAAATAAAAGCCCCAAACCCCCTAAATCTCCTCAGGACCCCTGCAAAGCCACCCCTTAGCCCCGCCCATTTCCCCTTTAGCCCCGCCTTCTCCCGGCCCTGCCGACCCAAATTCCCCCCCAAAAACCCCCCAAAACCCCCAAAATTCCAGAAAAAAACCCCCCAGAGACCCCCAAAAATCCCCTTAAAGACCCAAAATTCCCAAATAAAAGCCCCAAACCCCCTAAATCTCCTCAGGACCCCTGCAAAGCCACCCCTTAGCCCCGCCCATTTCCCCTTTAGCCCCGCCCCCTCCCGGCCCTGCCGACCCAAATTCCCCCCCAAAAACCCCCCAAAACCCCCAAAATTCCAAAAAAAAACCCCCCAGAGACCCCCAAAAATCCCCTTAAAGACCCAAAATTCCCAAATAAAAGCCCCAAACCCCCTAAATCTCCTCAGGACCCCTGCAAAGCCACCCCTTAGCCCCGCCCATTTCCCCTTTAGCCCCGCCCCCTCCCGGCCCTGCCGACCCAAATTCCCCCCCAAAAACCCCCCAAAACCCCCAAAATTCCAAAAAAAACCCCCCCAGAGACCCCCAAAAATCCCCTTAAAGACCCAACATTCCCAAATAAAAGCCCCAAACCCCCTAAATCTCCTCAGGACCCCTGCAAAGCCACCCCTTAGCCCCGCCCATTTCCCCTTTAGCCCCGCCCCCTCCCGGCCCTGCCGACCCAAATTCCCCCCCCAAAACCCCCCAAAACCCCCAAAATTCCAGAAAAAACCCCCCCAGAGACCCCCAAAAATCCCCTTAAAGACCCAAAATTCCCAAATAAAAGCCCCAAACCCCCTAAATCTCCTCAGGACCCCTGCAAAGCCACCCCTTAGCCCCGCCCACTCCCCCTCTAGCCCCGCCCATTTCCCCTTTAGCCCCGCCCCCTCCCGGCCCTGCCGACCCAAATTCCCCCCCAAAAACCCCCCAAAACCCCCAAAATTCCAGAAAAAAACCCCCCAGAGACCCCCAAAAATCCCCTTAAAGACCCAAAATTCCCAAATAAAAGCCCCAAACCCCCTAAATCTCCTCAGAACCCCTGCAAAGCCACCCCTTAGCCCCGCCCATTTCCCCTTTAGCCCCGCCCCCTCCCGGCCCTGCCGACCCAAATTCCCCCCCAAAAACCCCCCAAAACCCCCAAAATTCCAGAAAAAAACCCCCCAGAGACCCCCAAAAATCCCCTTAAAGACCCAACATTCCCAAATAAAAGCCCCAAACCCCCTAAATCTCCTCAGGACCCCTGCAAAGCCACCCCTTAGCCCCGCCCATTTCCCCTTTAGCCCCGCCCCCTCCCGGCCCTGCCGACCCAAATTCCCCCCCAAAAACCCCCCAAAACCCCCAAAATTCCAGAAAAAACCCCCCCAGAGACCCCCAAAAATCCCCTTAAAGACCCAAAATTCCCAAATAAAAGCCCCAAACCCCCTAAATCTCCTCAGGACCCCTGCAAAGCCACCCCTTAGCCCCGCCCATTTCCCCTTTAGCCCCGCCCCCTCCCGGCCCTGCCGACCCAAATTCCCCCCCAAAAACCCCCCAAAACCCCCAAAATTCCAGAAAAAAACCCCCCAGAGACCCCCAAAAATCCCCTTAAAGACCCAAAATTCCCAAATAAAAGCCCCAAACCCCCTAAATCTCCTCAGGACCCCTGCAAAGCCACCCCTTAGCCCCGCCCATTTCCCCTTTAGCCCCGCCCCCTCCCGGCCCTGCCGACCCAAATTCCCCCCCAAAAACCCCCCAAAACCCCCAAAATTCCAGAAAAAAACCCCCCAGAGACCCCCAAAAATCCCCTTAAAGACCCAACATTCCCAAATAAAAGCCCCAAACCCCCTAAATCTCCTCAGGACCCCTGCAAAGCCACCCCTTAGCCCCGCCCATTTCCCCTTTAGCCCCGCCCCCTCCCGGCCCTGCCGACCCAAATTCCCCCCCAAAAACCCCCCAAAACCCCCAAAATTCCAAAAAAAACCCCCCCAGAGACCCCCAAAAATCCCCTTAAAGACCCAAAATTCCCAAATAAAAGCCCCAAACCCCCTAAATCTCCTCAGGACCCCTGCACAGCCACCCCTTAGCCCCGCCCATTTCCCCTTTAGCCCCGCCCCCTCCCGGCCCTGCCGACCCAAATTCCCCCCCAAAAACCCCGCAAAACCCCCAAAATTCCAAAAAAAACCCCCCCAGAGACCCCCAAAAATCCCCTTAAAGACCCAAAATTCCCAAATAAAAGCCCCAAACCCCCTAAATCTCCTCAGGACCCCTGCAAAGCCACCCCTTAGCCCCGCCCACTCCCCCTCTAGCCCCGCCCATTTCCCCTTTAGCCCCGCCCCCTCCCGGCCCTGCCGACCCAAATTCCCCCCCAAAAACCCCCCAAAACCCCCAAAATTCCAAAAAAAACCCCCCAGAGACCCCCAAAAATCCCCTTAAAGACCCAAAATTCCCAAATAAAAGCCCCAAACCCCCTAAATCTCCTCAGGACCCCTGCAAAGCCACCCCTTAGCCCCGCCCATTTCCCCTTTAGCCCCGCCTTCTCCCGGCCCTGCCGACCCAAATTCCCCCCCAAAAACCCCCCAAAACCCCCAAAATTCCAGAAAAAAACCCCCCAGAGACCCCCAAAAATCCCCTTAAAGACCCAAAATTCCCAAATAAAAGCCCCAAACCCCCTAAATCTCCTCAGGACCCCTGCAAAGCCACCCCTTAGCCCCGCCCATTTCCCCTTTAGCCCCGCCCCCTCCCGGCCCTGCCGACCCAAATTCCCCCCCAAAAACCCCCCAAAACCCCCAAAATTCCAAAAAAAAACCCCCCAGAGACCCCCAAAAATCCCCTTAAAGACCCAAAATTCCCAAATAAAAGCCCCAAACCCCCTAAATCTCCTCAGGACCCCTGCAAAGCCACCCCTTAGCCCCGCCCACTCCCCCTCTAGCCCCGCCCATTTCCCCTTTAGCCCCGCCCCCTCCCGGCCCTGCCTACCCAAATTCCCCCCCAGAAACCCCCCAAAACCCCCAAAATTCCAGAAAAAAACCCCCCAGAGACCCCCAAAAATCCCCTTAAAGACCCAAAATTCCCAAATAAAAGCCCCAAACCCCCTAAATCTCCTCAGAACCCCTGCAAAGCCACCCCTTAGCCCCGCCCATTTCCCCTTTAGCCCCGCCCCCTCCCGGCCCTGCCGACCCAAATTCCCCCCCAAAAACCCCCCAAAACCCCCAAAATTCCAGAAAAAAACCCCCCAGAGACCCCCAAAAATCCCCTTAAAGACCCAACATTCCCAAATAAAAGCCCCAAACCCCCTAAATCTCCTCAGGACCCCTGCAAAGCCACCCCTTAGCCCCGCCCATTTCCCCTTTAGCCCCGCCCCCTCCCGGCCCTGCCGACCCAAATTCCCCCCCAAAAACCCCCCAAAACCCCCAAAATTCCAAAAAAAACCCCCCCAGAGACCCCCAAAAATCCCCTTAAAGACCCAAAATTCCCAAATAAAAGCCCCAAACCCCCTAAATCTCCTCAGGACCCCTGAAAAGCCACCCCTTAGCCCCGCCCACTCCCCCTCTAGCCCCGCCCATTTCCCCTTTAGCCCCGCCTCCTCCCGGCCCTGCCGACCTAAATTCCCCCCCAAAAACCCCCCAAAACCCCCAAAATTCCAAAAAAAACCCCCCAGAGACCCCCAAAAATCCCCTTAAAGGCCCAAAATTCCCAAATAAAAGCCCCAAACCCCCTAAATCTCCTCAGGACCCCTGCAAAGCCACACCTTAGCCCCGCCCATTTCCCCTTTAGCCCCGCCCCCTCCCGGCCCTGCCGACCCAAATTCCCCCCCAAAAACCCCCCAAAACCCCCAAAATTCCAAAAAAAACCCCCCCAGAGACCCCCAAAAATCCCCTTAAAGACCCAAAATTCCCAAATAAAAGCCCCAAACCCCCTAAATCTCCTCAGGACCCCTGCAAAGCCACCCCTTAGCACCGCCCACTCCCCCTCTAGCCCCGCCCATTTCCCCTTTAGCCCTGCCCCCTCCCGGCCCTGCCGACCCAAATTCCCCCCCAAAAACCCCCCAAAACCCCCAAAATTCCAAAAAAAACCCCCCAGAGACCCCCAAAAATCCCCTTAAAGACCCAAAATTCCCAAATAAAAGCCCCAAACCCCCTAAATCTCCTCAGGACCCCTGCAAAGCCACCCCTTAGCACCGCCCATTTCCCCTTTAGCCCCGCCCCCTCCCGGCCCTGCCGACCCAAATTCCCCCCCAAAAACCCCCCAAAACCCCCAAAATTCCAGAAAAAAAACCCCCAGAGACCCCCAAAAATCCCCTTAAAGACCCAACATTCCCAAATAAAAGCCCCAAACCCCCTAAATCTCCTCAGGACCCCTGCAAAGCCACCCCTTAGCCCCGCCCATTTCCCCTTTAGCCCCGCCCCCTCCCGGCCCTGCCGACCCAAATTCCCCCCCAAAAACCCCCCAAAACCCCCAAAATTCCAAAAAAAAACCCCCCAGAGACCCCCAAAAATCCCCTTAAAGACCCAAAATTCCCAAATAAAAGCCCCAAACCCCCTAAATCTCCTCAGGACCCCTGCAAAGCCACCCCTTAGCCCCGCCCATTTCCCCTTTAGCCCCGCCCCCTCCCGGCCCTGCCGACCCAAATTCCCCCCCAAAAACCCCCCAAAACCCCCAAAATTCCAGAAAAAACCCCCCCAGAGACCCCCAAAAATCCCCTTAAAGACCCAACATTCCCAAATAAAAGCCCCAAACCCCCTAAATCTCCTCAGGACCCCTGCAAAGCCACCCCTTAGCCCCGCCCATTTCCCCTTTAGCCCCGCCCCCTCCCGGCCCTGCCGACCCAAATTCCCCCCCAAAAACCCCCCAAAACCCCCAAAATTCCAAAAAAAAACCCCCCAGAGACCCCCAAAAATCCCCTTAAAGACCCAAAATTCCCAAATAAACGCCCCAAACCCCCTAAATCTCCTCAGGACCCCTGCAAAGCCACCCCTTAGCCCCGCCCACTCCCCCTCTAGCCCCGCCCATTTCCCCTTTAGCCCCGCCCCCTCCCGGCCCTGCCGACCCAAATTCCCCCCCAAAAACCCCCCAAAACCCCCAAAATTCCAAAAAAAAACCCCCCAGAGACCCCCAAAAATCCCCTTAAAGACCCAAAATTCCCAAATAAAAGCCCCAAACCCCCTAAATCTCCTCAGGACCCCTGCAAAGCCACCCCTTAGCCCCGCCCATTTCCCCTTTAGCCCCGCCCCCTCCCGGCCCTGCCGACCCAAATTCCCCCCCAAAAACCCCCCAAAACCCCCAAAATTCCAGAAAAACACCCCCCAGAGACCCCCAAAAATCCCCTTAAAGACCCAACATTCCCAAATAAAAGCCCCAAACCCCCTAAATCTCCTCAGGACCCCTGCAAAGCCACCCCTTAGCCCCGCCCATTTCCCCTTTAGCCCCGCCCCCTCCCGGCCCTGCCGACCCAAATTCCCCCCCAAAAACCCCCCAAAACCCCCAAAATTCCAAAAAAAACCCCCCCAGAGACCCCCAAAAATCCCCTTAAAGACCCAAAATTCCAAAATAAAAGCCCCAAACCCCCTAAATCTCCTCAGGACCCCTGCAAAGCCACCCCTTAGCCCCGCCCATTTCCCCTTTAGCCCCGCCCCCTCCCGGCCCTGCCGACCCAAATTCCCCCCCAAAAACCCCCCAAAACCCCCAAAATTCCAAAAAAACCCCCCCCAGAGACCCCCAAAAATCCCCTTAAAGACCCAAAATTCCCAAATAAAAGCCCCAAACCCCCTAAATCTCCTCAGGACCCCTGCAAAGCCACCCCTTAGCCCCGCCCACTCCCCCTCTAGCCCCGCCCATTTCCCCTTTAGCCCCGCCCCCTCCCGGCCCTGCCGACCCAAATTCCCCCCCAAAAACCCCCCAAAACCCCCAAAATTCCAAAAAAAAACCCCCCAGAGACCCCCAAAAATCCCCTTAAAGACCCAAAATTCCCAAATAAAAGCCCCAAACCCCCTAAATCTCCTCAGGACCCCTGCAAAGCCACCCCTTAGCCCCGCCCATTTCCCCTTTAGCCCCGCCCCCTCCCGGCCCTGCCGACCCAAATTCCCCCCCAAAAACCCCCCAAAACCCCCAAAATTCCAGAAAAACACCCCCCAGAGACCCCCAAAAATCCCCTTAAAGACCCAACATTCCCAAATAAAAGCCCCAAACCCCCTAAATCTCCTCAGGACCCCTGCAAAGCCACCCCTTAGCCCCGCCCATTTCCCCTTTAGCCCCGCCCCCTCCCGGCCCTGCCGACCCAAATTCCCCCCCAAAAACCCCCCAAAACCCCCAAAATTCCAAAAAAAACCCCCCCAGAGACCCCCAAAAATCCCCTTAAAGACCCAAAATTCCCAAATAAAAGCCCCAAACCCCCTAAATCTCCTCAGGACCCCTGCAAAGCCACCCCTTAGCCCCGCCCATTTCCCCTTTAGCCCCGCCCCCTCCCGGCCCTTCCGACCCAAATTCCCCCCCAAAAACCCCCCAAAACCCCCAAAATTCCAAAAAAAACCCCCCCAGAGACCCCCAAAAATCCCCTTAAAGACCCAAATATCCCAAATAAAAGCCCCAAACCCCCTAAATCTCCTCAGGACCCCTGCAAAGCCACCCCTTAGCCCCGCCCATTTCCCCTTTAGCCCCACCCATTTCCCCTTTAGCCCCGCCCCCTCCCGGCCCTGCCGACCCAAATTCCCCCCCAAAAACCCCCCAAAACCCCCAAAATTCCAGAAAAAACCCCCCAGAGACCCCCAAAAATCCCCTTAAAGACCCAAAATTCCCAAATAAAAGCTCCAAACCCCCTAAATCTCCTCAGGACCCCTGCAAAGCCACCCCTTAGCCCCGCCCATTTCCCCTTTAGCCCCGCCCCCTCCCGGCCCTGCCGACCCAAATTCCCCTCCAAAAACCCCCCAAAACCCCCAAAATTCCAAAAAAAACCCCCCCAGAGACCCCCAAAAATCCCCTTAAAGACCCAAAATTCCCAAATAAAAGCCCCAAACCCCCTAAATCTCCTCAGGACCCCTGCAAAGCCACCCCTTAGCACCGCCCATTTCCCCTTTAGCCCCGCCCCCTCCCGGCCCTGCCGACCCAAATTCCCCCCCAAAAACCCCCCAAAACCCCCAAAATTCCAGAAAAAAACCCCCCAGAGACCCCCAAAAATCCCCTTAAAGACCCAAAATTCCCAAATAAAAGCCCCAAACCCCCTAAATCTCCTCAGGACCCCTGCAAAGCCACCCCTTAGCCCCGCCCATTTCCGCTTTAGCCCCGCCCCCTCCCGGCCCTGCCGACCCAAATTCCCCCCCAAAAACCCCCCAAAACCCCCAAAATTCCAAAAAAAAACCCCCCAGAGACCCCCAAAAATCCCCTTAAAGACCCAAAATTCCCAAATAAAAGCCCCAAACCCCTTAAATCTCCTCAGGACCCCTGCAAAGCCACCCCTTAGCCCCGCCCACTCCCCCTCTAGCCCCGCCCATTTCCCCTTTAGCCCCGCCCCCTCCCGGCCCTGCCGACCCAAATTCCCCCCCAAAAACCCCCCAAAACCCCCAAAATTCCAAAAAAAACCCCCCAGAGACCCCCAAAAATCCCCTTAAAGACCCAACATTCCCAAATAAAAGCCCCAAACCCCCTAAATCTCCTCAGGACCCCTGCAAAGCCACCCCTTAGCCCCGCCCATTTCCCCTTTAGCCCCGCCCCCTCCCGGCCCTGCCGACCCAAATTCCCCCCCAAAAACCCCCCAAAACCCCCAAAATTCCAAAAAAAAACCCCCCAGAGACCCCCAAAAATCCCCTTAAAGACCCAAAATTCCCAAATAAAAGCCCCAAACCCCCTAAATCTCCTCAGGACCCCTGCAAAGCCACCCCTTAGCCCCGCCCATTTCCCCTTTAGCCCCGCCCCCTCCCGGCCCTGCCGACCCAAATTCCCCCCCCAAAACCCCCCAAAACCCCCAAAATTCCAGAAAAAACCCCCCCAGAGACCCCCAAAAATCCCCTTAAAGACCCAAAATTCCCAAATAAAAGCCCCAAACCCCCTAAATCTCCTCAGGACCCCTGCAAAGCCACCCCTTAGCCCCGCCCACTCCCCCTCTAGCCCCGCCCATTTCCCCTTTAGCCCCGCCCCCTCCCGGCCCTGCCGACCCAAATTCCCCCCCAAAAACCCCCCAAAACCCCCAAAATTCCAAAAAAAACCCCCCAGAGACCCCCAAAAATCCCCTTAAAGACCCAAAATTCCCAAATAAAAGCCCCAAACCCCCTAAATCTCCTCAGGACCCCTGCAAAGCCACCCCTTAGCCCCGCCCATTTCCCCTTTAGCCCCGCCCCCTCCCGGCCCTGCCGACCCAAATTCCCCCCCAAAAACCCCCCAAAACCCCCAAAATTCCAGAAAAAAAACCCCCAGAGACCCCCAAAAATCCCCTTAAAGACCCAACATTCCCAAATAAAAGCCCCAAACCCCTTAAATCTCCTCAGGACCCCTGCAAAGCCACCCCTTAGCCCCGCCCACTCCCCCTCTAGCCCCGCCCATTTCCCCTTTAGCCCCGCCCCCTCCCGGCCCTGCCGACCCAAATTCCCCCCCAAAAACCCCCCAAAACCCCCAAAATTCCAAAAAAAACCCCCCAGAGACCCCCAAAAATCCCCTTAAAGACCCAACATTCCCAAATAAAAGCCCCAAACCCCCTAAATCTCCTCAGGACCCCTGCAAAGCCACCCCTTAGCCCCGCCCATTTCCCCTTTAGCCCCGCCCCCTCCCGGCCCTGCCGACCCAAATTCCCCCCCAAAAACCCCCCAAAACCCCCAAAATTCCAAAAAAAAACCCCCCAGAGACCCCCAAAAATCCCCTTAAAGACCCAACATTCCCAAATAAAAGCCCCAAACCCCCTAAATCTCCTCAGGACCCCTGCAAAGCCACCCCTTAGCCCCGCCCATTTCCCCTTTAGCCCCGCCCCCTCCCGGCCCTGCCGACCCAAATTCCCCCCCAAAAACCCCCCAAAACCCCCAAAATTCCAAAAAAAACCCCCCCAGAGACCCCCAAAAATCCCCTTAAAGACCCAACATTCCCAAATAAAAGCCCCAAACCCCCTAAATCTCCTCAGGACCCCTGCAAAGCCACCCCTTAGCCCCGCCCATTTCCCCTTTAGCCCCGCCCCCTCCCGGCCCTGCCGACCCAAATTCCCCCCCCAAAACCCCCCAAAACCCCCAAAATTCCAGAAAAAACCCCCCCAGAGACCCCCAAAAATCCCCTTAAAGACCCAAAATTCCCAAATAAAAGCCCCAAACCCCCTAAATCTCCTCAGGACCCCTGCAAAGCCACCCCTTAGCCCCGCCCACTCCCCCTCTAGCCCCGCCCATTTCCCCTTTAGCCCCGCCCCCTCCCGGCCCTGCCGACCCAAATTCCCCCCCAAAAACCCCCCAAAACCCCCAAAATTCCAAAAAAAACCCCCCAGAGACCCCCAAAAATCCCCTTAAAGACCCAAAATTCCCAAATAAAAGCCCCAAACCCCCTAAATCTCCTCAGGACCCCTGCAAAGCCACCCCTTAGCCCCGCCCATTTCCCCTTTAGCCCCGCCCCCTCCCGGCCCTGCCGACCCAAATTCCCCCCCAAAAACCCCCCAAAACCCCCAAAATTCCAGAAAAAAAACCCCCAGAGACCCCCAAAAATCCCCTTAAAGACCCAACATTCCCAAATAAAAGCCCCAAACCCCCTAAATCTCCTCAGGACCCCTGCAAAGCCACCCCTTAGCCCCGCCCATTTCCCCTTTAGCCCCGCCCCCTCCCGGCCCTGCCGACCCAAATTCCCCCCCAAAAACCCCCCAAAACCCCCAAAATTCCAAAAAAAAACCCCCCAGAGACCCCCAAAAATCCCCTTAAAGACCCAAAATTCCCAAATAAAAGCCCCAAACCCCCTAAATCTCCTCAGGACCCCTGCAAAGCCACCCCTTAGCCCCGCCCATTTCCCCTTTAGCCCCGCCCCCTCCCGGCCCTGCCGACCCAAATTCCCCCCCAAAAACCCCCCAAAACCCCCAAAATTCCAGAAAAAACCCCCCCAGAGACCCCCAAAAATCCCCTTAAAGACCCAAAATTCCCAAATAAAAGCCCCAAACCCCCTAAATCTCCTCAGGACCCCTGCAAAGCCACCCCTTAGCCCCGCCCATTTCCCCTTTAGCCCCGCCCCCTCCCGGCCCTGCCGACCCAAATTCCCCCCCAAAAACCCCCCAAAACCCCCAAAATTCCAAAAAAAAACCCCCCAGAGACCCCCAAAAATCCCCTTAAAGACCCAAAATTCCCAAATAAACGCCCCAAACCCCCTAAATCTCCTCAGGACCCCTGCAAAGCCACCCCTTAGCCCCGCCCACTCCCCCTCTAGCCCCGCCCATTTCCCCTTTAGCCCCGCCCCCTCCCGGCCCTGCCGACCCAAATTCCCCCCCAAAAACCCCCCAAAACCCCCAAAATTCCAAAAAAAAACCCCCCAGAGACCCCCAAAAATCCCCTTAAAGACCCAAAATTCCCAAATAAAAGCCCCAAACCCCCTAAATCTCCTCAGGACCCCTGCAAAGCCACCCCTTAGCCCCGCCCATTTCCCCTTTAGCCCCGCCCCCTCCCGGCCCTGCCGACCCAAATTCCCCCCCAAAAACCCCCCAAAACCCCCAAAATTCCAGAAAAACACCCCCCAGAGACCCCCAAAAATCCCCTTAAAGACCCAACATTCCCAAATAAAAGCCCCAAACCCCCTAAATCTCCTCAGGACCCCTGCAAAGCCACCCCTTAGCCCCGCCCATTTCCCCTTTAGCCCCGCCCCCTCCCGGCCCTGCCGACCCAAATTCCCCCCCAAAAACCCCCCAAAACCCCCAAAATTCCAGAAAAAACCCCCCCAGAGACCCCCAAAAATCCCCTTAAAGACCCAAAATTCCCAAATAAAAGCCCCAAACCCCCTAAATCTCCTCAGGACCCCTGCAAAGCCACCCCTTAGCCCCGCCCATTTCCCCTTTAGCCCCGCCCCCTCCCGGCCCTGCCGACCCAAATTCCCCCCCAAAAACCCCCCAAAACCCCCAAAATTCCAAAAAAACCCCCCCCAGAGACCCCCAAAAATCCCCTTAAAGACCCAAAATTCCCAAATAAAAGCCCCAAACCCCCTAAATCTCCTCAGGACCCCTGCAAAGCCACCCCTTAGCCCCGCCCACTCCCCCTCTAGCCCCGCCCATTTCCCCTTTAGCCCCGCCCCCTCCCGGCCCTGCCGACCCAAATTCCCCCCCAAAAACCCCCCAAAACCCCCAAAATTCCAAAAAAAAACCCCCCAGAGACCCCCAAAAATCCCCTTAAAGACCCAAAATTCCCAAATAAAAGCCCCAAACCCCCTAAATCTCCTCAGGACCCCTGCAAAGCCACCCCTTAGCCCCGCCCATTTCCCCTTTAGCCCCGCCCCCTCCCGGCCCTGCCGACCCAAATTCCCCCCCAAAAACCCCCCAAAACCCCCAAAATTCCAGAAAAACACCCCCCAGAGACCCCCAAAAATCCCCTTAAAGACCCAACATTCCCAAATAAAAGCCCCAAACCCCCTAAATCTCCTCAGGACCCCTGCAAAGCCACCCCTTAGCCCCGCCCATTTCCCCTTTAGCCCCGCCCCCTCCCGGCCCTGCCGACCCAAATTCCCCCCCAAAAACCCCCCAAAACCCCCAAAATTCCAAAAAAAACCCCCCCAGAGACCCCCAAAAATCCCCTTAAAGACCCAAAATTCCCAAATAAAAGCCCCAAACCCCCTAAATCTCCTCAGGACCCCTGCAAAGCCACCCCTTAGCCCCGCCCATTTCCCCTTTAGCCCCGCCCCCTCCCGGCCCTTCCGACCCAAATTCCCCCCCAAAAACCCCCCAAAACCCCCAAAATTCCAAAAAAAACCCCCCCAGAGACCCCCAAAAATCCCCTTAAAGACCCAAATATCCCAAATAAAAGCCCCAAACCCCCTAAATCTCCTCAGGACCCCTGCAAAGCCACCCCTTAGCCCCGCCCACTCCCCCTCTAGCCCCACCCATTTCCCCTTTAGCCCCGCCCCCTCCCGGCCCTGCCGACCCAAATTCCCCCCCAAAAACCCCCCAAAACCCCCAAAATTCCAGAAAAAACCCCCCAGAGACCCCCAAAAATCCCCTTAAAGACCCAAAATTCCCAAATAAAAGCTCCAAACCCCCTAAATCTCCTCAGGACCCCTGCAAAGCCACCCCTTAGCCCCGCCCATTTCCCCTTTAGCCCCGCCCCCTCCCGGCCCTGCCGACCCAAATTCCCCTCCAAAAACCCCCCAAAACCCCCAAAATTCCAAAAAAAACCCCCCCAGAGACCCCCAAAAATCCCCTTAAAGACCCAAAATTCCCAAATAAAAGCCCCAAACCCCCTAAATCTCCTCAGGACCCCTGCAAAGCCACCCCTTAGCCCCGCCCATTTCCCCTTTAGCCCCGCCCCCTCCCGGCCCTGCCGACCCAAATTCCCCCCCAAAAACCCCCCAAAACCCCCAAAATTCCAGAAAAAAACCCCCCAGAGACCCCCAAAAATCCCCTTAAAGACCCAACATTCCCAAATAAAAGCCCCAAACCCCCTAAATCTCCTCAGGACCCCTGCAAAGCCACCCCTTAGCCCCGCCCATTTCCGCTTTAGCCCCGCCCCCTCCCGGCCCTGCCGACCCAAATTCCCCCCCAAAAACCCCCCAAAACCCCCAAAATTCCAAAAAAAAACCCCCCAGAGACCCCCAAAAATCCCCTTAAAGACCCAAAATTCCCAAATAAAAGCCCCAAACCCCTTAAATCTCCTCAGGACCCCTGCAAAGCCACCCCTTAGCCCCGCCCACTCCCCCTCTAGCCCCGCCCATTTCCCCTTTAGCCCCGCCCCCTCCCGGCCCTGCCGACCCAAATTCCCCCCCAAAAACCCCCCAAAACCCCCAAAATTCCAAAAAAAACCCCCCAGAGACCCCCAAAAATCCCCTTAAAGACCCAACATTCCCAAATAAAAGCCCCAAACCCCCTAAATCTCCTCAGGACCCCTGCAAAGCCACCCCTTAGCCCCGCCCATTTCCCCTTTAGCCCCGCCCCCTCCCGGCCCTGCCGACCCAAATTCCCCCCCAAAAACCCCCCAAAACCCCCAAAATTCCAAAAAAAAACCCCCCAGAGACCCCCAAAAATCCCCTTAAAGACCCAAAATTCCCAAATAAAAGCCCCAAACCCCCTAAATCTCCTCAGGACCCCTGCAAAGCCACCCCTTAGCCCCGCCCATTTCCCCTTTAGCCCCGCCCCCTCCCGGCCCTGCCGACCCAAATTCCCCCCCAAAAACCCCCCAAAACCCCCAAAATTCCAAAAAAAACCCCCCCAGAGACCCCCAAAAATCCCCTTAAAGACCCAACATTCCCAAATAAAAGCCCCAAACCCCCTAAATCTCCTCAGGACCCCTGCAAAGCCACCCCTTAGCCCCGCCCATTTCCCCTTTAGCCCCGCCCCCTCCCGGCCCTGCCGACCCAAATTCCCCCCCCAAAACCCCCCAAAACCCCCAAAATTCCAGAAAAAACCCCCCCAGAGACCCCCAAAAATCCCCTTAAAGACCCAAAATTCCCAAATAAAAGCCCCAAACCCCCTAAATCTCCTCAGGACCCCTGCAAAGCCACCCCTTAGCCCCGCCCACTCCCCCTCTAGCCCCGCCCATTTCCCCTTTAGCCCCGCCCCCTCCCGGCCCTGCCGACCCAAATTCCCCCCCAAAAACCCCCCAAAACCCCCAAAATTCCAGAAAAAAACCCCCCAGAGACCCCCAAAAATCCCCTTAAAGACCCAAAATTCCCAAATAAAAGCCCCAAACCCCCTAAATCTCCTCAGAACCCCTGCAAAGCCACCCCTTAGCCCCGCCCATTTCCCCTTTAGCCCCGCCCCCTCCCGGCCCTGCCGACCCAAATTCCCCCCCAAAAACCCCCCAAAACCCCCAAAATTCCAGAAAAAAACCCCCCAGAGACCCCCAAAAATCCCCTTAAAGACCCAAAATTCCCAAATAAAAGCCCCAAACCCCCTAAATCTCCTCAGGACCCCTGCAAAGCCACCCCTTAGCCCCGCCCATTTCCCCTTTAGCCCCGCCCCCTCCCGGCCCTGCCGACCCAAATTCCCCCCCAAAAACCCCCCAAAACCCCCAAAATTCCAAAAAAAACCCCCCCAGAGACCCCCAAAAATCCCCTTAAAGACCCAAAATTCCCAAATAAAAGCCCCAAACCCCCTAAATCTCCTCAGGACCCCTGCAAAGCCACCCCTTAGCCCCGCCCACTCCCCCTCTAGCCCCGCCCATTTCCCCTTTAGCCCCGCCCCCTCCCGGCCCTGCCGACCCAAATTCCCCCCCAAAAACCCCCCAAAACCCCCAAAATTCCAAAAAAAACCCCCCAGAGACCCCCAAAAATCCCCTTAAAGACCCAAAATTCCCAAATAAAAGCCCCAAACCCCCTAAATCTCCTCAGGACCCCTGCAAAGCCACCCCTTAGCCCCGCCCATTTCCCCTTTAGCCCCGCCCCCTCCCGGCCCTGCCGACCCAAATTCCCCCCCAAAAACCCCCCAAAACCCCCAAAATTCCAGAAAAAAAACCCCCAGAGACCCCCAAAAATCCCCTTAAAGACCCAACATTCCCAAATAAAAGCCCCAAACCCCCTAAATCTCCTCAGGACCCCTGCAAAGCCACCCCTTAGCCCCGCCCATTTCCCCTTTAGCCCCGCCCCCTCCCGGCCCTGCCGACCCAAATTCCCCCCCAAAAACCCCCCAAAACCCCCAAAATTCCAAAAAAAAACCCCCCAGAGACCCCCAAAAATCCCCTTAAAGACCCAAAATTCCCAAATAAAAGCCCCAAACCCCCTAAATCTCCTCAGGACCCCTGCAAAGCCACCCCTTAGCCCCGCCCATTTCCCCTTTAGCCCCGCCCCCTCCCGGCCCTGCCGACCCAAATTCCCCCCCAAAAACCCCCCAAAACCCCCAAAATTCCAGAAAAAACCCCCCAGAGACCCCCAAAAATCCCCTTAAAGACCCAAAATTCCCAAATAAAAGCCCCAAACCCCCTAAATCTCCTCAGGACCCCTGCAAAGCCACCCCTTAGCCCCGCCCATTTCCCCTTTAGCCCCGCCCCCTCCCGGCCCTGCCGACCCAAATTCCCCTCCAAAAACCCCCCAAAACCCCCAAAATTCCAAAAAAAACCCCCCCAGAGACCCCCAAAAATCCCCTTAAAGACCCAAAATTCCCAAATAAAAGCCCCAAACCCCCTAAATCTCCTCAGGACCCCTGCAAAGCCACCCCTTAGCCCCGCCCATTTCCCCTTTAGCCCCGCCCCCTCCCGGCCCTGCCGACCCAAATTCCCCCCCAAAAACCCCCCAAAACCCCCAAAATTCCAGAAAAAAACCCCCCAGAGACCCCCAAAAATCCCCTTAAAGACTCAAAATTCCCAAATAAAAGCCCCAAACCCCCTAAATCTCCTCAGGACCCCTGCAAAGCCACCCCTTAGCCCCGCCCATTTCCCCTTTAGCCCCGCCTCCTCCCGGCCCTGCCGACCCAAATTCCCCCCCAAAAACCCCCCAAAACCCCCAAAATTCCAAAAAAAACCCCCCCAGAGACCCCCAAAAATCCCCTTAAAGACCCAAAATTCCCAAATAAAAGCCCCAAACCCCCTAAATCTCCTCAGGACCCCTGCAAAGCCACCCCTTAGCCCCGCCCACTCCCCCTCTAGCCCCGCCCATTTCCCCTTTAGCCCCGCCCCCTCCCGGCCCTGCCGACCCAAATTCCCCCCCAAAAACCCCCCAAAACCCCCAAAATTCCAAAAAAAACCCCCCAGAGACCCCCAAAAATCCCCTTAAAGACCCAAAATTCCCAAATAAAAGCCCCAAACCCCCTAAATCTCCTCAGGACCCCTGCAAAGCCACCCCTTAGCCCCGCCCATTTCCCCTTTAGCCCCGCCCCCTCCCGGCCCTGCCGACCCAAATTCCCCCCCAAAAACCCCCCAAAACCCCCAAAATTCCAGAAAAAAAACCCCCAGAGACCCCCAAAAATCCCCTTAAAGACCCAACATTCCCAAATAAAAGCCCCAAACCCCCTAAATCTCCTCAGGACCCCTGCAAAGCCACCCCTTAGCCCCGCCCATTTCCCCTTTAGCCCCGCCCCCTCCCGGCCCTGCCGACCCAAATTCCCCCCCAAAAACCCCCCAAAACCCCCAAAATTCCAAAAAAAAACCCCCCAGAGACCCCCAAAAATCCCCTTAAAGGCCCAAAATTCCCAAATAAAAGCTCCAAACCCCCTAAATCTCCTCAGGACCCCTGCAAAGCCACCCCTTAGCCCCGCCCATTTCCCCTTTAGCCCCGCCCCCTCCCGGCCCTGCCGACCCAAATTCCCCCCCAAAAACCCCCCAAAACCCCCAAAATTCCAAAAAAAACCCCCCCAGAGACCCCCAAAAATCCCCTTAAAGACCCAACATTCCCAAATAAAAGCCCCAAACCCCCTAAATCTCCTCAGGACCCCTGCAAAGCCACCCCTTAGCCCCGCCCATTTCCCCTTTAGCCCCGCCCCCTCCCGGCCCTGCCGACCCAAATTCCCCCCCCAAAACCCCCCAAAACCCCCAAAATTCCAGAAAAAACCCCCCCAGAGACCCCCAAAAATCCCCTTAAAGACCCAAAATTCCCAAATAAAAGCCCCAAACCCCCTAAATCTCCTCAGGACCCCTGCAAAGCCACCCCTTAGCCCCGCCCACTCCCCCTCTAGCCCCGCCCATTTCCCCTTTAGCCCCGCCCCCTCCCGGCCCTGCCGACCCAAATTCCCCCCCAAAAACCCCCCAAAACCCCCAAAATTCCAGAAAAAAACCCCCCAGAGACCCCCAAAAATCCCCTTAAAGACCCAAAATTCCCAAATAAAAGCCCCAAACCCCCTAAATCTCCTCAGAACCCCTGCAAAGCCACCCCTTAGCCCCGCCCATTTCCCCTTTAGCCCCACCCCCTCCCGGCCCTGCCGACCCAAATTCCCCCCCAAAAACCCCCCAAAACCCCCAAAATTCCAGAAAAAAACCCCCCAGAGACCCCCAAAAATCCCCTTAAAGACCCAACATTCCCAAATAAAAGCCCCAAACCCCCTAAATCTCCTCAGGACCCCTGCAAAGCCACCCCTTAGCCCCGCCCATTTCCCCTTTAGCCCCGCCCCCTCCCGGCCCTGCCGACCCAAATTCCCCCCCAAAAACCCCCCAAAACCCCCAAAATTCCAAAAAAAACCCCCCCAGAGACCCCCAAAAATCCCCTTAAAGACCCAAAATTCCCAAATAAAAGCCCCAAACCCCCTAAATCTCCTCAAGACCCCAGAAAAGCCACCCCTTAGCCCCGCCCACTCCCCCTCTAGCCCCGCCCATTTCCCCTTTAGCCCCGCCCCCTCCCGGCCCTGCCGACCCAAATTCCCCCCCAAAAACCCCCCAAAACCCCCAAAATTCCAAAAAAAACCCCCCAGAGACCCCCAAAAATCCCCTTAAAGGCCCAAAATTCCCAAATAAAAGCCCCAAACCCCCTAAATCTCCTCAGGACCCCTGCAAAGCCACCCCTTAGCCCCGCCCATTTCCCCTTTAGCCCCGCCCCCTCCCGGCCCTGCCGACCCAAATTCCCCCCCAAAAACCCCCCAAAACCCCCAAAATTCCAAAAAAAACCCCCCCAGAGACCCCCAAAAATCCCCTTAAAGACCCAACATTCCCAAATAAAAGCCCCAAACCCCCTAAATCTCCTCAGGACCCCTGCAAAGCCACCCCTTAGCCCCGCCCACTCCCCCTCTAGCCCCGCCCATTTCCCCTTTAGCCCCACCCCCTCCCGGCCCTGCCGACCCAAATTCCCCCCCAAAAACCCCCCAAAACCCCCAAAATTCCAAAAAAAACCCCCCAGAGACCCCCAAAAATCCCCTTAAAGACCCAAAATTCCCAAATAAAAGCCCCAAACCCCCTAAATCTCCTCAGGACCCCTGCAAAGCCACCCCTTAGCCCCGCCCATTTCCCCTTTAGCCCCGCCCCCTCCCGGCCCTGCCGACCCAAATTCCCCCCCAAAAACCCCCCAAAACCCCCAAAATTACAGAAAAAAACCCCCCAGAGACCCCCAAAAATCCCCTTAAAGACCCAACATTCCCAAATAAAAGCCCCAAACCCCCTAAATCTCCTCAGGACCCCTGCAAAGCCACCCCTTAGCCCCGCCCATTTCCCCTTTAGCCCCGCCCCCTCCCGGCCCTGCCGACCCAAATTCCCCCCCAAAAACCCCCCAAAACCCCCAAAATTCCAGAAAAAAACCCCCCAGAGACCCCCAAAAATCCCCTTAAAGACCCAAAATTCCCAAATAAAAGCCCCAAACCCCCTAAATCTCCTCAGGACCCCTGCAAAGCCACCCCTTAGCCCCGCCCATTTCCCCTTTAGCCCCGCCCCCTCCCGGCCCTGCCGACCCAAATTCCCCCCCAAAAACCCCCCAAAACCCCCAAAATTCCAGAAAAAAACCCCCCAGAGACCCCCAAAAATCCCCTTAAAGACCCAAAATTCCCAAATAAAAGCCCCAAACCCCCTAAATCTCCTCAGGACCCCTGCAAAGCCACCCCTTAGCCCCGCCCATTTCCCCTTTAGCCCCGCCTCCTCCCGGCCCTGCCGACCCAAATTCCCCCCCAAAAACCCCCCAAAACCCCCAAAATTCCAAAAAAAACCCCCCCAGAGACCCCCAAAAATCCCCTTAAAGACCCAAAATTCCCAAATAAAAGCCCCAAACCCCCTAAATCTCCTCAGGACCCCTGCAAAGCCACCCCTTAGCCCCGCCCACTCCCCCTCTAGCCCCGCCCATTTCCCCTTTAGCCCCGCCCCCTCCCGGCCCTGCCGACCCAAATTCCCCCCCAAAAACCCCCCAAAACCCCCAAAATTCCAAAAAAAACCCCCCAGAGACCCCCAAAAATCCCCTTAAAGACCCAAAATTCCCAAATAAAAGCCCCAAACCCCCTAAATCTCCTCAGGACCCCTGCAAAGCCACCCCTTAGCCCCGCCCATTTCCCCTTTAGCCCCGCCCCCTCCCGGCCCTGCCGACCCAAATTCCCCCCCAAAAACCCCCCAAAACCCCCAAAATTCCAGAAAAAAAACCCCCAGAGACCCCCAAAAATCCCCTTAAAGACCCAACATTCCCAAATAAAAGCCCCAAACCCCCTAAATCTCCTCAGGACCCCTGCAAAGCCACCCCTTAGCCCCGCCCATTTCCCCTTTAGCCCCGCCCCCTCCCGGCCCTGCCGACCCAAATTCCCCCCCAAAAACCCCCCAAAACCCCCAAAATTCCAAAAAAAAACCCCCCAGAGACCCCCAAAAATCCCCTTAAAGACCCAAAATTCCCAAATAAAAGCCCCAAACCCCCTAAATCTCCTCAGGACCCCTGCAAAGCCACCCCTTAGCCCCGCCCATTTCCCCTTTAGCCCCGCCCCCTCCCGGCCCTGCCGACCCAAATTCCCCCCCAAAAACCCCCCAAAACCCCCAAAATTCCAAAAAAAACCCCCCCAGAGACCCCCAAAAATCCCCTTAAAGACCCAAATATCCCAAATAAAAGCCCCAAACCCCCTAAATCTCCTCAGGACCCCTGCAAAGCCACCCCTTAGCCCCGCCCACTCCCCCTCTAGCCCCACCCATTTCCCCTTTAGCCCCGCCCCCTCCCGGCCCTGCCGACCCAAATTCCCCCCCAAAAACCCCCCAAAACCCCCAAAATTCCAGAAAAAACCCCCCAGAGACCCCCAAAAATCCCCTTAAAGACCCAAAATTCCCAAATAAAAGCTCCAAACCCCCTAAATCTCCTCAGGACCCCTGCAAAGCCACCCCTTAGCCCCGCCCATTTCCCCTTTAGCCCCGCCCCCTCCCGGCCCTGCCGACCCAAATTCCCCTCCAAAAACCCCCCAAAACCCCCAAAATTCCAAAAAAAACCCCCCCAGAGACCCCCAAAAATCCCCTTAAAGACCCAAAATTCCCAAATAAAAGCCCCAAACCCCCTAAATCTCCTCAGGACCCCTGCAAAGCCACCCCTTAGCCCCGCCCATTTCCCCTTTAGCCCCGCCCCCTCCCGGCCCTGCCGACCCAAATTCCCCCCCAAAAACCCCCCAAAACCCCCAAAATTCCAGAAAAAAACCCCCCAGAGACCCCCAAAAATCCCCTTAAAGACCCAAAATTCCCAAATAAAAGCCCCAAACCCCCTAAATCTCCTCAGGACCCCTGCAAAGCCACCCCTTAGCCCCGCCCATTTCCGCTTTAGCCCCGCCCCCTCCCGGCCCTGCCGACCCAAATTCCCCCCCAAAAACCCCCCAAAACCCCCAAAATTCCAAAAAAAAACCCCCCAGAGACCCCCAAAAATCCCCTTAAAGACCCAAAATTCCCAAATAAAAGCCCCAAACCCCTTAAATCTCCTCAGGACCCCTGCAAAGCCACCCCTTAGCCCCGCCCACTCCCCCTCTAGCCCCGCCCATTTCCCCTTTAGCCCCGCCCCCTCCCGGCCCTGCCGACCCAAATTCCCCCCCAAAAACCCCCCAAAACCCCCAAAATTCCAAAAAAAACCCCCCAGAGACCCCCAAAAATCCCCTTAAAGACCCAACATTCCCAAATAAAAGCCCCAAACCCCCTAAATCTCCTCAGGACCCCTGCAAAGCCACCCCTTAGCCCCGCCCATTTCCCCTTTAGCCCCGCCCCCTCCCGGCCCTGCCGACCCAAATTCCCCCCCAAAAACCCCCCAAAACCCCCAAAATTCCAAAAAAAAACCCCCCAGAGACCCCCAAAAATCCCCTTAAAGACCCAAAATTCCCAAATAAAAGCCCCAAACCCCCTAAATCTCCTCAGGACCCCTGCAAAGCCACCCCTTAGCCCCGCCCATTTCCCCTTTAGCCCCGCCCCCTCCCGGCCCTGCCGACCCAAATTCCCCCCCAAAAACCCCCCAAAACCCCCAAAATTCCAAAAAAAACCCCCCCAGAGACCCCCAAAAATCCCCTTAAAGACCCAACATTCCCAAATAAAAGCCCCAAACCCCCTAAATCTCCTCAGGACCCCTGCAAAGCCACCCCTTAGCCCCGCCCATTTCCCCTTTAGCCCCGCCCCCTCCCGGCCCTGCCGACCCAAATTCCCCCCCCAAAACCCCCCAAAACCCCCAAAATTCCAGAAAAAACCCCCCCAGAGACCCCCAAAAATCCCCTTAAAGACCCAAAATTCCCAAATAAAAGCCCCAAACCCCCTAAATCTCCTCAGGACCCCTGCAAAGCCACCCCTTAGCCCCGCCCACTCCCCCTCTAGCCCCGCCCATTTCCCCTTTAGCCCCGCCCCCTCCCGGCCCTGCCGACCCAAATTCCCCCCCAAAAACCCCCCAAAACCCCCAAAATTCCAGAAAAAAACCCCCCAGAGACCCCCAAAAATCCCCTTAAAGACCCAAAATTCCCAAATAAAAGCCCCAAACCCCCTAAATCTCCTCAGAACCCCTGCAAAGCCACCCCTTAGCCCCGCCCATTTCCCCTTTAGCCCCGCCCCCTCCCGGCCCTGCCGACCCAAATTCCCCCCCAAAAACCCCCCAAAACCCCCAAAATTCCAGAAAAAAACCCCCCAGAGACCCCCAAAAATCCCCTTAAAGACCCAAAATTCCCAAATAAAAGCCCCAAACCCCCTAAATCTCCTCAGGACCCCTGCAAAGCCACCCCTTAGCCCCGCCCATTTCCCCTTTAGCCCCGCCCCCTCCCGGCCCTGCCGACCCAAATTCCCCCCCAAAAACCCCCCAAAACCCCCAAAATTCCAAAAAAAACCCCCCCAGAGACCCCCAAAAATCCCCTTAAAGACCCAAAATTCCCAAATAAAAGCCCCAAACCCCCTAAATCTCCTCAGGACCCCTGCAAAGCCACCCCTTAGCCCCGCCCACTCCCCCTCTAGCCCCGCCCATTTCCCCTTTAGCCCCGCCCCCTCCCGGCCCTGCCGACCCAAATTCCCCCCCAAAAACCCCCCAAAACCCCCAAAATTCCAAAAAAAACCCCCCAGAGACCCCCAAAAATCCCCTTAAAGACCCAAAATTCCCAAATAAAAGCCCCAAACCCCCTAAATCTCCTCAGGACCCCTGCAAAGCCACCCCTTAGCCCCGCCCATTTCCCCTTTAGCCCCGCCCCCTCCCGGCCCTGCCGACCCAAATTCCCCCCCAAAAACCCCCCAAAACCCCCAAAATTCCAGAAAAAAAACCCCCAGAGACCCCCAAAAATCCCCTTAAAGACCCAACATTCCCAAATAAAAGCCCCAAACCCCCTAAATCTCCTCAGGACCCCTGCAAAGCCACCCCTTAGCCCCGCCCATTTCCCCTTTAGCCCCGCCCCCTCCCGGCCCTGCCGACCCAAATTCCCCCCCAAAAACCCCCCAAAACCCCCAAAATTCCAAAAAAAAACCCCCCAGAGACCCCCAAAAATCCCCTTAAAGACCCAAAATTCCCAAATAAAAGCCCCAAACCCCCTAAATCTCCTCAGGACCCCTGCAAAGCCACCCCTTAGCCCCGCCCATTTCCCCTTTAGCCCCGCCCCCTCCCGGCCCTGCCGACCCAAATTCCCCCCCAAAAACCCCCCAAAACCCCCAAAATTCCAGAAAAAACCCCCCAGAGACCCCCAAAAATCCCCTTAAAGACCCAAAATTCCCAAATAAAAGCCCCAAACCCCCTAAATCTCCTCAGGACCCCTGCAAAGCCACCCCTTAGCCCCGCCCATTTCCCCTTTAGCCCCGCCCCCTCCCGGCCCTGCCGACCCAAATTCCCCTCCAAAAACCCCCCAAAACCCCCAAAATTCCAAAAAAAACCCCCCCAGAGACCCCCAAAAATCCCCTTAAAGACCCAAAATTCCCAAATAAAAGCCCCAAACCCCCTAAATCTCCTCAGGACCCCTGCAAAGCCACCCCTTAGCCCCGCCCATTTCCCCTTTAGCCCCGCCCCCTCCCGGCCCTGCCGACCCAAATTCCCCCCCAAAAACCCCCCAAAACCCCCAAAATTCCAGAAAAAAACCCCCCAGAGACCCCCAAAAATCCCCTTAAAGACTCAAAATTCCCAAATAAAAGCCCCAAACCCCCTAAATCTCCTCAGGACCCCTGCAAAGCCACCCCTTAGCCCCGCCCATTTCCCCTTTAGCCCCGCCTCCTCCCGGCCCTGCCGACCCAAATTCCCCCCCAAAAACCCCCCAAAACCCCCAAAATTCCAAAAAAAACCCCCCCAGAGACCCCCAAAAATCCCCTTAAAGACCCAAAATTCCCAAATAAAAGCCCCAAACCCCCTAAATCTCCGCAGGACCCCTGCAAAGCCACCCCTTAGCCCCGCCCACTCCCCCTCTAGCCCCGCCCATTTCCCCTTTAGCCCCGCCCCCTCCCGGCCCTGCCGACCCAAATTCCCCCCCAAAAACCCCCCAAAACCCCCAAAATTCCAAAAAAAAACCCCCCAGAGACCCCCAAAAATCCCCTTAAAGACCCAAAATTCCCAAATAAAAGCCCCAAACCCCCTAAATCTCCTCAGGACCCCTGCAAAGCCACCCCTTAGCCCCGCCCATTTCCCCTTTAGCCCCGCCCCCTCCCGGCCCTGCCGACCCAAATTCCCCCCCAAAAACCCCCCAAAACCCCCAAAATTCCAGAAAAAAAACCCCCAGAGACCCCCAAAAATCCCCTTAAAGACCCAACATTCCCAAATAAAAGCCCCAAACCCCCTAAATCTCCTCAGGACCCCTGCAAAGCCACCCCTTAGCCCCGCCCATTTCCCCTTTAGCCCCGCCCCCTCCCGGCCCTGCCGACCCAAATTCCCCCCCAAAAACCCCCCAAAACCCCCAAAATTCCAAAAAAAAACCCCCCAGAGACCCCCAAAAATCCCCTTAAAGGCCCAAAATTCCCAAATAAAAGCCCCAAACCCCCTAAATCTCCTCAGGACCCCTGCAAAGCCACCCCTTAGCCCCGCCCATTTCCCCTTTAGCCCCGCCCCCTCCCGGCCCTGCCGACCCAAATTCCCCCCCAAAAACCCCCCAAAACCCCCAAAATTCCAAAAAAAACCCCCCCAGAGACCCCCAAAAATCCCCTTAAAGACCCAACATTCCCAAATAAAAGCCCCAAACCCCCTAAATCTCCTCAGGACCCCTGCAAAGCCACCCCTTAGCCCCGCCCATTTCCCCTTTAGCCCCGCCCCCTCCCGGCCCTGCCGACCCAAATTCCCCCCCCAAAACCCCCCAAAACCCCCAAAATTCCAGAAAAAACCCCCCCAGAGACCCCCAAAAATCCCCTTAAAGAC